>NC_133375.1:45947425-46072309 GCF_049309525.1 Garra rufa
AATCTTACTGGTCCCAAACTTTGAGCGTCAGTGTTATGATGACTGTCCAAATATAATTTTATAAATAATACTGTTTTTGTGTCATGGAATGTAGTTATAAGTTTTTTAGGTAAGAATGTACCCGTTTAGACTTCAAATATGCAGTTTGTTAATAAAGATAATGTTAATATGAAAACTGGCTTCGACATTTCAGACATGTGAGCTGCAGGGCATCAGTGGCCGTTCGCACTCATGAACCAGGCGAGAAGCAGCCTTACTTCGGCCAGATCTTCTGGAATCTGCTGCTGGCTCTGATGTGTCTGTAGTGGTTAAACATTTATTTTGTTTTAGGTAAATCTAATAGGCAGTCTTTGGTCTCATTAATGTCTTATTTGTTCCAAAGAACTTTTTGCTGAGGGCAAAGTCTCATCACATTATATTTTATGTAACTTCAATGCTGTATATCAGAGAGATGCCTTTGTACTTTTGACTGAATTGCCTAGCAACCTTTATGATGGCTGTTGTTTATTAAATACTATTATTTAATAAATAATATTTTATATAAATAATAGTACCATGTTATTCAGTATTAAGAAACAATATATGCGTTTGTGATGGTGATTAGTTACATTGTTCCACGTTTAGATAGTGACGAGACTTTTATATTTAAAGAGACTTTATATTTATATTTAGAAGTTATATTTACTTTTAACAACAAATGCACGGAGCAGCAATGTCATCGGAAATCACTCTTAAAGGGGTCATTGGATGCAAAACTTTTACATGTTGCTTGAACATTAATGTGTGTTGGCAGCTTGTGTACACAACCACCCTACAATGATAAAAATCCACCCAGTGTTTTTTTTTTTAATCTTTCTTTTTTAATCCGAATTGAAACAGTCCGACTCCGATTGCCATTGTGAGACTCAGGTGCAGGGCAAGACAAGAATGTCTCAGATTGAGAGATTGAGGTGTTCTGTTGTTGGATGTAATAATGAACATAGCAGTCGTCATTTACTCCTAGACATCGGGCGAGCAGAGTTCATTTGCATTTAAAGGGACCATGCAATAAAATTAGTTGATATTTTGCAGATCTGATTTTGAGTGAAAGGTAAAAGTTTTTTTTTTACACTACTATTGAGAATTTTTAACCAAAGTATATTATAGACTTTTCATTAAGACCCTAAAGAATCATATGAACTTGTGGAAAATGGGCATCCGATGACCCCTTTAAAAAAAGGATTATACGACAAAGATATCGCTTTCCTCAGCAGACATTCAAACTGTTTATAAATATAAGATTGAGCTGAAGAATGAATGCTGTATCAGATACAGGTAATTACACTCGCTCAGTCCGTCTATATGGACTATATATAAGGAATATAACTAAATGGATTTTCAGTACATTTCTTTGAGATACAATAGAAGGTTTGCACTTAAGCCACGATTTTGGATGCGTGGCCATATTGGTGATAATGGGATGTAAACAAGAGCATGGATTGCAGGGTTAATGTACTACTGAATTTACTAATTTACCAATTTTACGCTGTCTAAACCACAGAAAAAACATGTGCAAGCTGCTAAATCATATAGAGAAGGACTTAGTGAGCAGAAAAGGGTGAATATTTTGACAAACTAAAGTTAACAGGTTGTAAAGATACGTATATGCAGTATTAATTAAGATATTAGCCTCATATTTCACCTACCTGACCGTACATGACAAAAACAAACACGAATGTTGTCAAGATTCTTGTCCTGGAAATCCTGGTTCAGTTTGGCCTACCTCAAATCCCTTTGTTCCTCAGTTTTTGCAATCTTCTCCTTGATTTGTTGTAACTTTTGGCAGTCTATAGTACTCCAAATGTTTTTCCCGGTCTGACCAATTAGTACAGGCCAAAACATGACACTAATTGCCATTTTCAACAGCAATAATCAGCAAAATATCCTCTTTTTTCAGTTCAGTGGCATTAGTTACATGCAGTGTTGACTTTTTGTTCACTGTTGCATTTTTCTATATGGGTTCCATTGTCTGTTTTGCCTTAAATGAATCTTTCAAATTCAATCAAAATTAAGCTCTGTCGAAAGCATCTGTGAAATGCTGATGATTACCACAGAAAATCTTTTAGTTGCATGCTGAAGTTTGTAAAAATGAACAATCAAAAATTGCGTGCAGTCAATTATTTTTTAACAGCTGGAAAAATTGTCCCTCCACTCAAATAATGATTTGCAGATCAAGTAACAATTACTTGTTATCATGAAAAATGTGTTTTACTAAAGCTGCAAGTTTCTTCTTTAAACTCCCAAGAAAGTCAGTGTCTTTTTTTCTGTGGCTTTTCTGTGGTAATCGACAGCTCGTCACAGATACTGTCGATAGATCTTACACGCCGTGCATTGAACCTGGAAGCTTCTTTTGATGTAGAGGTTTCAAGAGTGTATTTTTACATCTTTTGCATATCAAACACTGAAGTACAGCAAACCTGTAAATAAATAAGTGTTCTGTTGCCTAGCACTTTGAGGTTTTGTCTGAGGGCTCGATTTGTATCCTTGACTCCCTATTAAGCTGCCAGTACAAACGCAAATGTCACTTGGTACGAAAGCTCCTGCAAAGAACATAAATGTAAATGTAAAGGTTTCAGAAGCATCTCGCTGGTGTTGTGAAATTTCTTTTCACAGACTGACGATCTCTGACAGTATGTGCGACGTGTGAACAACATGCTGATTAAAAATAGAATGAAAACGAAGGCCTTAATGATCACGGGAAGGTCGCTTTCTTCAGTGCATGAGAAGAGATGCAGAAACTGAGCCAATCAGCTCAGCAAGATAACATAAGCAATGTTTCATTATCTTTTCAAAATCTTTTTAATCTATTCCCAACCCAATTCTGCTCTATTACACACTGACCTATGGATCCATCCTCAGTGCATTTCCTCCCATTTCAGAAAGAAATATAACAAAGTCAACATACTAAATAGTTGTTTTGAAACTGACTATGAACAAATTCCCTCTTTAGTGATGACATGATACAATATGACCAAACAACAATGACATCAGATGCTTTTATATGCTTTACAAGCAATCATTTCTTAGACAGTGAGGAATGATGACTTATTATTATGTCATGAGGCAGTAAACATTATCTTCCTCTGGCAAAGGCCCATGGGCGAAGCTATTAGTCACCCTTGGTTTTGTTGCATATTTCAAGCTGTTTTCATGGCCTCCTTTCCCAATGCAGCCAGAGGAACATCTAGTGTAAAATAAAATGTGCAGAATACATCCACATAAATGATGCCTCCTGCAAAATGTTCATTATAATAAAGGCTGATGGTTCTACTCTTTTATTGTACAGTCTCATAAAGTTACCATACGATCTCAGTGACAAAAAGAGAGCATATTTGATCAAACTGTTATCAGCTGCTGAAGGGCTGTCAAGGGCTGGGGCGTCTCGAAACGTTTCATCATATGAAGGCTACACTTTTAATTATGACTAAATAAAACCGAGTACCGAAGCTGTCACAGTCAAAACACATGCAATGGCACGTCTGAAATCTGCAAGAACGGTGCTGGCAGACACTGCGAGAATAAAATGGGTAATAAAATATTATAAAATGATACAATAAAGGTTACTGAACATAAACCTAATGTTAAAAAGAAAACAAAAATCTAGATATCTATTGTTATCTATGTTACTATATTTATAATATGAAAAATGACAAAGTAAAATTGTTTGCTTGGTTTTAGATGGTCACAATAACGTGAACAAAATAAATAACGGTATGCAAAATTTGTGAACAAAAGAAAAACTAAAGCAAAAACGGCAAAATATATAATATTATACAATACAATACAATATAACACAATACAATATAATATGAAAATAAAAATATTAAACAAAATGTAAAAGAAAAAAGAACCTGTTTATTATAAAGATGAAAACAATAAAAACAACATGAGAATACAAACTTAAAAAATATAAAATAATAATTATGGCTATTAAATATGAAAAATGACAAAGAAAATTTATTTGCTTGGTTTTAGATGTTCTCACAATAAAACCAATAAAATAAACAAGCAAAATTTGTGAACAAAATAAATAAATAAACAAAAAATAAATAAATAAAAATATATTTAAATAAATTAATATAAATTAAATGAAATAAAAAATGGAAACGGTTTATTATAAATATAATAAAAAAATGATGAAAACAATAAAAACAAAATTAATAAAAATATTACACAAAATTAAATGAAATAATAAAAATGAAAACTGTTTATTATAAAGATAATAAAAACAGATGAAAACAATAAAAACAAAATAAGAATGCAAACAAAATATAAAATAATAATTATGGCTATTAAATATGAAAATTGACAAAGAAAAATAGTTTGCTTCATTTTGGATGATCTCACAATAAAACAAACAAAATAAATAATGAATGAATAATAATAGTAAGCAAAATTTGTGAATAAAAGAAAAACTAAGTAAAATATATAATAAAATGATCATAAAAATATAATATAAAATATAATATAAAATGCATAAAAATAAAACTATTAAACAAAATTAAATTCAATCTTTATTATAAACATAAAAAATATGGCTATAAAATATAAAAATTATTAAATAAATATATATATAGCTAAAATAAAGATTACTTATGTCAAAAAGGAAAACTAAAAATAAATAAAAGTAGCAAAAATCTATATCCAAATATGTATTAGCTATGCAACCCATATTTATATTTTATTAATGTATTATATTTAAAATTTACAAAAAAAGTTTGCTTGGTTTCAATAATAATAATAAATGTAAACAAAATTTATCAACAAAAGAAAAACAAAGGTAAACACAATGAAGCAAAATATATAATAAAATAAAAAATACTAAACTAATTATTTTAAAATTACTAAAAAATGAAAGTAGATAAATAAAATAAAATAACAAATAGTAATAAACATAAACAAAAAACAGCAAAATGTATGTAATAAAAATGAAAAACTATTATTAATTATCATAAAGATTACTAAACATAAACAGATTAACAAAAGAATAAATACGACTGCAAACATAAATATAAAATGATATATTTTTAAAATTGCAAATGAATAAAACTAAATATATAAGTCGAAAAATTCATTTAGGGTACTAAATAGAAAATAAGTCAAAATACATCTCTATATACAGTATAAAACAAATATGTCACCAAGATTATTCCAAATATAAAAAAAAATATGTTATTAATATGTCTTATATTCTAAGCTCTGTTAAAAATGTAAAAAAAATATTTTGTTTGCTCGGTCTCGAGAGAATAAAGGTGTTCGGGTTATTTCTGACATCATGCTTTTGTCTTAAACAGAAATACGAGCCTGTATGAGCTCAGCGCTGATGGCAGGGGTTATTCTTCATGCCTGACGCTGCCGCAGGAGCGCTCAACCTGGAGGGAGAGCGAAAACTGGACCATTACATCATTGCTGTGGGATAGAACGATGCCCCGCCCCTCTATGTTCCATTGGCGGAGCGACCTGGCCTGACATTCCCATTGGTTAATGGCAGCCTAACGGGAAGCAGCGAGGGGGCGTGGCCTCAGCGTGTAAGGGCGCTTCAAATACACTGTAAAAGATGCATAAGGGAGCGATGCTGATGCTGGTGATGCGAGAATAATTTCTCACCGGAGGCAAGCTTTCGAACGGACCGAGAGGGCGATGATGGGCTTCATATTTAGGATAAAATAAACAAACGCAAAAACGAATCAGCTGCACAGCAGAAGCGAACATTTGCAAAAAAAAGCAACGTTATAGTAGAGAAATAGGTGAGAGTGAGACCCTGGATCGGATCCATCCTACAATCGCTGGAGGTAAGGGCGTTTCTGAAAGCATCTCTGTGGTTTCAGTTCAGAAGTTAGGCTACAAACTTACAAACTGATGGTACTTACCAGAGAATAAAATTGCTGGTAAATGTGCTGTAAATATTCAGAGTTGTGCTCTGAAGTTTGTGAGCTTGTCTCTTTTGGATCGGTTGATGTTTTATGGAGGTGATGGTCGATTCCTCTTCACCTGCTCCTGGACTCAGTGACCCTGTTAGGAAGCATCTGAAGAGACTCAAATAACACAGAGACACTTTAAAATAACCTTTTATTTGTTAGTCTGTATATTTTTCATTTGGGTCACACTTTAAATTACAGTGTTGATGTTACAGTTTACACAGCAATGATTGGGAAAATGACAAACACTCACTGTATAAGTGTCCAGCTGTTTGTTTATTTATTATTGGTCTTTATTATTTCTTGAAAGCAATGCAAATCATCACACTGTAATTTAAAGTTTTAAGTGTATGTTTATTTTGAGGTCTTTCTGTCATGTGATAACCTTTGTGAGCTAGACTTTTAATATTAAGTTTGAAACTATTGAAACTGAGTCATATGCAGTAAATAAATCATATTAAAATAATATTTTTAGTGATGCATTCTCAGAAAAAAAAGGTACAAAAGCTGTCACTGGGATGGTACCTTTTCGAAAGGTGCACTTTTGTATCTTATTTACCCCTAAAAGGTGCATATTAGTGCCTTAAAGGTACATATTATACCTAAACAGTACATATGTGACCCTGGGCCACAAAACCAGTCATTTTTGAAAGCTAAAGCTGATTAAATAAGCTTTCCATTGATGTATGGTTTGTTAAGATAGGTCAATGTTTGTTCAAAATACAACTATTTGAAAATCTGAGGGTGCAAAAAAGCAAAATAATGAGAAAATCGCCTTTAAAGTTGTCCAAATAAAGTTCTTAGCAATGCATATCACTAATCAAAAATTAAGTTTTGGTGTATTTACGGTAAGAAATTTACAAAATATTTTCATAGAACATGATCTTTACTTAATATCCTAATGATTTTTGGCATAAACCAAAAATTGTTAAGCTGTCATTGGGATGGTACCTTTTTAAAAGGTACACTTTTGTACCTTATTCACCCCTAAAAGGTACATATTAGTACCTTAAAGGTATATAGTACATATGTGACCCTGGACCCCAAAACCAGCCAAAAGGGTTTATACATCATAAATAAATAACAAATAAATAAGCATTCCATTGATGTATGGTTTGTTAGGATAGGAAAAGGTTCTTAGCAATGCATATCACTAATCAAAAATTAAGTTTTGATATTTTTATGGTAGGACGTTTATAAAATATCTACATGGAACATGATCTTTGCCTAATTTCTTAATGATTTGTGGCGTTAAAGAAAAATTAAGAAGCTGTCACTTGGATGGTATCTTTCCAAAAGGTACACTTTTGTATCTTTTTCACCCCTAGAAGGTGCATATTAATACCTTAAAGGTACAAAAGGTATTTATATCTAAATAGTTCATATGTGACCCTGGACCACAAAACTAGTCATAAGAATTTATACATCATAAATAAATAATGAATAAATAAGCTTTCCATTGATGTATGGTTTGTTAGGATAGGACAATATTTGGTCGAAATACAACTATTTGAAACTCTGGAATCTGAGGGTGCAAAAAAATCAAAATAATGAGAAAAATGCCTTTAAAGTTGTCCAAATGAAGTTCTTAGCAATGCATATTACTAATCAAAAATTAAGTTTTATATATTTACTGTAGGAAATTTACAAATTTCTAATTTTGACCCACAAAATGTATTGTTGGTTATTGCTACAAATATACCCGTGCTACTTACGACTGGTTTCACTGGTTTAGTGACAGCTTTTGTGTCGTTTTTCTGAGGGTGTAAAGGAATTTGATTAAACAATATAATAAAATAATATCAGAAATGCAGCTGAAATATATAATTTAAAAGCAGAGACAGTGCATCCTAATCATAGTTGACGGCCCAGTTTTGGCATATATGTTTCCTTGTGTTAAGTGCCTTGATGGTTCTGTTTGCATGCATTGAACGAAAAACGCGCTGTTTAATTATAGCTGCTCTAAATAAAACAGCGCAGAAGACCTCTGAAGTAGCAAACCAGGAGAAAATGGCCCGTGGGAATATGAGTGAACGTAGCAGAGACAGCACAGGAACCCCTGACACTCATAATGGATGCTTACATCCTCAGTTCATGTGATCTCACACTCCATTTGATTACTAAGTGCGGATTTATTTCCTTGGGCTGCTTTCCCTGTTTCTTATGGCTTAATGATAGCGCCCCAGAGTGAGATTTCATTGCCAGATCTTTGTTCAGTAAATTGACATCTGTTTTGGCCTACAATGGTGGACAATTATCACAAGTGATATTTTATTGTGCATGCACTTCATTTTTGTTTTTACGTTTGCGCATGTTGTAGACACTTCTCCAAAGCAACTTTAAGGCATATGTTTTTTTTAGTAGTTTATTTATTCCTGAAAATTGAAACCATGACTAAAGCATTAGTGCCATTCCCTACATTACCAAAATGTACATACATTTAAAAATATAGATAATTTACATATACACTATAAGTCAAGTTTTTGAACGGTAAGATTTTTAATGTTTTTAAAGAAGTCTCTTCTGCTCACCAAGCCTGCATTTATTTGATCCAAATTTCAGCAAAAACAGTAAAATTTTGAAATACTTTTGCTATTTAAAATAGCTGTTTTCTATTAGAATGTATTTTAAAATATAATTTATTCCCGTGATCAAAGCTAGATAAATAAAAATAAATAAAAGCATCATTACTCCAGTCTTCAGTGTTGCCTGATCCTTCAGAAATCATTCTAATATGCTGATTTGCTGTTTTAGAAACATAATTATTATTATTATTATTATTATTATTATTATTATTATAGAAATGTATACTTTTGTTTAGCAAGGCTGCTTTAAACCAATCAAAAATGATAATAAATTCATTTATAATCTTACAAAAGATTTCTTTTAAAATGTAATTTATTTCTGTGATCAAAGCTGAATTTTCAGCATCATTACTCCAGTCTTCAGTGTCACATGACCCTTCAGAAAGATCCAAAAATCAGTATTTATCTGAAATAAAAAGCTTTTGTGACATTATACACTTTACTGTTCAAAAATGTAGAGTCAGTATAATTTTTTAGTGAAGAAATTATAGAACTTAAAGGTGCCATAGAATGGAAAACTGAATTTACCTTGGCATAGTTACAATAACAGTTCAGTACATGGACATGACATACCATGAGTCTCAAACACCATCGTTTCCTCCTTCTCATATAAATCTAGTGTTTGCAAAAGACCACCGAAAAATAGGTCAATTCCAACATAACACCGACTGTTACGAAACTTTCCAGAGATCGTTAATAGTTACGCCTCCAACATTTGCATCGCCCAATCATCGGTAACGTCAGCACATCAGTTAAACAAGGCAAGCCACTGAAGGGACACCGTTAGCTTAATGCTAGTGCTAGCCTGTTACATTGCAATACATAGGATTTCACTTACCACATAAACAGAGAGATGACTGCTGATGATGGTGAATGATGGAGAAATAACTGCGCTGATGATGGCGAATGATTTACAGATCCCGAGTATCACTGTCAAGCAGCTGAACTTGTGTGGTAAGTAAGCACTCCCTCTGCATTATAACTTTACACAGAGCACATGCATCACAGTAATCAGACTAAAATGTCTGCGATTCAAAACGGCAGATTCTACAAACCACATATTAAAAGCGGCTAGAGCTCCTAATTAAATATATATTTTTATCCATGTGCCAGCTATAGAGATGAGAAGCTCTGTGAAACAGCCAATCAGAGCAGAGCTCATTAATATTCATGAAGCTTCCAAATAAGGCAATAAAAGAGCATTTCATTCTAGGGGCAAATCCTAGGTTTGTAAATGGACCTGTAAAACCGTTTCTGGAGATTTTTTGCCCGTTCCTATGCCATATACCTTCTATGTAGATATCAGAGAACAATTTAAAATATTCTCTCAATGCATTCTATGGCACCTTTAATACTTTTATTTAGCAAGGATGCTTCGAATTGATCAAAAGTGATGATAAAGTCATTTATAATGTTACAAAAGATTTTTATTTCACATAAATGCTGTTCTTTTGAACTTTCTATTCATCAAAGAAGCCTTAAAAAAACTAAGCTGTTTTCAATATAATAATAAATGTTTTTTTGAGCAGCAAATCGGAATTTTAGAATGATTTCTGAAGGATTATGTGACTGGAGTAATGATGCTAAAAATTCAGCTTTGATCACAGAAATAAATTACATTCTAAAATATATTAAAATACAAAACAATTATTTTAAATAGTAAAAATATTTCAAAATTTGACTGTTTTTGCTGTACTTTGGATCAATTATTTTTTTTAAAACATTAAAAAACCTTGACTGATAGTGTATATAAAGCCAAACTAAAATTTATTCAGACACAGTTTATTCTGTATAGTTTAGAAAATGGTAATAAAATGTGACAAGAAAGAATTAAGAACAAAGAAAGAACAAATTCATCTTGATAGATAACGTTGATAGAAAGGTATGTAACAAAACATGGTCAGGTCAAAGTGTCAAATCAAATTTTTGGTCACACATTTTTATCACTTTTACTGGTAGTCCACTGTATGAAGATTTTTTGGGTATGATATGTCACAGTTTACTTTATTTTGCTATCCTCACCTACATAAATGAACTATAGTGTCCTGCACCCACTAGTAAAAAACATAAAAAATGATATCTGGTGTCTGAATAATTTTTGGTTTGACTGTATATGCTAATAGTGCTCTCTGTGTAGCAGAGGTTGCGTGTTATATATGTGTTGTTGAAGTGTCCCACCTCCGGACCATGCTGGATGTGGGAAGTCTCTCCAGCCTGAGTGCTGAAAGGGTTGCTGCTGGTGCTTTGCATAATGCACTGAAGAGTTTGGGCTGTACAGAAGCGTTGTTACATTAGTTTGGAGAGGTTATTGAGAGCCACTGGTGCTGTGGGTGGAGAAATGCATCAGGTCTTTTGTGGCCCAGAACAAATGAACATGAAATAACTCTTGGACTTGTCCTTGAGCGAGTCCTCCCGTCCCCTGAGAGATGCTTTCAGCTTCATCTCTCTCCATCGCTGCGTGTCTCTGTCGACATTTCAGCTTATCTGTCTCACTCACTTTCACTCTGTCTCTCTTGTCCTGGCCACTTCCTATCTAATCTTCCTAATCAGAAATGATTCTCGCTTTCACAGGGCACTAAACGGTAAATTGAAGAAAGAAAAAAAAGAGGCCAGTGAGAAATCAGGGGGTGCAGATCCCTTCACTTTCCATTTGATACCTGGTTTTGTATTTAAAAAATGGTTCCTAATATCATTTGATCAATGAGAATTTGAATAAGCCTGACCTCACAGGAAACGGAATTTGAATGGCAGGAAGAGAAATTTAGAATTTGAAGAATTGAATTTTTTCCCCTCCCTTTTGTTTTTATTCAGCAAAATGATACAGGCAAAGAAAATGACTATGGAACCTGCTCATGTGCTCTACCTAGAATTCTAACTACAGTGCCTTGCAAAAGTATTCATACCCCTTCATTTTTGTCACATTTTGTTTTGTTGCAGCATTATGTTAAACTGCTTTAAATTAGTTTTCCCCCACATCAATTTACACTCCATACACCATAATAATGACAAAGCAAAAACCAGATTTGCAAATTTTACAAATGTATTAAAAATAAAACACTGAAATAAGTACATTGCATAATTATTCATACCCTTAAATCAGTACATAATTGAAGCACCTTTACAGCCTCAAGTCTTTTTGGGTATGATGTGATAAGCTTTGCACATCTGCATTTGGCAATTATCTGCCTTTCTTTGCCTCACCTTTTCACCTCTCAAGCTCTGTCAGCTTGGATGGGGGCTGGCAGACATTTTCTAGAGTCCTAGTTGTTCCAATTGTCTTCCATTATGGATAATGGACGCTACATGCTTCTGTGAACCAATGCAGCAGATTTTTTTCTGAACTCTCCCCTAGATCATTGCCTTAACGCAAGTCTGTCATTGAGCTCTACAGGCAGTTATCTTGACCTCAGGACTTGGTTTTTGCTCTGATATGCATTTTCAGCTGTTAGACCTTTTCTGAGAGGTGTGTGCCTTTCTAAATCATAATCATTCAAATGAATTTGCCACAGTTTAACTCCACTCGAAGTGTAGTAACATCTAAAAGCAATATGAATGCTCCTGAGCTAAATTTCGAGTGTCCCAGAAAAGGGCATGAATACTTATGCAACGGGATCTTTTCAGTTTTTTATTTTTAATAAATTTGCACAAATGTTAAAAACCTATTTTTTGCTTTGCCATTATGGAGTAGGGAGTGTAGATTGATGTGGGGGAAAAAAGTAATTTAAAGTAGTTTAAAATAAGGCAGCAACATAACAAAATGTGAAAAAAAAAATAAAGAGGTATGAATAATTTCGCAAGGCACTGTACTTCCATCCGGACAACATTTCACCTCAAGGTTTAGATACAATCACTATAAATACTCTTTTTATCCATTTGTCATTGATTACTTGCATTTCTTACGTTCCAAACCTTTAAGACCTTTGTTCATCTTCAGAGCACAAATTAGGATATTTTTGATGAAATCCTAGAGTTTTCTAACCCTACATAGACAGCAACACAACTGACATGTTTAAGGCCCAGAAAGGTAGTAAGGACATTGTTTAAATAGTCCATGTGACATCAGTGGTACAACCGTCATGTTATGCAGCTACAAGAATACTTTTGGTGCACAAAGAAAACAAAAATGAAGATTTTATCAACAATTTCTTCTCTTCCGTGTCAGTCTCTGGCATGCATTTACGACAGTACCTTAACAATGTCCTTACTACCTTTCTGGGCCTTGAACGTGTCAGTTGTGTTGCTGTCTATGCAGGGTTAGAAAGCTCTTGGATTTCATCAAAATTTCTTAACTTGTGTTCTAAAGATGAACAAAGGTCTTACGGGTTTGGAACGACATGAGGGTGAACAATTAATGACAGAATTTTCCTTTTTGGGTGAACTATCCCTTTAATGACTGTGGTTGTTGTGTTGTTACACAGTTTATATGCCCAAAATAAATTTCTCTCAGTGGGATTAATAGAGTATCATCATAATTATCAACACAATCACACAACAGATGTATTTCATTAGTCCAACAGTTTTGTGCTAAAATAGAAATAATTATATCATTATTTTAGAATAATTATAACATTACTTTTTTCCAGAAGGAATTCTTTAAACAAAAACCCATACAGGCAAAACCTTATTTTATATAGATTAACTTTTATTCAAATAATTTTACAGCACAATAAATAATCATATGTGAGAAAATAACTCACATGTTGTGTGCATTATCATATTTTTGGTTAATTCATACTGAAACATAAGCTGTGGTAAAACCATAAAAAGCTATAGCTTCAATTGCATTCCTTTGAATTGCATTCTTTTTTTGTTCTTCATCCATAAATTCACTCTGAAATTACCGTTCTGGAATTGAATTGGACTTTAAAGGAATAGTTCACACAAAAATGAAAATTCTGTCATTACATACTCACCCTCATGTTGTTCCAAACCCATAAACCCAAATTAGGATATTTTTGATGAAAGCCTAGAATTTTCTGACCCTGCATAGACAGCAACACAACTGACATGTTTAAGGCCCAGAAAGGTAGTAAGGACAATGTTAAAATAGTCCATGTGACATCAGTGGTACAACTGTAATGTCTATGCTACAAGAATACTTTTGGTGCACAAAGAAAACAAAAATCAACAATTTCTTCTCTTCCATGTCAGTTTCTGGCATGCATTCCCGACTGTACCTTAACAATGTCCTTACTACCTTTCTGGGCCTTAAACGTGTCAGTTGCAGTCAGAAAGCTCTCTGATTTCATCAAAAATATCTTAATTTGTGTTCTAAAGTTAAACAAAGGTCTTACAGGTTTGCAACGAAACAAGGGTGAATAATTAATGACAGAATTTAAATTTTTGGGTGAAATATCCCTTTAATGACTGTGGTTGTTGTCTTGTTAGGCAGCTTCACATGTATGCCTAAAATAAATTTCCCTCAGCGGGATTATTAAAGTATTATAATAATCATCAACACAATCACACAACAGATGTATTTCATTAGTCCAACAGTTTTGTGCTGAAACATGAATATTTATATCATTATTTTTTAGAGTAATTATAACGTTTACTTTTTTCCAAATTAGATGGAATTCTCCAAACAAAGACCAATACTGACAAAACCTTATTTTATTATATTGATTAATTTTATTTGAATAATTTTACAGGACAATATAGTGTTGTCAACTACATTGTCTTAAGATAATAAACAATAAATAAATAATTACACCAAAATGTGATTTAAAATAAAATGTTTTTCCACTACATGATATATAAAAAGATCAGAAAGATAAAAAAAGAAAAATGTATTAAAATGAATATCCATAAATGAAATGTACATTTCTGTTTTGGGGATTTCAAACATTGATTATTAATATCATCTTATGGAAATAACTCACATGTTGTGTACATACTCAGATTAATGGGTAGTTCATACAGAAACATAAACTGTATTACAACTATAAAAAGCTATAGCTTTTACATACACACCTTTGAATTTCATGCATTTTAATTCTTCATCCATACATTCAAACTTAAATTACAGTTCTGGAATTGAATTGGACTTTAAAGGGATAGTTCACCCAAAAATGAAAATTCTGTCATTAATTACTCACCCTTGAGAATTCAAATTAAGATATTTTTAATGAAATCTGAGAGTTTTCTGACCCTGCATAGACAGCAACCCAACTAGCACGAAAGGTAGTAAGAACATCCATAATATATAAATTAAGAAATTAAGGTTTTTGAGGAAAACATTCTAGGATTTTTCTCCATATAGTGGACTACAACGGGTTGAAGGTCCAAATTGCAGTTTCAATGCAACTTCAAAGGGCCCAACACGATCCCAGTAGATGAGTAAGGGTCTTATCTACTGAAACGATTGGTCTTTTTCTTTAAAAAAATTTATGTTTATAAAATTTTTAACCACAAATGCTCGTCTAATTACATAATGACGTAATTACGTTTTCTTTTAAATAGAAAATTACCATTCGTTTTGCTTGATTTTTCCTTGGCTGGGATCATGTAGAGCCCTTTGAAGCTGCATTGACACTGCAGTTTGGACCTTCAACCCATTGGCCACCATTGAAGTCCACTATTTGGAGAAAAATCCTGTAATGTTTTCCCCAAAACCTAAATTTCTTTTGAAGAAAAAAAGACATGAACATCTTGGATGACATGGGGGTGAGTAAATTATCAGGAAATTTGTGTTCTCTTCAAGCATTCTGTCCTTTTTGGGGTCACATCTTGTGATGTGCTGTTTTTGGTTTGTTTAGATGTATTTGGTCCATGTTGCATTTATATATCAGTCAAACTGCACCAGAGTTGGTAAGGTGGATCTCAGATAGAATTCACACTTATTCAAATGAACTGCACTAACAGGGTAGAGTTTATTTTAATCGAAGCAAACCTTCCAAGTGTAAACATGCCCTAAAAGGCATTCTCACTTCAGTCCTGAATAGCGCACAACCCTGTTTAGTACACGCTGGCTCTTGCCAGAGTCTGCTCGTGTTAGTTTTGCAGCGTCAAATATTGCCAGAACTTAACTTTACTCTGTAATGTTTCATTAGAGACATTTAAACAGTGACTCACAAGTCTATTTTTTCACTCAGCCCACTCTTCCAGCAACAGTTCTCTGTCCTTTTTTTTTTTTTTTACACCAATAATAAGTGTGTATTCATGGACAGTTGTGGGTGTATGTGGATGAGTTGAGTTCTAGGTCTTTACATTTAATGCTCAGTGTTTTTTCACCTCACGGTCATAGGGCAGATAACTTAGTGGGCCCTCCAATTGCATTTATTGGCAACAAAAAAAGCTTTGAATTTTAAGTGTTTTTCTCTTGCGAGAATGCTTACGCTGCTGTTTCTTTGATTCAGTATGCATCCCATTTAAATCAAATGCTGCACTACCTCCAGTACCCATTTTCAGCTTTTATTTGACTCTTTTCACAGCTTTGGAGGTTACTACAATGAAATGTATACTGACGCTTGCTCATGTCAACAAACTGAATTTTCTTAAAGGAGTAGTATACCTAGAAATAAGAATTCGCTTAATATTTACTCAGTTCCAGGTCATCTTAGATGTAGATGAGTTTGTTTCTTCATGGAAACAGATTTGGAGAAATTTTGCATTGCAACACCCGCAGTCAATGGGTGCCGTCAGAATGAGTGTCCAAACAGCTGATACAAACATCACAATAAGTAATCCCAATCAAGTCAAACAATTAACATCTTGTGAAGTAAAATGCTGTGTGTTTGTAAACATATCTATCATTAAGACATTTTTCACTTTAAATCGTTGTTAAAGTTAGTGAAAAAGTCGTCTCATGTGAATCAGGAGAGAAATATGCACAGTTCTAGAGGTCCAAAACAGTTTTAAACAAATATGTTGGTGGATTTTGATGTGAGAGGACAACAGGGGATGGACTTTTTCACTGAAGGAAGCATTATTATGGATTATAGATTATTATTTTTTGCCAGAAACAGTGATTTGAAGTAGAAACACAGCAATGATGGATTTGTTTCTTAAAGTGCTTAAAGTACTTGAATTTAACTTTTTGAAATTTAAGGACTGAAAAAACTCGTTAAGATAGCAATATTCCTGAAGAGGTACTTGAAAAGTGCTTGAATTATTGAAAACTCAATGTATATTTCAAAAACACTATATTGCCAAAAGTATTGGGACACCCCCTTCTAATAAAAAGGTTTGACTACTTTAGTAAATTCCACAAGTACAAATCTTAATGTTTAAGCATGTAACGATATTCTAGGGGATTGTGTGCTTCTAATTTTATAGCAATAGTTTGGACAGGACCCTCTTCAATTCTAACATGACAATGCCTTTGTGTATAAGGTAAGGTTCCTAGAGAAATGATTGATTCAGTCAGTGTGGAAGAACTTGACTGTTCTGCTTAAAACCAAATCCTCATCCCAGCTGAACACCTCTGGTGTGACTTTAAATGCAGCCTTGAGCCAAAATCACCAAACACCAATGACTTGTACATACTCTATATGGACAAAAGTATTCTCCTTCTCTAAAAACAGAAAAAGGCACTTCCAAAAGTGGCAACAAAGATGGAAGCATAATTCATGTATTGAAAAATGTATTTCCATCTCTGTAGCACCAGTTTTGGAAGTGTCTAAAATGACTGTACCCATATGTACAAGTCATCAGTGTTTGGTGAGTTTTTGGCTCAAGGTCTGCATTTAAAGTCACATAAAAGGTGTTCAGCTGGGATTAGGACTTGGCTTTCTGCAGACCAGTCAAATTCTTCCACACTGACTGAAGCAATAATTTCTATTTGAACCTTGCCTTATACACAGAGGCATTGTCATGTCAGAATTGAAGAGGGTCCTGTCCAAACTGTTGCTATAAAATTAGAAGCACACAATTTCCTAGAAAGTCATTATATGCTTAAACATTAGGATTTGTACTCATGGAAATGACCAAAATATTTAAACCTGTTCATTAGAAGGGGGTGTCCCAATACTTTTGGCAATATAGTGTAAGTGTTTAATTTTTTCAATAAGCACATATATTTTCACGCAAAATTCACACAAATTCAAAAAAATTTTTGCTTACTTCAGTTAATGTCACAAAACTATCGAGCTAAGCCAGTAGTAGTACTGACATTGTCGTGTAAACATTGCTGAAAGTGATGAACCAAATCAACTGAGTCATTTATGCTAAAACCGCTCCAGTTGATTCAAACTCATGACTTCGATTATTCATTTCAAGCAATTCACTAGAAAAAAATTAGATCAAATTAAAAAAGCAGTTAATTTTCAAATTTCTACATCGCTTTTAATAATTTTAAAAAGCACGTTTAGTGATGGATGAAACTGAGCTTTTCGAAACTCCAAATCATCGCAAAATGATTCACTGTTTTGAAGTGCTCCAGTCGGATCAAGTATCACAAATAATTTTATTCAGATCAGGTTCATAAATCACTCCGCGAATAACTGATTCGCAATCGTGAATTGAGAATAATTTGTTTCAGATCGGGAATTCGGAGCAGGTTTGCATCAGTTCGGAAATCGCTAATCAATTGATTTAGAACGGAACTTTACATATCACTTTATTAGTATATTTTTATTTATCTATTTATCTTTTTTTATAGAAATCTGATTGATTTTTATTTGTTTATTTTTTAATAAAGTAGTGCTTAAAAAGTCCTTGAAGGTCCTGGAATTTCATTTTACAGTATCTGTACGAACCCTATTACAAACATGCAGCTTTTCACTTCACGAGATATTAACTGATGGACTGGAGTGATGTGGATTACTTGTGGATTATTGTGATGTTTCTATCAGCTGTTGGGACTCTCATTCTTACGGCACCCATTCACTGCAGAGGATCCATTGGTGGGCAAGTGATGTAATGCTAAATTTCTCCAAAACTTGTTTCGAAGAAAAAATAAACTCATCTACATCCCAGATGCCCTGAGTGTGAGTGCATATTCAGCAAATTTTAATTTAGGGTGAACTTTTCCTCAAACACTCCCCAGATGTTTGTGACCCATAGACTATATTTCTATTAGTTAAACAGTTTGTACTGTGCAGATTATCCACTTGAACTGTCATGTTCAAGTTGATATTGGTAATACATATTAGCGTGTGAGAAAGTGATGAAGGATTAAAAAGCAAATGAGGTCACGAGGTGTTGACAAATTGTGACGGCCCAGATGCATCTTTCCTTCACACCAATTAACAGCTGCTTTTCCCCCTTTTTACCCAATAGCAAAAGGCAAGGATGAAAATTAAAGACCTGCCTGCAGTGCTCTCAATAATTAATAACCCATCCATGAATTTTTCATCGGCTCCAATACGTTTGCAGATGTGAGGGGCTGTGTTCAGGCATGGCAAATAAAAAGGAAAGGAAAGTGTACTAAAAGAGAGATCAGCCCCAAAGGGTTATCGGTTACACGCCCTCCTAATCTCAAATCACCGCTCTACTACAGCACATCTATGGGGAACCACGCCATTGTCTCATTTCTCTAATGTATGTGGCTCTGTGTGTGTGTGTTCATATCATTACATTTTAATGGTTTGCGGTAGCACAGCGTTGTTATATTCTATGTACATTACAGAGTGTGAAATGTAGGGCATCTTGTAAATACAATTGTCAGGATGCTTGTTTGTTTCCAGCAAACATAATTGCTTTTAAAAGGCGAAGATCTAGCTGGAGAACTTTTGCACCAGACTCGTGAACAGCTGGCTGGATAATCTCTCTTAAATTACAATCTGAGCCAGTCATTCAGTGCACTTCACTCGGTCACTGAGCTGAGTGGCACAACTTTTATAATGAAGACAGTGAATCAAACAACATCTGTCCCACAATATAGCGCTTAATAGCGTTCAAGTGCATTTTTTTCCAGTTCATTATTTTTCAGTTGTATCAGGAGGGCTTTGGCACATGATATGCAGACACATGCAATTCAGAGTATTTGTTTGAATGTGAAAAAAACACTCAAAAATTCAAAAACCAGAAACTGTATATATATATATATATATATGCACTTTATATTATTATATACAGTGTATATATTTAAGATCATTTCTATTAATATTAATAGGTCAAATAAAATAAAGTACTAATATCAAATATGTATATGTACAAAATATATATAATTATTAACTAAGTACAGACAGTAATGCTAAATGTTTTTATTAAAAATATATATAAACATATATTAATACATACAGTGTATATATATTGAAGAAAGAAAGAAGTAAAGTATCCATGTATTCTGATCTGTTAATATTATTAGAAATTATCCTATATATATATATATATATATATGCACTGTATATAATAATATAAAGTGCATTTTTTGTAAAAAAAAAATATATATTTAGCATTGTTGTCTGTTTAGTAATTATATATTTATATATAATTACATAAATATATTATATATTTATATATATATATATATATATATATATATATATATATATATATTAAATATATACTTAAATATGTATTCATATTTAATATTAGTATTTGCAAATATATTTGAATTAATTATATATAAATTTTATTAATTATATATATATTAGGTCATGATTTGTTTACTATTAGTAACATTAATATCAATTAGTAAAATTAAATTAAAATTAATGTTTACTTTTTAAGTTTATGATAAAGTGCATTTTTGTAAAAAACATTTAGCATTATTGTCTTAGCATTTCATATCAATATATATATATTTATATGAAATATGAAAGTAAAATGTGTGTGTGTGTGTGTGTGTGTGTGTGTGTGTATATATATATATATATATATATATATAAATATATTAAATAAAATTATATATATATATATAATAATTATATATATATAAAATTATAATAAATATTAGATCATGAATTTTAACTATTAGTGAAACTAATATCAATTAAATTTTTAATTAAATTAATGTTTACTTTATTTTTATTTTATTTGATAACAATATTTGATAACATATTTTACAAATATGAATATATTAAATAAAATAATTATATATTAAATCATGAATATTAACAGTAAAATTAATGTTAACTATTAGTAAAAAAAAATTAGTATTAGTAAAAAAAAAACAATTTGTGAATTCTTACTTTATATTATTTTATTAAAAAAAACATAACATTATTAAAGTGCAGTGTTTCTTTGTTTTGTGATCAGTTATATCTTTCATAACTGGATAGTTCCCACAGATTAAAGAGATACTTTTTTTTTCTTTTTTTTTTGAGGGTAAATTTTTATGTCTATTTTAGTCTTTTTCATCTTCTTTTCCTTTAGGGTCTTATTAAACTGTGTATTTATATTCCAGATTCACTAAGTTACTCAGGTGGTTCTCTCATTCACTTTTTCATTCAGCTCTTTTCCCAGCTCTCTCTCTCTCACACACACTGTGTCTGTATGTCCCATCACGCACATATGCAATAGGAAGCCCCAAGGGTTGGTCCTTTTTGCTTCTTCCTGTCAGGTTGCCATGGCATCAGGCAAGGTGGCCCCATTTCCTGCCGCGCTGAGGGGCCGGGGGGGTTACGTCCAGAACGACCGTCCCAGTGTCTAATGCGATCAGACAGGCGTGCGGGGTAGTGTCACACGCTACAGCGAGACTGAGACTGAGACACACACACACACACACACACACACAGAAACCTCCGCCGCCCTCTCACACACTCAGATACTCCACCTTTCCTTATCGCTGAAGGTGATCGGATCTCTGCAGCAGCAGGATGGGCGGCAGCAAGATGGCTGCTGCTTAAGATGATCTGTCTTCAGTCTGTTAAAGCATCAGTGCTTTCATACAGTCTTAAAAATAAAGGTTCTTTATTGGAATCTTTGGATCTATAAAGAACCTTTAAAATCTATGGAACCTTTCCATTCCACAAAAGGTTCTTTACAGTGGAAAAATGTTCTTTAGACTATTAAAATGTTATTTTAGAAAATGATCACTGAGAGGTTCTTTGGGGATCCAAAATGGTTCTTTTGTGGCATGACTGCAAAGTTTGAATCAGTTTTTAGTAGTGAATGAAATATCACAAAGGAGATAAAATCTCAATTGCTCCTCTGAGACAGCAATGAAATTAAATGAAGAGCAAAATGAGAATTTTATAGTAGATTTATTTGAGAAAAGACAATCTGTAGCATTTCAGAGAGCTTAACAACATTTTAAACCTTACTAAGGTTTGCCATGTCAAGTCAGAGATCCTAATATGAACTAATATGAACACTTAAAATCTGAACTTCTAGTTCTATACTCTTACTCCATGTCAATAGGCATCTTTTTGTCTTTTTCTCACAAGATTTTTTTTTTCCCAGTTGCTCTTAAAATGCAAGAGTTGGCTGAATGAGATTTAGCACACAGGGAACAGAGAAACACTCTAGCCTTAGGCAAGAAATATACGCAAATATGCTAACATGGATGTAAATGCTTGGCCAATGCATTGCTGGCATAATAATGGTCTCTTCTGAAAGTACAGAAGTACTTGTTTTCTCAGCTGTGTTGCTATTGTTAACTAAAACTGAAGCTATTAAAAATCATTCTCAGTAATTGAAATAAACCTAAAATGAAATAATATATACATTTTAGAAAATTGAAACTTAAAAAACTAGAATGGTGGTTTGGCTTGCATAACAAATTTGCCTTGTTTGCCTTGAGACAGGCTTAACCCAGCAGTGGGGTAGAAAAATAACCCAATATTTAATAACCCAGATTTAAAAATGACCCATCAACTTAGAGAAAAACTACTATAGGGAAAAAATGTGAAAAATAACCCAATAAAATGACCCAACAAGCTGAACCCAGCATTTGGATTAAAAAATAACCCAGCATTTTTTGAGTCCAGAAAAACTACCCAGCACCTTGGTACCAAATATGAAAAATAACCCAATAAAATGACCCAACAGGCTGATCCCAGCATTTTGGGTTAAAAAAAAACAACAACCCAGCATTTTTATAGTGCAGAAGAACTACCCAGCACCTGGGTAACAAATATTTTAAAAATAACCCAAGAAACTCAACCCAGCATTTAGATTAAAAAAATAACCCAGCATTTTATAGTGCAGAAGAACTACCCAGCACCTGGGTAAAAAAAAAAATTAATATTAATATCCCAATAAAATTACCCAATAGGCTGATCCCAGCATTTTGGGTAAAAAAAAAAAAACAACCGAGCGTTTTTTTATAGTGCAGAAGAACTACCCAGCACCTGGGTAAAAATAACCCAATAAAATGACACAACTAGCTGAACCCAGCATTTGAGTTAAAAAAAAATAACCCAGCTTTTTTTAGAGTGCAAAAAACTACCCAGCACCTGGGTACAGGGTTTCTGCAGGTTTTATGAGGGTCAATTTCAGACTTTTGTTAAGACCTTTTTAAGACCAACTAAAGAAAATCTAAGAAAAGAAAAATCGGGAAAACAATTCAGCAATTTGTTCTCTAAGTATAATGTCAAGGGCGCACATGAAGAGTTGCATTTATAACATTTTTTACAAAGTAAAAATACAAACTGATCTAACTTACTTTTTAAAAGTATGTTAGGGTTGAAAACCTCTGATTCAACCACTTAAATGTGGAAATAACTTTTACCTTCTGATCAGACCCATTGTATATCTATATACCTCTATGACACTGCTGTTTCCCCTGAATAGTGCTTAAACAAAAATCTAAAAATGTATGTCAAAGTCCTGAAGTCAAAGTCTTGTGTTTGGATGGTGATGCGCAGCGGTTCCGTTGTAATTAGTTTTAAACAATTTTTGATGATGAAATAGAGAAATACCAGGCAATAGTTTTATAGTCACTTAATATTAACTTCTTGTTTTTTAATGATTGTTTTAAATCAACATCTCACTTACAAACTCCCTTAAAAAATATTAAAAGCTGTCACTCTTCTTAGTTCATTGCGATCTCAGAAAGTTCCATTATAATCAATGAAGCTCTCTAAACAATGAATCTCTTATTTACACTCTCTCTCTACACTTTGTTAATGAAAGGATTCATGAGATATGTCTGTGATACATGAAACACGTAGAAGCCTTTGAATCTCCCCTCAGCGCGAACACAAATATGCTGATCGGGTCAGTTGCACTGGTGCTCCTAAATATTTTTTCATAGTCGCACACAGTAGTTTGCAGTCTCAGCCTTCCTATCCAACTACACTGTAAAAAGTTTTGCCCAGTTTCAAAATACAAGTCATTTTAACTCATTTTATTGTCGTGAGTTGAAATGACCTGTAGTTTTAAGTTGATTTAACTTAAAATTTTAAGGCAGCTGCTAAACTTAAGTTTTTAAGTTGAAACTTTTTACAGTGTACACATCTAAAGAGCATGCTTTAGAAGGTTTCATCTGCGCATGTTTCTCAAGTTCTTCTTCGGGTGACTGACAGATGAAGCAGCACATACCGCCATCTACCGCGTATTGTTCAATGAATATTGAACGACCTAAGCCATTCAGCACAGAAAATATGCTTTCGGTTCACTTTAAAATGAAACACATGAGAAAACAATCTCTCATGAAAATTAATGCCATGATCATATGAATTTAAGACTTGCTGCTCTGATTTAAGACCTTTTCAATGCCTTAATTCACATAAAAGCAATTTAAGACTTTTTAAGACCCGCGGAAAATACTAAAAATAATTTGGGTTAAAAAATAACCCAGCATTTTTAGAGTGTAAGAATCATAAAATTGTGTATAATATTGTTATCAGATCTTTATACATGTTTTCCCTTTCAAGTAGACATGACTGTAGTTGCATGACTGGAAATAGCTGACAAGACAAGATGGCTGTCCAAGATGGCTCACACAAAGTTTACACTGTTCTCAGATTAGCATAATTTAGTGGATAATGGACATGATGATAATATGAGAAGCAAACGTAAGATTCCATCAATATTTTAAGTTTGGATGTTTATTAAACAATTGACATGACAAACCTGAGACTGAATCATGATCGAAGAGGTATGTGCTTCTTAATTACACTATAAGACTCCTTTGCAATAATATGAAGATGATCAAAATTAATAATGTTTTAACAGTAAAACATGCATAATAAATGTAAACAGATCCTATGATGGTAACAAACCTCAGCACTCAAGAGTATGATAGAGTTACTTTCATATGTCTGTGCCGTGTTTTATTAGTCAGAAAGCTGCTATAAACGTGTTTGTATGATTTAACTTGCTCAGCATGATTCTCGTGGGAGTAGTTGACCTGAAAGAAAAAAAGAACATGGTTTCACGGTTTATGCTAATGTAAGCTATACACCCCTCGCTGGGATTGCATACCTGTATTGTGTTATGAATTCTTGCATTTGCATTTACATACAGGCCTACGTTTCACGTTATATTGTGCCATTAGGGATTTCAAGATCTCAAATGCCATTGTGATTCCCAATAGCTTTGTTTCCAAAGAAACAGAACAGGTTGTACGTGTGTGGAAGTGGCTCTAGTGTTGTTAAAATTTGATCTTTCCTACCTGAACCGCTCAACAGCAATCTAATGCGAGAGATGGCACGCTCACTGTGAAATGTTTTGGACTTTTATGCGCCAATACGTTGTGACAGCACAAGTCTTTGAGGTACATCAGACATTCGAGGCTCTTTGCAGCAAAGCGGGACACACCCCATCCGTCTGACTGTCCCCTCCCCCGTCTCATCTCGCCCCTATTCAACACACCTCTCAGGGGAGTTAATTTGTGTTCGACGCATGGAAAGATCAGAGTGTGGAGGGGGATGATCGAGGGTGGGTAATTTTTTCCCCATCTTGTTTTCATTTCCAGAGCCAGTGCCGAATGAGCGTCGTGTCCGTGTTCGGTCTTTGTTCTGAGAATTTCGAACAGGCCTATCGCCGCACGCGAAAGCACTTTACACAGACTGAGCAGATTAAAAGACCCCAAGACTCAGCGGAATAGGCAGCTCATGTCTGTGTGAAAGTGTTGGATTGGCTTGTTTTAGCACCGCCACACGTGGGTTTGTCTTTGGTGGCTTGCTATTAAAAGCACAATGTCTGAAGTCAGAGGTTCATGACATTAACTGATGAAAAGTGTCTTCATATTGTAAATAGTACTATGGTTTTTTACCAACTTCTTGGATTGTAAATATAAATGTGGGTGCCTAAACCTACATGATATTTGTCAAAGTATAGGACATCATGGTAAATACCATAGTACTTTGTTGGTATTGTAAAAGAGCTCTTCCCTTATGAAAAACTAAAATATACGGGAATGTACTCGAAAATGTAATGCAATATCTTAATGCATTGCCACATATGGGAACTAGTGCATATATTTTTCAATGGACCATGCAATGCAAGGCAAGTTTATTTATATAGACTTCATTTCATAAAGAAAGGTAAATCGAAATGCTTTACATATGAGGAATTAAAATAATCATCAAATAATCAGAAGAAATTAAAATATGATTTAAAAAAGTTTGGGATCAGTAAGATAAAGAAGTCTTGTCCATATCAAGGATATGTTTATTTGATTAAAAATAGAGAATATTTTTGCAATTTAAAGTAGTGCTTTTCTATTTTAATATACTTTACAATAGAATTTATTTTTTTGATGCAAAGCTGAATTTTCAGCATCATTACTCCAGTTTTCAGTGTCAAATTATCCTTCAGAAATCATTCTAATATACTGATTTATTATCAGTGTTGGAAACACTTTGGCTGCTTGATATTTTTTTGGAACCTGTGATTTTTTTTTTTTTTTCCAGGATTCTTTGATGAATAAAATGTTAAAATAACAGCATTTATTTAAAATAGATTTTTTTTGTGACAATATACACTACCATTCAAAGTTGGGGGTCAGTAAATTTTTTATTTCTTTCTTTCTTTGAAAAAAATTAATACTTTTATTGAACAAGGATGTGGTAAATTGATAAAAAAAAGTAATAGTAAAGACTTATATTGTTTGTATAACTTTTTATTTATTAAAGAATCCTAATAAAAGTATTACAGGTTCCAAAAACATATTAAGCAGCACAACTGCTTTTAACATTGATAATAAATCAGTATAAAATTATTTATGAAGGATCATGTGACACTATAAAGCCTGGAGTAATAATGCTGAAAATTATGTGCTTCACAGAAATTAATTGTATTTTAAAGTATATTAAAATAATAAATGTTATTTTAAATTGCAATAGTATTTCACAATAATTTTTCTGTATTGTTGATCAAATAAGTGTAACTTCGATGATATCGAATACATTGTAATATTTTAACATGATATATTCTATATATTTTCAGTATACATTAAATAATTCATTATATAGGGAAATATATGTTAGGGTTCATTACCATGGTTTCATTATAGTATGTCAGATGAACAGTTAAGGAAACAGATGTTCAGTACTGAATCAAGCAAACTAAACCCCTGTCCTCTTAGTGTTTTATTTTGCATATGACATAACAGAAAGGGAAGTTGCGCTTCATTGCATCACTGTGCCTATTCTAATGTGGAGCCAGGATGTGTGGTTTGTGAGAGACAAAACTTTGTTCCTCTTAGTGATGTGCTTTGAACAAAGTTGTTGTTACACATGGCGCACAATATAAGTGTCACTTTCCATCCGCTCTGTACTCTGTCATTTATCAGCTTTCATTTGAAATGTCATATATCAGTGTTTTTTTTCTTTTAAACCCAGATAGATTGGGTGTCTGGCGGTGAACCAACATGGAATTAGGGCTGTCGCGGTAAAGGAATTTTGAGTGGCTCAGTAGCGCAATATGCGGTATATATAAATAATTGTGTGTGTAGGCTGTTACAATGTAAGGTCATATTCAGAAATCAATAAACCGAAACCAAATCGCGCGCGTGTGTGTGTGTGTGTGTGTATATATATATATATATATATATATATATATATATATATATATATATATATATAGAGCTGTCAAAATTAACGCGTTAATAGCGCGTTAACGCAAATTCATTTTAACGGCACTAATTTTATTAACGCGCGATTAACGCAGCGCGCATTTTCTGTTTGACCCACTACCTAGCCCATAGTTAAAGAAATGGATGCACAATGTTGCCAACCTAGCGAAAAGTGTCTAGCAACAATACATAAACACATAATTGGACAAACCTAATAATAGTTTCTGAGGCTCTTCGGTTTTGCTGAACGTGCGTGAGGTCTTCCAATGCGCGCGCACCTCCCTCTCTTTATATCCAAGTCTGCTCTGTTCAGTGAGCGGCAGTGGAGCAGCACTTTCAGTTAAAACAGATGTTATGTTCATTCCAGTGCTTGAAGTGGGCCGGTACGCAGGCACTTCTGTATTTTATCCTTTTGCGTACTTGCACTTTTTCGTGCGTACCGGCACTTCTGGCATATTTAATGAATGCAAGCGGAGTCGGGCTATGTTAGGATTGGTGCTGTTGGGTTGATGCGTAAAGCCACATACGAGTATGCACGCCAAAGTTAATTTCAGCTTATTAATAGCACGCCAAATAGAAACAGAAAGTCGTGCTAGTGCGCATTTTCATGAGACCAGGCTCTCCAATCAGTACCAAAACAATACATTAAAAAATAAAAGAAGCAGGTTTTTGGGATCACATAACTTTATATGAGTAAACTCCTAAAAAGTCAAAGGATCCTGAAGGCATTCAAAAAGGAAGTTAAAAACAACGATAATAATGCAGAGAATAGTGACTTATGTCCAGATGCCGGTAAATGATTCTTTTCAGTGATTGAATCATGATCATAATTCAGGATTTTTTTCAGTTATTATTTCATATTACTTTGGTTGTCTGATAACAGAAATATTAAATCAAAACAATGGAAACAGTTTTGTTGAGAACTTGGCTGCATTAAATTACAGTATGTGGGCACCGAGAGGCAAAGAAATGTAATAATAAATGTAGATTTTGCATGTTCAGAAGAAGTAAGCTGCCCTGTCCTGCAAATAATGTAAACAGGCTTGTGTAAGTGAATTGCTCAGTGCAAAGAAAGAGAAGTAATGGGAACCTGGTGTTTCTATGTTCTTTTTTTCATGTGTCTAATAGACATGAACAAGTTATTTGAAAAACATCTATGACATTTGAAACAAGTTAGTCTTCATGCTCTGTCAAGTATGGTTTCACTGATAATAAACACATATTTGCTTAAAGCACCCATATTTGTCCATGCCAATGTTGATTAGAGTATTAAAAACTTTAAAAAGTATTAATTTAAGGTACATTTAGAACAGATAAAAATGTGATTAATCGCGAGTTAACTCATGACAACCATGCGATTAATCGCGATTATACACACAGTGCAGTTTCATTGTTACGCCACAAGATGGAGGCAAGAGACTATCTTTGAGTGAGTCTTTAAACCGTTCATTCAACTACACGTTCAAAAACATTTATTTATTCAAAGAGAGACTTAATGAAACACGATGTTGAAATAATTTTAACTTTAATCGCCACTTTTAAAGGCTCAGCTGACCAGCAGAGCGTCGATGCTAAGACAGAGATTTCACTTTCCTTGGACATGACAAGCTAGTTTCACATACATACATACCTGACTCGATCTGAAAGACAGACGCAGGTAATCGCACAAGCTCAGTCGATCTCTCTCTCATTCGCTGTCTGTTTAGGCTTGTTAAGTGCATATCTACTGAGCCTCATAATAAACACATTATGTTATCATTACTAACTTATTAGCAATTTAATATTCAGCACACAGGTATTAAGTGAGAAGGGCAAAACCTTAGGAAAAAAGAAAACGGGCAAATATCGCGGTTGTTGCGGTTGTTGCATTCCTCTGCGGTTATGCACGTCAGTAGCGCGGTATTGCGATATTGCGGTTATCGCGACAGCCCTACATACAATGTATTAATATTACAGTGAGACAATGATTCACCACACAAAACAGATTTGTCTCAGTTACAGTTGAAGTCAAAAGTTTACATACACCTTGCAGAATCTGCAAAATGTTAATTATTTTACCAAAATAAGATGCATGTTATTTTTTTATTAAGTACTGGCCTGAATAGGATATTTCACATAAAAGATGTTTACATATAGTCCACAAGAGAAAGAATAGTTGAATTTATAAAAAAATGACCCCCACTTTATTATTAATACTTTGTTGTTACCTGAATGATCCACAGCTATTTTTTTGTTTAGTGATAGTTGTACATGAGTCCCTTGTTTGTCCTGAACAGTTAAACTACCCGCTGTTCTCTAGAAAAATCCTTTCATAAAGATTTTTCAGCATTTTTGTGTATTTGAACCCTTTCCAATGACTGTATGATTTTGAGATCCATCTTTTCACACTGAGGACAACTGAGGGACTCATATGCAACTATTACACAAAGTTCAAACGCTCACTAATGATGTAGAAGAAAACACAAGCCAATAAGAGCTGGGGGTGAAAACTTTTGAACAGAATGATGAAGTGTACATTTTTCTTATTTTGCCTAAATATCTTCTTTTCTTCTTTTTTTTTCTTCTTTTTTTAAGTACTGCCCTTCAGAAGCTACAGAAGCTACACAGTCCATACAGCTTCTACCAAGGCATGAATTTACATTTATGCTTTTGACTCTAATTGCATGAACTAAACTGATTGAATCTGTTGCATATGCATTCTTTAGGAATCGAAACCATGACATTTACTTTGCTTTACTATTTGAACTAAAACAACACTACAAGTTACAGGTGAATTTTTTAAACATATTAAAGATTTTGATCAAAAACACAGCCTTAAGAAGTCTATTTTCTTGTCTATCCTATCTATACACAATTAGTGTATATGGAAAGTTTTTTTTCTTGGTTCCCTTCAGTACAATTCTTTGACCTACCAGTTGAGAACCACCCTCATGAATCTTCTAAAGTTAGTAATGCCGTTTGTTCTAATTAATTCTGTTTATCTTCATCTTCAATTAAGAATTTGTGATAACATATGGTAGCACTTTTAGATTTTTGTAGTTAGGGTTGGTGTCTGTGTGAGTCGTGCTGTAAGACCTATTAGCGCCTCACAGTCTTTGGTTCTTCTCTCGCACCTCCTGCCTGTTAAATTCAGCTCATTAGCACCGAGTGGCAATCAGGGGAGCGATGCATTATAGGCCCTGGCATAGTGGGAGATCAAACAGTAGTCCATCACTAAAAGCTCCCGTTTGAACTCGGGGTATATCTCTTTTTTTTATGACATTGAAACAAGATAAAGACAAACGCCACTGTGTAGTCTTGTATGTAGGTTGTTTCCTCTAAATGCCTTGAATATTGAATATGTGTCAAATTCGAAAGTAGCCAAAATGCTTGAGGGTAAAATAGGCTCCTGAGATCTCAAATGCCTCTGGCCTGGAGATATTTTATCCGTGTGGATAAAGTGCTTGGAAACTGTTTTATTGCATTGGTGCATTTTGCCTTTCCTCCTGTACAGTTACAGCCCCTCTGAGAGCTGTTACACTCAACGGTTACAAGATCATGCAATTCTTCCAGGCGCACTTACATTTACGGGAAGATGGTATTGAGACGTACGGTGCAGCACACTCAGGCTTTGATGTGTGGCTCCTTTCATGTGTTTGTCGGAGCCAGCGCTTGGCAGGTGTATTTTTGCATGCAGGCCGGAACGATCCTGCATGCTCGCTAACAATTGCTCCCTGTTTGACTAGAATGAAAGATGACTGAATAATCAATTATCAGAGGGATCTCTGCGCACTGGCAAGGGAACAAAGTGTAGAATATTAAAAATGTCAATTTGGGATATTTAGTCATTGCAAAAAATGATGCTTTGATTTGTTTGTGTGATCCTAACGAGAGCAGAAATTGCACTCTTTATGTTTAATATTCCTTCTGCAACTGATCCTAATAAATATCGCATCTAAAGTTGGCGTTAATGTCATTTGCACTTGGCTGACATCACATAATCTGCATGATTTATATGTCTTCTTTCTTTTTCATTTTGCAGGGCTGGATGAGAAACTTCCTGTCTTCCATTTCGTAGAAATCTTCCCTCCAACTGTCAGCTACCTACTGGGCGCAGCACTCTAGAGATCCTCAATATGGAGAGAACTGCCATTTCCACTTCACTGCTCGCAGTCTGTTTCGTTTTGGCTGTGTGTCGCTGTTCCCTTGCGGCTCCCTTCTGCCCTGCCCAGTGTGTCTGCGAGACCCGCCCATGGTACACGCCTCAGTCAGTCTACCATCAAGCCAAGACTGTTGACTGCAACGAACTCCATTTGAGCAAAATCCCATGGAATATTTCAATTGATACTCAGGTGCTGCTTCTTCAGAGCAACAATATCTCCAGGGTAACCTCAGAACTCCAGAGCTTGGTAAACCTCACGGAACTGGATCTCTCCCAGAACCACTTCACGCAAATCCAAGACGTTGGCTTGAGTAACCTCACCCAACTGGTCACCCTTTACCTTGAGGAAAACCAAATTAAAGAGCTGCCTGATATGTGTCTAAAAGATCTAGTCAACTTAGAGGAGCTTTATATTAATCACAATCAGATATCTTCTATTGGTCCTAATGCATTCTCAGGCTTGGGGAACCTGTTGAGGCTTCACCTTAACTCCAATAAGCTTGTGGCGATAGACAGCCACTGGTTTGAGTCCTTACCAAACCTTGAGATCCTAATGATAGGAGAAAATCCCATTCTCGGCCTGCAAGATAATAACTTCCACCCACTCTCTAAATTGCACAGTCTGGTTCTTGCGGGAATGGGGCTCAGGGAAATCCCTGAGGGTGCTTTCCAGGGATTAGACTATCTCGAAAGCCTCTCGTTCTTCGATAACAAGCTCGCGGCTGTGCCAAAGAAAGCCTTGAGTGTTCTACCGAGCCTCAAGTTTCTCGACCTCAACAAGAATCCCATTGTGCGTATACAGGAAGGTGACTTCCGAGACTTTCCTCACTTGGAGGAACTCAGCCTGAACAACATGGAGGAGCTTGTGGCAGTCGAGAAAGGCGCATTCTCTAACTTACCGCAGATGGCCAAATTGGAGCTCTACAACAACCCTCACCTGTTTTTCATCGACCGGGCTGCTTTTCTGAAAATGCGTGCCTTGCGCACTTTACTCATCCACAATAATGACCTCATGCTTCTGCCCCATGAGATTTTATCCGCTTTCCCCAGTCTGGATGAAATCAGTCTTCACAGCAACCCACTTAGGTGCGATTGTCTCGCCAACTGGGGGCCCATTTTGGGCAACCAATCGAGCCTCAAAGTTTTAGAGCCCCAAATAACTCTTTGTGCCTCCCCACCACATCTCATCGGACAGTCCCTTCAGGAAGTTGTGTCTGCAAGTTGGAATGGGGCGAGCAATACTTGCCTGCCTCTAATTTCTCAGCATGCCTTTCCTCCGCAGCTCAACGTCACCTTAGGACAGCTTCTAACACTCAGCTGCTGGGCCGTGGCAGATCCAACACCTCAGTTTTACTGGGTGACTCCCACCGGTGACAAAGTCACTTCTGAAGCTGTTTCTCCAGCCTCAAATGAGGGAGTAGGAATCCCAAAGAAGCATCGGATGCAAGACCAAGGTGCTTTAGAGATCCCACATGTTGAACCAGAAGATGCTGGTCTTTACACTTGCGTTGCTTGGAACGCAGAGGGAGCCGACACCCGGAGTGTCTCTGTTTATGTCGATAGGAGCAACTGGCATGGTGCACACTCTATCAGAGGTCATCAAGGAGTGGTGAACACCACTGGATCCTTGGTAATCCTTGCAAAAATCGTCCATGCCCAGTCTGTGGTGCTCGAATGGAAGGTGCACCCATTCGTCGCCTCTTCTAACCAACCCAAGTGGCTCAGCGCTACGGTTAAAATCGACAACCCCCAGATCAGCTACACGGCGATGGTCCCCGTAGATGTTCAAGAGTACAACCTCACACACCTTCTACCTTCCACGGAGTATCAAGTTTGCCTGACCATGGCTGGCACCGAGCACACCCAGCACTCTTGCATCAACGTGACTACCAAAGAAGCCAGCTTTGCTGTGGAGATGGTTGCACAGCCGACCAACGTAGCTCTGGCGGCGGTCATGGGCTCGATGTTCGCCATCTGCATTATGGCTCTCTTGGTGTTCTACATGGGACGGCGCATGAAGCAGAAATCTTGCCACCACTCTCTTAAGAAATACATGCAGCACACCACTTCCATTCCTCTGAACGAACTCTACCCACCGCTCATTAACCTCTGGGAGAACGAGACGGAAAAAGAGAAGGAGGGCACCGTTGATCCTCAGAACTCACAGATTGACACTTCAAAAACGTACATGTGGTAGCTGCACAACGCAAAGTAGATAGAAGAGACATTTTAAACAGTATATGTACTGTGTTGTACATAAATGACAAGTATGTATTATTGATTTGTCATTGTGAAAGATATATGTATTTTTAGATCGTACCCTTCGATGCCAAGCACACTTGGTTGCAGTTGTGATTTGTTAGACATCCAACAGACGTGGGCAGCAGAACACATTCTATGCTTTTGCATTGCATTGTATTTTCTGAGACTAACTCAACATTAAGCATGCCAATGTCTTATTGATTCACATATAATGCTCATATTCTTTGTTCATTCTATATCAGCACTAAGCAAGCTAATACACTAACACAGATCAACACTATTTATATCGCCTCACACATATCAATGCAGTCACGTTCTGGAGTTTTGCATGGAATTTTTTTGCATGATATTTTGGTGCTAACAGGAGTTTTTTCCTAGTTTTCTCACTACTAAAAATACAAAGGCGTGAGAAGGTGACGTACACTCGAGTGTTGCTCTCATTTGTCTTCAGCTCGTCACATTTTATCACCTGCGTTGTAATGAAAATAAAAAACCTAAACCAAACCTGCCAGGTGCTACGAAGTTGCTGTTACTGCAAACTAATGAGCTGTCATATGTAATTAATATCTGGAACACAACTGCGCAGCTGTGCTTATTTATTCTTGCATTGTTAAACAACTGTTTATTGAGGAGTGTGTGAAAATGGCTGTTTATTAGCACTGACTGAAAATGTATTTCACATTTGAAAGAAAAAGAACTCATTAGACTATAACGATCATGTGGTTCGAATGCCAGACATTCACTATTGCTAACAATGATGGGGCCGTTCTGTCCTTTGCACCTCATCATGCGCTTGGCGTTTTGATTACCGAGAGATTGCTTCAGTTCTCAGTTAAACATGTTGCCAAACTCAATATTCACACAATTCAGTCTTAGGTAACAAGTGTGTGTGTGGAGAATGAGAATTGAATTGAGTGAGAATAAAAAAAAAATCAATGTTGTTTTTCTCAAATCATAGATTAATTAACTTTTAAAATACACATGCCACCCTGAAAACAATATTTAAATCATCTTAAGTGTTTTTGTGCATAATCCTGCATCATATTGAATAATACAAATGTTATGCAAGACACATGCTCATGTATTGTTGTTCTGTTGCTTATCAGCAAATGACATCTATCCAGATATTGATGAATATAACCAAATTAAATGATATATCAAAAGTGTTCTTTAAGGTTTACCTTTACAGGTGCACTCAGTAATTTTGTCTCACTAAAAAATAGCTAACATAAAGAAACAGCTATTATTTTTGAAAAACATTGGCATTAAAGACTCCAGGCATATTGGTAGCTTAATAAAAGCTGTTTTCAAATGGACATCACATGGCCAGATGTTTTCTGTTATCAATTTATCGTTGATGAGTGCTAGTAGTGCATTTCTCACAACATGAAAACGTGAGCTTTAGCATGATGCTGCATTCACATTGCTTAATATCAGTGTATAACATAAGCAAACGAAAAAATTACTGGGTGCACTTTTGTTATGTATTATTTGAACCAAAGATGAGACACATTTTCAATAGTTCTCTCATCACTGTCATCAGTCAATGAGATGTCATGGTATATTTAGCTCTGAAGGACAGAAAATATCTATTATATAGGCCTACCGTATGTTAACACTTTTTGATTTTCTGTACCTTTCTGCTCAGCTTTTGAGCGTGTAAATGTTGTTTTTTGGTATTTTATGCTGATTTTTAGTTTCTGTTTTAGTTTCTAATTTAAACGGGATAGAAAATGCACTCAAGTTCGTACAGACAGCATCTAGAATTGACATGTGAGCAGTCAGTTCTAATGTGAAATGTTGTTCATACTCACGTCGCAGGTTTTTAAGATGTTCTTTCATCACTGACTGTAAATCACATTGTGTGTTATTACTGGCAGAAGAGCAGAGAAAATGTCACCTTAGATTAAGCATTAAATGTATCACTACAGCTCTGCCCTCTAGTGGCGGAGGACACTAATGACGTCTTACACGATTTACTGTATCTCAGTGAATAGCAGGGTATTTTGTAATAGAGGAATATTATTGTTATATTTCAATTAAGTCAACAATAATGGTTTTACACTGTTAAGGCGTGTTGTGACGTCCGTGCGCAGTAGTTCAGGAGAAATGACTGTCTGAAGAAACATTTGAGAGAAATAAACACAATATCACTACAACTACTGTATACAGCTTCTCTTTGTTGTTTTTTTCTTGAAGATTACACCAGCAATAACCAGAACCATATCCATTAACCATTACATAACAATAACTCATATAGGCCTACCTATAGTTATACAACAAGACTAAACAAGGCCTAAATCCAGAAATGTATGAAACAAACCAAATTACATTTTGATCTCTTGCATTCTTTCAAGGGTTTGTAAGTATTGAAGGTTCTGACGACTCTTTCTGAAATATAAAATGTCAGCTGTGTTCTATTCTGTTTAGTAGTGTTAAGTAATTGAAACATACATCATTACAGAACCACATAGATACAGGGTATAAAATAACATTGTATTAATCTCCACACATAGTGTAAGGTGCAATGGGTATCTGCAGTGTTTGATTTTAAAATGAACAAAAAGTTAACATGAAGCACAAGAGTGTCAGTATTTTGACCAAGGGCGTAGAATTTAGGGACTAAAATGTCCCTTGCAACAATTTTGCAAAAATTAAATATGTTTGTAAACAATGTCATACCATTACCTGCAGAAATATGCTAGAAAACTGCACTTTCAAAGGCATACATTTAAAACACACATGCAGTTCAGTGAAATGATAACACCCTCTTTAACTTTGTTGTTATGCTGTTTTGTGTTCATCTGCTTCACACATTTTGCTGTTTTTACTCTGACTAATACAATAAGACACCGCAATAATTTCTCAAATATTTATTACAATAGGTATATATAGCCTATAGGCCTACTGATTTAACACTTAAGTGGAATGAGATGACTGGATGATTTCATTTCCTATTGAACTGTCACCAACTGAACTGCTGTGATCAAACTATTTAAAATATAGTAAATTCAGCTAAACTCGATCATAATGCCTACCTCCCATATTGATTCTTGTATTAATATTATTACTCATGACCTCGATCATTCAGTTCAAGCAACTCACTAGCAAACACCAGATCAAAAGAGCCATTTATTTTCGAATTTAGACATCCCTTGTAATAATAGTATGGGCAGTATATCAGTATCCAGCGACTGTACTAAATTGTCCCTAGCAACAGGGGCGCCGCTCGCAATTTTGGGCCCTATGACAAAATATGAGTTTGGGCCCCCCCTACCACACCAAAGCAGATCTCTGGGGGCCCCTAAAGGGCATGGGCCCTTAGAATCGTCCTAACTTACCCCCCCCCTTAGCGGCGCCCCTGCCTAGCAATAATTTTGATCAAACAATTAAATATTAATTTGTTTTTCCTGTGGAGTATGTTTTGCATGCTATTTTAGTGTTTCTGCTTCACAATTTCACGTTTAATTAAATGTTTCTAGCAATTTCAGAGTGAAAATGGCTTCCACATACATTTTTTAGCTATAAATTCAAAAACACACCTGCTGTAAAAAGGCTATGTGAAATATGACCTGCATTTAACCCATTTTAACTGTTTCCAAAGATTTTAAAAATAATAATATTATCTGAAGGATATTTGACAATTTATGATTATTATAGGCAGTCCAAAAGTAATGGATCAGAAATGGCTCCACATGGCAGTCATGTAGTGGTTTGAATTCCACTGTCACTATTTTATTCGGGTTTAATAAACTCAGATTAGGGGCAATAAATTCCAGAGGTGAACTCTAGTTACTGGACCATAAAATGCTGAGCAGCAAAGAAAATACACGAAAGAATGAATGAACAATTCAACTGACAGCTTCTAGAGCAGAGCACGGGGGAGGCGGAACAAGCCGCGAGACGGAAATGACGTGACGGTGTCGTCAGCTGTATGTTGATGTTGTGTGGCAACAGCAGGACCGAGGGACGGAAGACGGTTTGTTTTTGTTCTGTTATCCGCCGTTTTCACCCTCAAAACCACCTCATATTGAATCAGATTCGCTCCGGGGTGACAGGAGCGCGCATTACGACTTGAAAGACGCTCAAGTTTAAATGTCAAAACGCGTTCGGAGTCGTTAAAACGGACACCCTCCCTGAACGGTCATGACGATCCTGCCGAAGAAGAAGCCGAACTCATCGGTCGGTGTGTCTGATCACCCCGACGACCCCGACCGCCGGACCGGCTCCGACCCGCACCAGCACCAGCACTCCCACGGGGTTCGGCCAGGCGCGAGGCCCCGCGCTTCCCCGCCACCTTGGTCATATCAAGCCGCACCTCCGCCGTCCAGAGAGGACAGGCGAACTGAATCCAGCTCCCGGCCGCAGCAGGCCTCTCCTCCGCCGGTGGGCGCCGGGTCTCCGGTTGGCCCGGGGGATGCGACAGGGATGGCGTGCGTGTCCGGGGGTCGGTCTGAGCTGTCAGGCGGAGTGGGCTGTGGAGGTGGGATGGGAGGGTGCTGCTCGGGGCCTGGGCTCAGTAAGAGGAGGAGACAGGCGACCTGCTCCGGTGGGGTGGCCGGTGGAGGGACCGTACCCGGGGCGACAGGGGGAGGAGGCGGCGGTGGTGGAGGAGGAGGTGGTCCCAGTCCCGAACAGGAGGAAGGAGCTGGGTATAACAGCGAAGATGAGTATGAAAATGCTTCCAGACTACAGTCAGAGGACCCAGCGACTGTTGAACAGGTATGTGGATGGATGATGTCACCTTACATCCATAGACAGCATGCTGATTTTGAGTTAAATGTATTGCACGTGTTCTGACACTGTTTAGATGATAGATAGATATAGATAGATAGATAGATAGATAGATAGATAGATAGAAAAACAGAACAATAGATAGATTTGGATGGATGAACAGTCAGAGTGACAGCTAGGTTGATAGACTGTCAGATAGATAGATAGATAGATAGATAGACAGACAGACAGACCAGAATAGACCAATAGAGCAATGAATGAGTGTATGGATGGATAGACAGATGTGAATGATAATTTGCTGAATTATCGAATGATAGATAGCCTGGATCAATAAATAGGTAAATGTACAAACAGATACGTAATGAAATGATGGATAGATAGATTAAATGTGGATGGATAGTCAGCCAATCAGGTCAGAATCAGACAGAAAAGCAATATAGATAAGCAGACTGATAAGCAGCTATTGCAGATATAGGTTGTAAAAGTCAAGATGCATAATGTCAGTGACATCACATGACATTATAAATTATGAATGAATTATGGGTCTGAGAGTAACGCAATTTCAATTCTCTGTATGTCCTGTACATGTGGCAGAATTGACAATAAATTTGACTTTGACTTTTGACTTTATGAAAGACTTATGCAGTTGTATAAGCTGAGCCCTGTATTCATTGCTTTGTGTCTCAGTATAAAGATGTAATACATGTTTTCCATTAGACTGCATGGTATGGATGCAGAGGTTTGTCTGGGCAGGAAACGAGTGTTTTTAAAATGATACAAGTTTGTCTGAGTAAATGTATTTTTTTTTAGAAGAGTGGGATTCTTTAAAGTCAAATGAAATTGAATTGAGTATGTTTAATTTCTTGTATATTGTGATTAGGGTTCGGCGATATGGCCTAAAATATTATCATTATAATATTTATGATGATATTTATTTACCTTTGGGGAAGGAAATGGTTTCCACATGGTAGTTGTACCTTGAGTGTGAATGAAAGTGTAACTTGTTTATTCGCTATTAAACTCTACTTTACTTATTTTAAATGTATTTATCCCTAAAATCCATGTTTTCCATTTTTTTTGTTTGTCCTTTTTATTATGTGTTTAATTAAATGAAAGAATACAACTTTTAAAATGTAATCAAATGAAAATATAACAATTAATTTAATTGCATTTTATTCTTTGTCACATAAGAAAACTGTATACATTTCTTAAAGTAATAATAAAATAATATTATGTAATTATTCGAATTACTTATTATTTATTATTTATTAATAATTATTTCTGCTGTGTAATAGCAGAAATTTATCTATTTGAGGGAAAAGTCAATAGCTTATAATTGTTATTAACATAAATTTGATCACAATCTCAATATGATATTGTTTATTGCCTAGCCCTCATTAATTCATAAAAGTGTAGATTTTTTTTTTAATTGCTTCTGAAACATTTTTCAAATTACGTTTTGACACCATACTGGTATGTAAAAGCTGCTTTTCATAATCTTACAAAATCCCAGTGGATGAAATGAATGCTTGTCTTACATTTTTACATTCTTACAAATTCAGTTTTTTTTTTGTTTTTTTTTTTTAAATATGTTGATCAAAAGTACAATGGGTTGCAAATTGTTCATGCTGACTTTAATGCTGTACCTTTGATGGCTTAAACTTTGTTTGGTTTATACTTCCGATTAATGTCTTAAAATATGTGAAATGATATACAGTATGAAACATAACTTCGGTTTTCTAACATTTTTAACAGTTTCTAAAGACTGTCACATGTCTTTCTTACAATTTTCACAAAATCTTATGTAAGATTGAGAGATTTGTGTGGCTAAATCCCTACAGAATATTTAGAATAGGTATGTGTATAGATTTAGAATTATATGTCTGGTCAACATTACTTGAAGAGTTTTGTTATACAACACAAACATGATAAACAATCATGCTTTAAATGATCATTTTGAACCTGGTGTTTGTTTTAAATTTTAAGATGCTAAAAAGTTGCAAACCACAGACCTTATTTTGCTCAGAAATCTAAAACACTATTCCAAAAACCCATTAGAAATTCCAGAGGGAGCTAGTGGTTCAAATGCTAATTTTCTTCTTCAGGACTACAGACTGAACTGTGCTGCATTTCCCAAAAGTAGATTGTAGATCATTGGTGCTCTTACGATGCTTTTGAGAAAGCAACACTTCTCTGAACCCCTCTTTGCCCAGACAAAAGGCTCACTAATATTAACTATTATACCTAAATTCATTGTTTATGCATAGTGTATAATGACTACAGAAAATAGATGTTATTGGTTTCATCTCCAATTTTTGTAGTCCAATTCATGATCAATAGCCAGCCATGTTTGGTAAATCTACATGACCTTATTTGTCTGATATATATGAACTGAAATAGCAATTGATAGAGGAGTTTTGGTGCAAAAAAAGTGAGCTTCTTTGTGATGCTGTTGACAATTTGAAAACTTTAGATGTGAAAAATAAATGGTGCCAACAATAAATTTAGCATTACAGGTCTGTCTGTTTATCGAGCACATTATAATGAACCCCCACTGTGTCTATTCTGAAATTCTGCCTCTGTTACAGCAGGAACACTGGTTTGAAAAAGCACTCCAGGAAAAGAAAGGATTTGTCATCAAAAAAATGAAGGAAGATGGTGCCTGCCTCTTCAGAGCTGTTGGTGGGTACATTATTAATCACCTGATGTTCACTTGAAGTCAAAAGATTTAGTAGATGTTAGCTAATTCATCTGTTGATCATCACCTAGAACCTGGGTGATCGCATTTTCAGTTTGGCATAATTCTCAATGCACAGAATACCCAGAAGATATACTACTTGTGCTGTGTCGCAGCAATACTATATCTCAAAATGCAATGTGCTTTACATAACCCTAAATTTACATTCTGAAAAATTTAATAATAATGTATGTTTTGTTTTGATATGATTTATCTGATTATTTAAAATATACATTAATGTTCAAAGGTTTGGGATCGGTGAGAATTAAAAAAAAGTCTCTTATGTTCACCAAATCTGCATACAGTAAAAAACTGTAATATTTTGAAATATTATTACAGTTTTAAAATTAATATTCAGATTTGAATATATTTTAAAATGTAATTTATTCCTGTGATTAATTCTCAGCATCATTACTCCAGGCTTAAGTGTCACATGATGCTTCAGAAATCATTCTGATGATTTGCTGCTCAAGAAGCATTTATTATTATCTATGTTGAAAGCAGTTGTGCTGCTTAATAAAACTATTTTGCATATGTTTTCAGGTTTGTTTGAGAAATAGAAAATTCAAAAGAACTACATTGATTGATTTAAATCTTTTGTTACATTATGAATGCCATCTGTGCTGAATAAAAATATTAATTTATTTAAAAAAAAAACTTTTTATTAGTAGTATGTATTGTGAAAATAATATATAATATTACATCTTCTCCTGGACTTACTATTTAGACGTGTGCACAAGTTTGCTTTAAAAATGTACAATGACTGTTTTTTTGTACTGCTGAAAGACTGACTAGATGCCACTTGCTGGATAAACGTAGTGATGAAGGGACAATAATGTAGCAAACTATTGCTTAAAATGGTTTTATGCTTGCAAAATGTGCTATTTAACATGGTATTTTTGGAAAATAGTAATAATTAAATAAAATTAAAATTCACAATTTTTCTATTCTTAATACATTTTTATGATCTTATTTTGCTTGTTTCTACTGCAAACTTGCAGAATTATTCATGATTCAGGAAAATATAATTTTAGGGAATGAAAATGGGTTGCATTTTTCTTTCGATGTGGATTTTGAGCAGTGTGCTAAAAGTGTAAATTTTTGAATATAACATAACTTTTGTAACATTATAAATATCTTTATTCACTCTTAAAATCTCTGGGTTAAATAGAACTCGGTGCTCTGTAAAATATGGACAAACCCAGCGGTTGGGTTAAATGTTTAATCCATCTATCTTGGTAGTTTTAGTTAACTCAACTATTGCTTAAAAATATTATATGACTTATAATAAACCCAAAATAGGTTTTCATTTAAAAATTAGACACATAATTACTAGAGGCAACAGCAATAATCAAAAGGTGAATATTTATTAATAGGCAATTTTAAAAACGTTTATTATGTATTGAGCATATTAATTCATGTTCATTTATTGAACATAGTAATAAATGTTCATTTCCAACCTATTTTGCATTCATTTTAAGCAACAAATATACACATTTTTAAGCAATGGTTAAATAAAACTACCCAGAAGCTTGGGTTAAACATTTAAAACAACTCACTAGCTGGGTTTGTCCATATTTCACCTGGCACTGGATTGTTTTTAACCCATTATTTTTTAGTGTTCTCACTTCTGATTTATTTAATACATTATTTCATTAAAAAAATCTTACCCCAGATGTTTAAATGTTGCAACATTTTCTTTAAAATGGTTGTATGGTTGCATGTACTATTTTACACGCTATTTTTTGAAAAAGGTAATAATTAAATTAAATTAAAATCCACAGTTTTTCTATTCCTAATACATTTTTATGATCTTATTCTGCTTGATTCCACTGCAAACTTGCAGAATTATTGATGATTCAGGAAAATATCATTTTAGGAATGAAAATAAGTTGCATTTTTCTTTTGATGTTGGCTTTAAGCGGTGTGCTAAAGGCATAAATTTCAGAATATAACATTATTATTATCTTTATTCACTCTATAAAATGCTGGGTTAAGTAGAACTCAGTGCTGGGTAAAATATGGACAAACCCAGCTGTTGGGTTAAATAAAACTACCAAGAAGGTTGGATAAAACATTTAACTCAACTATTGCTTAAAAATATACGACTGGCTTATAATGAACCCAAAATAGGTTGTCAATTAAAAATTAGACACATAATTACTAGAGGCATCAGCAATAATTGAAAGGTGAACATTTATTAATAGGCAATTTTAAAAATGTTTATTATGTATTCAGCATATTAATTTATGTTCATTTATTGAACATAGTAATAAATGTTAATTTCCAACCGATTTTGGATTATTTTTTAATCAACTAATATAATACATTTTAAGCAATAGTTGAGTTAAATAAAACTACCCAGAAGCTTAGGTTAAACATTTAAAATAACCCAATTGCTGGGTATGTCCATATTTCAACAAGCGCTGAGTTGTTTTTAACCCAGCATTTTTTAGTGTTCTCACTTCTGATTTATTTAATGCTTCATTTCATTTAAAAAAAAAAAATCTTACTGACCACAGACGTTTGAATGTTGCAACGATTTGCTTAAAATGGTTGTATGGTTGCATAAGTTTGCATAATGTGCTATTTTACACGCTATTTTTTGAAAATAGTAATAATTAAATTAAATTAAAATCTACAGTTTTCTATTCTTAATGCATTTTTATGATCTTATTCTGCTTGATTCCACTGCAAACTTGCAGAATTGTTGATGATTCAGGAAAATATCATTTTAGGAATGAAAATGGGTTGCATTTTTCTTTCAATGTTGACTTTAAGCAGTGTGCTAAAAATTGCATAAAATTTAGAATATAATATAACTTTTGTAACATTATAAATATCTTTATTCACTCTAAAAAAAAAGGCTGGGATAAATAGAACTCAGTGGGTTAAATGTTTAATCCAACTTTCTTGGTATTGCTTAAAAAGTATTGTATGGCTGGCTTATAATAAACCAAAAATAGGTTGTCAATAGACACATAATTACTAGAGGCATCAGCATTAATTAAAAGGTAAACATTTATTAATAAGCAATTAAAAAAAATGTTTATTATTTATTCAACATATTAATTCATGTTCATTTATTAGTGCTGCTTAATAAAACTATGGTGCATATTTATTCAGGTTTATTTGAGAAATAGAAAATTCAATGGGTTGCATGTTTCTTTTGATTTGACTTTAAGCAGTGTGCTAAATGCATAAAATTAAGAACATAACATTGTAACTTTTGTAACATATCTGTATTCACTCTAAAACATGCTGGGTTGGTTTAAATGTTTAATCCAACCTTCTTGGTAGTTTTACTCAACTATTGCTTAAAATATTATATGGCTGGCTTATAATGAACCTAAAATAGGTAGTCAGTTGGGTTAAACATTTAAAACAACCCAATCGCTTGGTTTGTCCATATTTCCCATAGTACTGTTTTTTTTTTTTTAACCCAGCATTTTTTAATGTTCTCACTTCTGATTAATTTAATGCATCATTTCATTTTTTTTTTAATCTTACTGAGCCCAGACATTTAAATGTCACAACGTTTTGCTTAAAATGGTTGTGTGGTTGCATAATGTGCTATTTTACATATTTACATTTTTTGAAAATATTAATAATTAAATTAAGATAATTAAGATAATTAAGATAATTCAATTAAAATCCAAAATGTTCTATTCTTAATACATTTTTATGATCTTATTCTGCTTGATTCCACTGCAAACTTGCAGAATTGTTGATGATTCAGAAAAGTATAATTTTAGGGAATGAAAATGGGTTGCATTTTTTAATTTTTTAATTTTTTTATGTTGACTTAAAAGCATAAAATTCAGAATATATTCTTGGTTTGTTATTACAAGTAAGTGTAATCGTGAACCTTATCTTTATAACAGTGATGTACATGTGCCTGTTGAGTTTATGAGCAGCTACCGAATCTTTCCTCTGTGTGGCGCTACTCATCTACATATCTGAAGTATTCAGCACTGTGTGTGACACATACTATGAAAGCAGTGTTCTATTACACTTCAGTTTCAGCTTTTAAATATGCCGTTTTTGTTTTTGACCCGAGACACTGAATTTCTTTTTATGCATTTCTGCATATATTAATCATAAATTGATCCTAGTGTCCACTAAAGTGCACAGATCATTAAAAGCAATTTTAACCACTCAAGGTATGACATTATACCCAAGCCAATATGGGGTTCACCCATTCCCATAAGTCTACCTGACTGTCCTATATATTATAGTGGCTTTATATGGCACCATAAAATCAGGAGCATACAATTTTATTTTTATTCAGGTTTTATTATTGTATTTCTTTGTCATTTACCTTCTTTAACTGATAATTCATAATGCATCTATCTGGTTACTTTTGTAGATTCAAATCCAAACATATGATTGGACTAAAATGTTTAGGGAAATGTCTCTGAAACCACCATTGAGTGGCATCTTATCCTCTTTCCTTTTCATTCTCTCTTTCACATCTCTGTTTCCTTCTCGTGCTCTTCTCTCTCTCTTTCTCGCGCACACACAATCATTTTCCTGTTCTCATTAATATACAGAGGTCCTTGTGTGAGTTTCATACAGGATTTGATAGACAGGCATGTGATGTGTTGACCTACATGAAGCATTCCCATCAGGGACACTGTGCCACAGTTCTTGCACCGCAGGTGTGAAACTATCCATCTCCAAACAATCACTTGAGTCAAACAATACACGTTATATAACTGGCCCGATGGTAATACGGTTCTCACAGCAAGTGGGATCATGATAACCCAGGGTAGGATAGGTTCATACAGGATGCTGTTGATTTGAAGTAATAGATAAGAATGTGTATTAGATCATTGTGGAGCCCATGTTTACTGATGACATTAGTCAAAGTGTCTTGCTCCTGAAATGTAGCTTTACATGGTCACCTTATGCCCACTCTTTTGATCTGTCCTTTTAAGGCTTCACTAAAGCTGTGTTTCATTAATAGAGAACTAAAGCAGTTTTAGAACTGCCCTTTATAATGGGGGCTGAGGTGAGACTTGATATGTTTTAGTTCTACTTTTCAGAATTGTGTTTATTAAGTTAGACACAATAAACAGAGCAGTCTTAACTTGGCTCTTTTATTAAAACAAATCCTATTTTCTATGATTTGTCTATTTATGATAACTTATTATTCTTTAATGCTGTATGCTGACATGTTGTTTCGAATTTAAGATTGTTCTCATCACGTAATCGGTCTTGTCAACAAGGCAGCAAAAAAATAGATCTCTGCTATCAGATTTTGCCCTTATTTTCTTGGTCAGCCTCAATGTTTTGTTGTTGTTTTGGTTCTCACATTATAAAAAGGTAGGTCAGGAGAGCCATGTTTGATTCCCATGATTATCTCTATTATTATCCTGTGTCTAAACAACTTACTATACCACTCGGCAGTTTGGACAGAAAATGGTTTCTGAAAGAAGTCTCTTATGCTCACCAAGTCTGCATTTATTTAATTAAAAATACAGTAAAAACTGTAATATTGTAACATTTTACAAATTAAAATAGCTGTATTATATTTTAATGTATTTAAAAATGCATGCATGTGATGCAAAGCTGAATTTCAACATCATTATTACAGTCTTCAGTGTCACATGATCCTTCAGAAATCATTCTAATATGCTGATTTGCTGCTTTTTAGGATTTTTTTATGATAAGAATGTTTAAAGAATAAAACTTTTGTAACATTATAAATATCTTTATTCACTCTATAAAATGCTGGGTTTATATTTAATCCAACCTTCTTGGTAGTTTTATTTAACTCAACTATTGTTTAAAAAATATTATATGGCTCAAGGCTGGCTTACACTCTAAACAATAAAGGTGCTTTAAAAAGTTTCCGAAGCGATGCCATATTAGAAGCCTTTTTTGTTCCACGAAAACCATTCAGTCAAAGAACCATTTCTTGCTTACCTTTTTATAATCTGAAGAACCTTATTTGCCACAAAAAACCTTTTGTGAAACAGAAGTGTTCTTCAGATGTTAAAGGTTCTTTATGGAACCATTTAGACAAAAAGGTTCTTCTATGGCATCATGAAGCACCTTTATTTTTAAGAGTGTATAATGAACCCAAAAATGGTTGTCAATTAAAAATTGGACACATAATTTCTAGAGGCATCAGCAATAATAAATGTTTATTTCCAACATATTTTGGATTCATTTTAAACAACAAATATAATAATTACCCAGAAGCTTGGGTTAAATTTTTAAAACAACCCAATCGCTGAGTTTGTCCATATTTCACCTAGCGGTGGGTTGTTTTAACCGAGAAATTTTTTTGTGTTCTCACTTCTAATGCATTTTTTTTAATTTTTTTTTTTATAAATCTTACTCCAGACATTTAAATGTTGAAACAGGTTTTTTGCAACTCATAGTGGTAAAAAAGATAAACATTATTTCTGCATGTCACCTTCCACCTAACTCTTGATTTTGTAACAATTCAGTTTCCCTGTGTTTAACACAACCAAACCTCACATTCGTAGTTCATCATTCATCGGCTCTTGGCGCTACCGTGCAAATGCGTATGCAATGTTTGCAAATTGGTTTGCAAATGATTTTCCAAGGTATTTTATCTCACAGAGGTTTATATCCTGAGGTCTATTCAATGGTAATTTGTGGTGGTGTTGTAGACTACCAGTTGGAAGTATGGACAAACCTTCTTATTCTTTATTAGTACTGTGTTCCATCTATCTTATGTTTTATTCTCTGGATATTCTTGGAAAAAGAGCTCCATCCTGGGAAGTTTTTAGACAGTATTGAAGGATTGTACATACAATGCTGCACATTTATAGACTCAAGAATAAATGTCATAAGGGGAAATTACATCATCTTAAAGCTGAATAAATAGCTTTCCATTAATGTATGGTTTGTTAGGATAGGACAATATTTGGCCAAGATACAACTATTTGAAAATCTGGAATCTGAGGGTGCAAAAGAATCAAAATATTGAGAAAATTGTCTTTAAAGTTGTTCAAATTAAGTTCTTAGCAATGCATATCACTAATCAAAAATCAAGTTTTGATATATTTATGGTAGGAATTTTACAAAATATCTTAAAATATCCTAATGATTGGCATAAAAGAAAAATTTATCATTTTGACCCATACAATGTGTTGTTGGCTATTGCTACAAATATACCCTTGCTATTTACAACTGGTTTTGTGGACCAGGATCAGAAATATTGTTTTACATTTATACATTTATATCCAAAGTAACTTACAATAGAAAAACAGAAGAAAAGAAATGCACATGTGCCTACAATTTGCATTTGTCTGCAAAAGTTATATGATATAGTTATATTAGATCATTTAAGATCATGAGAAACAGATTCCAAGTCCAAACCTTTGATTAAAGTCCAAATTTCAACCCAACTGGCAGGAATATATGGAAATAATGAGTGTCCACTGGCTATTTTGTTTTGACAAAATTTCTGATCAGACCCGTCACATTTCACCGCATCATAGGAGGGTATGTTTCATTTTTACTGAAAATGAGCACTAGCATGGACACTTTTTCACAAACACACACCTGTGTCGTCTGTTTGATAGTGAGAATTCTACCACTGCGGTTTCAGTTTTGCTATTACAAAGAAAACTTTCAAAAGGTTTTGTGGTTTCACACATTAGCCGTTCCATTGGTTGAGATGAGATGAATCCACCAATCTACACCGTTGAACAACTGTTGTAATACCCCACTTTAGTGTGGTTTTGTAAGGCCAGGTCCTTAATTTAAAAACAGTTTTGTTGTGAGTCACCAAGTCTGAATCACAAAAAGTTTGCAGGTACTCTGTGCTGCTGTAATTGTTGTGCAGGGTTTCGAGTAGGGAATGCGCTTCTCCTTTATGATACGTGGGAAACGGTGTCATGTGTTAGATCCCTGCCCTAGCTCCCAGCATTCGCTCTCCTTTCCACTGCTGCTCCGCTGGTTCTCCAAAGCACCGCCCCACTTTCCAGAGCTCGACCTGGTCTTTGGTGAACAGCAGTTGACACCATTACCAACACACACACTGGCTGTTTACTTTCAGGAGTGGGGTGACCTGACCCAGCCAGCTAAACAAACACTAATTAGGCTTTTCAAAACAGTTTAACCAATGTAGCTTCCAAACTTTGGCTGTAAGTAGCTCAGCCGTCCAATGTAAATGCTTGTCCACAGGTCAGCAGGTTAAAAGGTGCAGATTCTTGTACTGTAGCGAGAGCCTGTTTAAGTGCTTTATTTTTCCAGTCGTCCATTGAAGATTAAGGTTACATGGTGGATCGTAATCTTACACTGAAGGAAGTTGGATGTTTGTTCGAGTAACAGTGCAGTTGTTTGTTTTTGGCTTGGATTTGCACATTTCTTCCAAAGTGCATTTTATTAAACACTTCCTCTTTCCGGGCAAATTTTGATATAGTCAGATAAAAGCACCAGCATAAAAGTTTGTGGGCTGTCCTCTTCACCTTGTCTGTAACTTATTTAAAACTCAATAAAATGTAATGTGCTCTCTTTTTCTTTTATATATTTTAATATGTACAAGTCAGAATAAGCATGTTGTTTGCATTTTTACATAAATATTGTAAGTGTAAAATTAAAGCACCGAAGTTTGTGGGCTGACCTCTTCACCTGGTCTATAACAGTCTGACTGTAATGTGAAGTTTGCTAGAGGTTTTGTATTTGAATATATATTCAAAAAGCGTAGATAGTTGTGACTCTAAAATCTGATAGGATAAGCCACGTTCAAAGTCATTGCAAAATAGCCGATACAGCCGCACTTTTAACCTTATATAATATAATTAGAATTTTCTACTAATACATCAAGTCTATTTATCTGCAGTTATGCTAATCAAGTCTGTTACTGAACAGAATAATTGGTTATACTAGAGAAAATAATTTGCAGATGACGTCTTTATGATGCATGATGTTGCTAGGATGTTGTTATTGTTTACTGAAACTAGCAGTGTTGTTATTGTTAACTAAAAGTATTAAAAATAGTTATTGGTAAATTAAATTAAGCTGAAATAAAACAATGAAATACTTAACCTTGAGAACATATTTCAGTTAGTTGACAAGGCAAGATTTCTCATTTTTGTTTAAGTTGAAATACTAAAATTACTGAAACTAAACTACTGAAGTAAAAGAAATTTAAATAGAAATGATAAAACAATAGAACCTAGTGAAAAATATAAAAATAAAAATGAAATATTCAACATATGAATAAATAAGACAGAAAAGGGTTTAAGCATAAAAACATTAAGTGTAATACTGCTTTAAATTGTTGTTTTCCCAAAAAAAAAAAAAAAAGTTTTCTGTTTGATTGAATTGCAGTTTTTGGTTTTGTTTTTCTGAGCAAAAAAAGAAGTCATATGTTTTCTCTAATTTACAGAAGACACCCACTAAAATGTCATTCAGTGTAACAATATTGTCAGGCATATTTACAACAAAAATCAATTTAAGACACATTAAAAGATGAACTACTTTCACCCCAAATGCTATTTTTTTTAAATTTGCCACTATCCTATATTTTGCCTATTTGTCAGAATTGTTTACTCATTTAAAACCCAATAAAATGTAATATGCTCCTGTATTATTTTATATATTTAATATGTACAAGTCAGAATAAGCATGTTGTTTGAATTTTTACATAAATATTGTGCTACACTGAATGACAATGTAGCATTGTTTCAACCAAATCTTGACATTTTATTCTCCAAAAACTTATTTGAAACCTTAAAAGTAGACACATTACTTACAATTAATTTGCTTTCTATGGACATTAAATCACTTTTGTAAATTTCTTTTGATGTGGACATCTTAACGTCTTTGACCCATGAACACTAAAAACGACTTGGGTTTATTTGTTCAAATCATTAATCGTAAGTATCAGCAATAGTAATAGTGATGCTTGCCTTTGCAAACACCACTAATAAATGTAATTGTTTCTTGAACATTGGTATAATTTATTATGTAGTGATGTTTGCTAAAAGATTAACTGTGGTAAAGCCGCTGTAATGCACAGCCTACAGTTGCTTCTTGCTTTATCTTAACACTTTCCAAGAACTTTTGTAGAGGGCATTGCATTAAAACCCTTTTATATTTGTCATCTAGGCTTTTTTTGTCCACCCCGGTTCCTCAGAATTCAGTTTAAATATGCGTACTTCCTTTTGTCAAGTCAGTTGTTGTTTTCACTTTCCCCTTAAGCAAGATTCTATTTCAGGAACAAGCGTTATTTTCTCAGATCTCTCTGTGGCGCCTGGGCATATGTAGGGCTAAGAACAGCCTCACCTGGAGCAACACTCAATGGCTGAATCTGTATATGAAAATCCCCGCCATATGCAAAGCGCATTCCCATGTAAGCCCTGTTTATTTTCCCCTGCACGCACTGCGGGATCTCTTTCAGATACCTGCTTCAGTAGTAAACAAAGCTGTCTGTGCCCTGCCGTGAACCCCTGACAGACAGCTCGGCTGCATTCCTCTCGTTTTGCAGTTCGTCATCTTGTTGTGATTGTAGAGCAGATGCCACGAATGCCGTAACATGATTTGACGGAGCGGGTAACGCGAAGGTGTGGCTGAAATTCCTTTCTCCCAGATTCATAGCTTCTACCCACCTTGCCCTTGGGTATTTGGATACTTCACCCCAAAATGACTTTCATTGTATGGATAAGAAACAGAGATAAATTGTGTTCCAAATGACACACTATGTACTCAACTTTATAGTTTATGGATTGTATAAGGGCATTTTTTGGTCAACATGCTGACAGACAACATAGAGCAGGTTACTTTAGGTATGAAACAAACAATATATACTCTTGGTGGCTCTTTAATGTATTATGTCAGATCACTGTAGCATCTCAGTTCAAGCAGCACCTAAAACCGATCATCTCTTTCTCTTTACTTGAAATAAACCTGAATGAACATCAGAACACATTGAGGAAAGACCTCAATACACACCGTTTTTCAAGTCCAAGTCCACTGACATTTATTTTCTCTCCTGTCAGACTAAATGGTAGATTCGGCGTTATGATTGGTCAGATCGCCTGTCAATCAAACTCTCTACAAAAGATCAATTGGGATACAACTATAGTCGTGCATGAGGTTCAGTTTTTTCTAAAGTTGAAGTCAAAAGTTTACATACACCTTGCAGAATCTGCACAATTGTAATTATTTTACCAAAATAAGAGGGATCATATAAAGTGCATGTCATTTTTTTTTTATTTAGTACTGACCTGAACAAGATATTTCACATAAAAGACGTTTACATATAGTACACAAGAGAAAATAATAGTTGAATTAAAAAAAATTGCTCTGTTCAAAAGTTTACATATACTTGATTCTTAATACTGTGTTGTTCCCTAAATAATCCACAGCTGTTTTTTTTTTTTTTTTGTTTATGAGTCTCTTGTTTGTCCTGAACAGTTAAACTGACCGCTGTTCTTCAGAAAATTCCTTCAGGTCCCACAATTTTTTTTTTTCTGCATTTTTGTGTAAATTGAAACATGATGCATCAAGCATCAAAACATTTTGAATTTGAAGATCAGGACAAATCTGTTCAAAAGTTTACACCCCTGGCTCTTAATGCATTGTGTTTACTTCCGAAGCATCAGTGAGCGTTTGAACATTCTGTAATAGTTGTCCCTCAGTTGTCCTCAGTGTGAAAAGATGGATCTCAGAATCATACAGTCATTGTTGGAAAGGGTTTAAATACACAAAAATGCTGAAAAAAAATGTGGGGATTTTTCTGAAGAACAGCAGGCAGTTTAATTGTTCAGGACAAACAAGGGACTTATAAACAACTGCCAATAAATGATAAAAACACAACCGTGGATCATTCAGGTAAGAATTAAGTGTATGTAAACTTTTGAACGGGGTCATTTTTATAAATTCAACTATTATTTTCTCTTGTGGACTATATGTAAATGTCTTTTATGTGAAATATCATATTCAGGTCAGTACTAAATAAAAAATAACATGCATTTTTTATGCTCCCTCTTTTTTTCAGATTCTGCAAGGTATATGTAAACTTTTGATTTGACTTCTATAGGTGTATTATTGCCTTGAACTCCACTGTTGATTGGATATAATAGGGACATTTTCTAATAAAACTTGAAATAATGAATTTTAAGTTTACATAAATCTTCAAATCAGTCACAAGCAGGTCAACGCACTGCATAAATGTAAACATGAAATGTGAAAAGCATAGGTCAGCTTTCAACTATCTTTACATTGGTCCATTTTAGTATTCAACTCCTGGACATCATGTACTGTGGCTTTGTGGCAAACATGGAGCAAAGTTTGCAGCCATGCTGGAATCAAGGGTTGCTGGTAGATTCCTTGTCTTGTCATTGCATTGATCGACCCTTCTAGGACAGGAAAGTACAGGTTTCAACATAAGCTCATGTAACTCTTTTTTATATTGCTTGGTTTCTATGAGACGGGAAATGGTGTAGAACTTGAGGATGTTGACTAGTTTGATCCAGAGTAAACCAGCGAGCTTGAGTTGTCTGACAATGAGCTGTAGAGCAAAAGTCAAGAAGCATATTTCGATTGATCTGTCGCGAATGCTGTTTGTAATGTTCAAAAACCGTTTTGAAATTCAGTTGTAAAATGGCTTCAATCACTTGACTCTCAGACGGTGGTTGTGATAAGACCGTCTGCAGCCTTTAACTTAGTTTTCTCGGTCATAGCTGCATCGTGAACTTTTGCACATCTGGATGGCAGATGCTCAGCAAGCCTCCCCAACTTTCACCTAGACACCACCAAGACTGTAAGAGCTGCGTCTTCCCTTGCCAATGTACAGAAAACATTATCATCACCACCATCTCTTGGCATCATTTCTTACAAAACCATGCTGTTGATGAAATCGTATAGGCCTAGACACAGTCTGGAGTTTACGCTGGATTTTCAGTGGTCCTCTGTGACCCGCATGGAGCGTGCCAGTAGACAGCATGCCTGGTTGCAATACAGTCTCGTGAGCGTGAATGAGTATATTTAACCGTTGGTGTGTTTCTGGAGCAATAGTAAGCTCTGTGTTACTCAACACCCTCATGATCACCGGCTGACTTTGTTGGCATTAATGTAACTCTGTTCAGTCCGTGCATAAGCCATTCTTCGATATCTAACTGTACTTCCTCAGCTATGGAAAGCACAGGGTGTACTTATGCGTTTGTGATCTGATCCCACTCAATGTGCTTAAGAATCAATATGCATTGATCATAATTTTAAATGCATAGTCTATTGAGGCTCTGCAGATAAGTGAACACAGTCGTCAATAAGGCCGTTGAGTGGAGTTACCTTTGGGCCTGCTGTAACTACAGCCTGTTTTTAGAGTACTGCATCGATCCATTTGTTTGAAGAGCGTGTTTACTGATCGGCTGCCGAGGTGGACGTGGCCTGTCAGATGTTCTTGTGAGCGGTTGGAGTCAAGGAGCATACAAGAGTGCAGGTCAGAGCGGTGACCTCAGCTCTTTCTGGATGAACTCTGCAACTCATGTTCCACACGGTCATATTTGGACACGGGGCATCAAGGTTTAATGAAGTAATCGTAGTAAAAATATCCGTTAGGTCATGTCTGTTTGCTTTATGAAGTAGTTGTAAAATAGCTGAATAGGTCACCCAAAAATGACAATATGTCATGTTTCCTTGAGTTCATGCAAAATGTGTATGACTTCTGTAAAACGTAAGGTGATTTTTTTTTTTTAAAGGGGCATTCTGGCCATGCTTTTCTATATAATGAGTATGCATGAGCGCTTGGGCTTTCAGGCTTTAAAATGGCAAAAAAGTACCATCAAATGTCATAAAAGGCAATCATTTGATGTGTACAATATATTACAGTTTTCTAAAGTCATATGATAGCTTTCTGAGGAACAGATTTAAATTTAAGCCATTATTTACTGATAATAATTGCCTCTTATGGGCTTTTAATAATTTTGACTGGCTCATTGAGTCTGTGAACCAAATCTTATCTGCATCAACTCGTTCAATTGAAGTGTCATTATTTATGTCTTTTATTATGTTTTTTTTTTAATATATATGTGTATGTTATATATATACACATACACACACACACACACACACACACACACACACACACACACACACACACACACAGTTGAGGTCAAAAGTTTACATAGCCTACACCTTCCAGAATCTGAAAAATTTTAATTATTTTACCAAAATAAGAGGATCATACAAAATGCATGTCAGTTTTTATTTAGTACTTAACTGAATAAAATATTGCACATAAAAGATGTTTTTGTAAAGATGAATATATAAAAATGACCTCGTTCAAAAGTTTATATACACTTGCTTTTTAATACTGTGTTGTTTCCTGAATAATCCAAAGCTGTGTTGTTATTGTTGTTGTTTTTTTGTGATTGTTGTTAATGAGTTCCTTGTTTGTCCTGAACAGTTAAACTGCCCGCTGTTTTTCATAAGACTCCTTCAGGTTCCACAAATTCTTTGGGGTGAAAACTTTTGAATTTGGAGATAATGATAAATTTAACTTATTTTGTCTTCTAGGGAACATGTAAGCATCTTCTGTAGATTCTGAAGGGCAGTACTAAATAAAAAAAAGTATATTTAGGCAAAATAAGAAAAGTGTACACATCCTCATTCCATTCAAATGTTTACACCCGTCTCTTAATGCATCGTTTTTTCCTTCTGGACCATCAGTGAGTGTTTGAACCTTCTGTAATAGTTGCATAAGAGTCCCTCAGTTGTCCTCAGTGTGAAAAGATGGATCTCAAAATCATACAGTCATTGTTGGAAAGGGCTGAAATACACAAAAATGCTGAAAAACCTGAGACTTTGTGGGACCTGAAAGGCTCTTCTGCAGTACAACGGACAGTTTAACTGCTCGGGACAAACAGTAAAAGCTCTCTTTTTTTGTTGTTGTTTTAAATTCAAATATTCAAATTACAAATTTAAATGTAAAAATGTATATTTTGCTTTACAATTTGCTTCCATGACAGCAGCACTTGAGGTAACATGAACAAAACCTGATAATCATGTTTTCAAACATGACAGGGATTTGCTTACGTTTAGACTTCGAAATGCAGAAGTTCAGAATCGTGAGAATTTCTTCTTCATTTTTCAAAATCCTTAAACTTTATTTCAGATTTTGAATGTAGTTTCACATTTTGAACCCCACTAGTATGGTATTGGCTGTTGCTGTTGTTAATACTGATCTGCCATTTGCAGATATGACACGTTTCCTACTATTGAAATACGTGAATGAAGCTCACGTGCGATGTGTAAATTTCTTGGGAATCTTGGGAATTAGAAGAAATTCGATTCTTCTAATTCAGCTCTTTGTGATGTCACCGCGGCCCTGCTTTTTGAGGATAAACCTTATCAATGACCACCAGACCTCTAGGGCAGGTCTTAGCTCTCTGTTTTGTAAGCTGGACCTGCCCCTTTCTTAGAATCGAGACACTATCTGTGGCCTACATGTGGAAGTATGCTTGTGGTTTTGCTCTTGCTCGGTGGACCTCTGCTCTTCTCGTTTCTCACGAATTCTATCAGCGGTATCGCTCTTTCGCGGTAGACCCAGCCAGTGCATTTCTCTATTCTGCTTTTTTTATTCACTGTCGACCTCTTCTCATCAGTGTGTCCGCTGGCGGAAGAGAGGTCAACCGCTCGCTTTTAGTGTTGGGAAACCTAGTGCAGGGTGATCGTTGCGGTGGGCTAGTCTGTTTTCACTGCAGTTGAGAAACAGTTATGTGCATGTAAACAGTAATGTTAGCCTGTGTTCTGTTTGGTTGTGTGATCAGAATAATGGAAATCAAAATAAGAGAACAAACTATTATTTCCTAATTTTTAAGGTCACCACTTATATTTTAAGTTATCCTAACAACAGCAGAAGGGAAGCGTTTCAAGTTTTTTTTCATAAAAAATGGTATTCTTAAGTAAAGTATAAAAACATAAATGAGATTTTGATTTGAAAATAACTAATTTAAAAATTAGAGAAAACTCACAGATACCTCCAAGTTATTGGTGTAAATCCAACACCTTGTGCTTATTTCCTTAATTAAACTCTATTTAACTGGCAGCCTTTCTCCAATTTTCACTGAGATTGCAAGATGGCGGGCTGCTCTAAGGTGACTGAAACCCTGCGACAGGAGGTTGTCAAGATGAAGTGCAAAGGGGAAGACCCTTTCAGCCATTGCAAGAGTAGTTCATTCCAAATATGTGATTTCTTGAATATTGCAGGTTTACAATGACACTGGTTCATTCAAGTCCCCCAAAAAGGCTGGTCGTCCAGTTAAACAAATGCACACAAAGACAGGATAATGCTGAGACTCTCAATGGGGAATTGGTTCAGCACTGCAGCTGGAATTGCTTGCCAGTTCAGTAATGAACAGGGTCTGGTTCTGTCTCGAGACGTTTAAGAGTAATTGGTCTGAAAATTCCACTCTGCATTGACCAAACCTCTCATCCGCAGAAAGAATTAAATGGCTAAGCTCACCTTTGCTGAGGAGCATGTTGTGTGGAAAGAGAAATGGTCTATGGTTCACTTTAGTGATGAGAGCAAGTTTAACTTATTTGGTTCTGATGGGAAACATTATGTTTGGCATCAAACTGAGGAAAAACGAACCGAAAAAAAAAAACGAGTGTGTAAAGACTTGAAGTCAGTGAGAGGTGGAGGAGGAAGTGTTATGCTTTGGGGGATGTTTTCTGCAGCAGGAGTTGGGCCTCTTCTACAGATACATGGCGGATGAATGCAAATGTTTATCAGAACTTCCTTCAGCAATATGCAGTTCCTTTCCTACAAGCATCTTCCAATCAGCCTGCAATTTTAATGTCCCTGTCACACTGCAAAACGGGTAAAGCAGTTGAAGCTGAAAACACTGAAATAATGAAATGGCCGGGCCAGGTTCCTGATCTAAACCCGGTTGAAAATCTCTGGAAAATCCTTGGCGACCAAGTTGTGGCTAAGAAACCCACTACAGTAATCAAACTATGAAAGAGAATGGAAGAAGAGTGAACCAAGATCACACCAGTCACACGCAGTCTGAGAAACTAGTGATGTCCTGCGGCCACTGATGTGCTGAAATCATTCAAAGCAAGGGCCTCTACACTTCCTACTACTTTCTGACAGCTGCAACCCTCCTAAATTTTAGCGGTAATCTTATTTTGTGCTACAGTGGTTAATGTTCTCTAATTTTGATTCCTTGGTTTTCCACAAAATAAAGGTTTTTGTTGAAATACCTTGGATATTTTGTCAAACATGTTAGACCTTGGACCACAAAACCATTCATAAGGGTCAATTTTTTTAAATTGAGATTTATACATCATCTAGAAGATGAACGAATAAGCTTTCCATTGATGTATGGTCTGTTAGGACAATATTTGACTGAGAAATGTGGAATCTGTGGGTGCAAAAAAAAATCTAAATACTGAGAAATCGCTTTAAAAGTTGTTCAAAGGAAGTTCTTAGCAATGCATATTACTAATCAAAAATTAAGTTTTAATATATTTACGGTAGAAAATTTACAATTATGCATTTACATACATCTTTACTTACTATCCTAGTGATTTTTGGCATAAAAGAAAAATCTATATTTTTGACCCATACAATGTATTGTTGGTTATTTCTACAAATGTACCTGTGCTACTTAAGACTGGTTTTGTGGTCCAAGGTCACATATTCCTTTTAATTTTGAGTGATTAAGTTTAAGACTACACTTCTGTTCAAACTTTTAGAAAGAAATTTGTATTTTTATTCTGCAGTGATGCCTTAAATTGATCAAAATTGACAGTAGAGGCATGTATCATGTTACAAAATATTTCTGTTTCAGATATATTTTGTGCTTTTGAATTTCAGTGCATCACGGTTTCAACAACATACTAAGCAGCACAACTGTTTCCAACAAAATGGAATGTTCTAACGGAATGTTTCTTTAGCATCAGATTAGCAAGAAATTAGTAATGCCGCATCCTTAAAAACACCCTAGAACACCTTACACTCTTAAAAATAAAGGTGCTTCACGATGCCATAGATGAACCTTTTTGTCTAATTGGTTCCATAGAGAACCTTTAACATCTGAAGAACCTTTCTGTTTCACATAAGGTTCTTTTTGGAGAAAGAAGGTTCTTCAGATTATAAAAAAGGTTAAGAAAGAGATGGTTCTGTATTTATTTACATTTACATTTACAAAACTCACCACCAATGATGCTTGGGTGTTCTGGATTGTTTCTAAAGCATTGCTATGTGCTCACTAGGTGGTTAATTATTGGCCCAGCTTTTTAAAAGTAAGTTTGGTCACTTAGAAAAGTAATAGCACACCTTTTAATGTGCCATGTGACTTTCATTCTATGTCCATAGCATGTTGCAGGATTAAAGATTGTCATCATTTACTCACCCTCATGTCAGTCCAAACCTGTAGAAGATGTGTCTCATTGTGGTCTAGTGGTTTTTGGACCCAAACATTCTTCAAAATGTCTTTTGTTTCTCACAGAAGTAAGACAGTCATACAGGTTTGGAACAATATGAGGGTAAGTGATGACGAACATTTTGGATTGACTGTCCCTTTGTAGTTAGCGGCTTTCAGAAAACTACTAACCCAAAGTCTAAATGTTGAAGATGCAATTTAAGTCAACATATACTTAAGGAAATGCTTTTCCTTAGTACTCCTCACTGTTTGCTCATCCAAAAGTTCCAGCCGAGTGCAAGTCTCCACGTGGCAGCACCACTATAGTAAAGCTGTTTGTTATTCAAATTTGGGGTGAAATCAGGAAAAAAAACGAAGGCAGGTGTTTATCATCAAACATGAGTCAGAATAATGCAAAGGAGCGAAGGGAAATCCCTGACTCTACCCCGCAGCACCCACTGACACAGGGTCTAATTATCCACTGCACTGTGCTGTAATGAATGGAAAGGGTACGGCAGATGGAAATACCAACAACAGGCCAAATGGGGAACCAAAAACAGACCGAATCTCCAGCTGCTCTTCCCCTCCAGTGTTTGAGCTCAGATCTTCCTACAGTTTCAAATGTCAAGGCCCTGATTTGAACAAATGAACCTGTGTCTTAAAGGCTCACTGGACCTATTTAGAAATGTAAAAACAAAGGGTTTTACTTGTCAAGAAGAATAGACGTGGCTTAACAACTAAATCGTAGTGTTGCTTCAAAAGCATTCACCTTCAAATGAACACGTGTCCAGCTGTAAGCTTTCCTAAATTGACAAACCTAGGGAGTGACATCTAAAGCTACCTCATAAAAACAACATGGACCTGCCAGAAAATGCCAGCTATTGTTCATGTTGGGAACAGAACGACAGGTTCTTTCAGATCAAATTAAAATCCTTAGGAGCACAGAGCGTTCACTCATTGCCTGACTTGTGCCAATTGCAGAGCATAATAGCTGTAATGAACTGGTCTTGTAAATCAGACTTCATAAGTGCTTTCACTGTAGGATATTCAAACAGACTTTACGTTCATCTTTACTAACAGCGTCCTCTATATCAGATAACATATAGGTAGACAGGGCCTCTTCGTGGAACTAAAAAAGTGCAAGTGTCTTTAAATAAACCACCTGTATTGGTGCGTTTGTTTGAACTTTCATTTAAAGCTTGAATTTTTTTTTAGTGAGGCGAGTGCAACTTCCTCAGTCTGTTCAGAAGTGTCACAACAGAAGTAGGCCGATACTGTGAAAGAGGAAATTGACTAAGAGATTCTCAGAATCATTGCGGCTAGTGGTCACGTGACTAGCCGGAATGAGCTTTGAGGCTGAGGCTCATTTGCATATCGCTGCTTTTGGAAGGAAAAGGTGTCAGCCTCTGAGCGGAGCTCGTACGCCCGTTTGTTTACATCTGCACCATATTCGGGCCCCTAGTCTTGCTATGAGTCACTGACACCAAAATGAGTATGATGAAGCCCGCCAAAAGTGGCACTTGCAGAACGAACCATGTTGCCTTGCATGCATGCATGCATGCATGCATTACAGAATTTGCCTATCAAACCCCCCAAGATTACTCAGTAGTTACTTGCACACCATTATTTTTTAAGGTGTAATAAGGCTTTGTTATTTTTATGTCCAAAAGTGAAGACATAAATGTAACACAAATAAAGTTCACTGAAAATAATGTGTTTGGCATGAAATAAATAAAACAAATGACATTGTGTACATTGTTACATAACTATTTTTTTTATTTTGCAGAGACACTGCAAGAAATTGAAGAAAGTGCAATACAAATGTTGTTAACTGCTGTAAAATGCATGCATGCAAAGATCATATGTGATCTTGGACCACAAAACCAAGTCTTAAGTAGCACAGGTATATTTGTAGTAATAGCCAAAATAAATGATGTATAAATCTCAATTTCAAAAAATGTACCCTTATGATTGGTTTTGTGGTCCATGGTAACATATTGTGTTTATTTGTTAATAACCCTGGTATCATCCTCTTTCTACAGCTGATCAGGTTTACGGAGACCAAGATATGCACGAAGTTGTCCGCAAACATTGCATGGATTACTTGGTATGTGATGTTCTTTCTGTGGGATCATCAGAGTGTGCAAAAGCTGGTCATGTTTTAATTAAATGTATGATTTTACTTGCAGATGAAAAATGCAGATTATTTCTCAAACTATGTGACAGAGGACTTCACTACATACATCAACAGAAAGAGGAAGAACAACTGTCATGGAAACCATATTGAGATGCAGGCGATGGCGGAGATGTACAATCGGCCAGTGGAAGTTTATCAGTACGGCACAGGTGAGTCTGATTTGCATTACAGTGTCCATAAAATTGAATTATGGACATTTAACTTATATTCTACCATGCACCATAATAGTGATGACCAATATGAAAATTGTTTTGTGGATTTATTGGTTTTGCAAGGAATATTTACATGGAATATGTTTTACAGCCTTTGTAGTGATGCATGTTGCTGTTTTAGTGATGCATAAGCAGACCTGTGTATTTTGTTTCTTGGTCTCTATGTTTCTAAGTGTTATTTTGATGGCCTGTTTTAGAACCAATCAACACGTTCCATGGCATCCATCAAAACAATGACGAGCCAATCAGAGTTAGTTACCATCGGAATATTCACTACAACTCTGTAGTGAATCCCAACAAAGCCACGATTGGAGTTGGGCTCGGTCTCCCTGCCTTCAAACCAGGGGTGGGTATTCACAATATATACAGTAAATGTGCAGTAAAAAGCCTCTCTTAAAAAAAGCACACTTATGTAGCACGGGTATATTTGTAGCAATAGCCAAAAATACATTGGTAAAATGATTAGGATATTAAGTAAAGATCATGTTCCACAAAGATTTTTTTCATTTCCTACCGTAAATATATCAAAACTTCATTTTTGATTAGTAATATGCATTGCTAAGAACTTCATTTGGACAAAATAAAAGGCAATTTTCTCATTATTTGGAAGTTTTTGCACCCTCAGATTACAGTTGTATCTCGGCCAAATATTGTCCAATCCTAAAAATCATACATCAATGGAAAGCTTATTGATTCAGCTTTCAGATAATGTATAAATCTCAATTTCAGAAATTTGACCATGGTTTTGTGGTCCAGAGTCACATACATGGTTGCAATTGCAGACCGCAAGATTTTCTCAACATCCAGGACTTTTAAATTGCATTTAAAACAAATTACTGGCATATTAAAAGTGACAATGTCATATTTTAGAGTTTTAGGATTTTTAAAGAACACTTTACTTTACAAATGCAAGATTTTCTGAAGATCCAGGACTTTATGAGAAATGCATTTATAACAGATTACTTGCATATTAAAAGTGATCATGTCAATATATAATGTCATATTTTAGAGTTCTAGGATTTTTATGTCATAATTATTCAAGCCTTATTCAACATTGCTGTTTTAAGTTATTTGTATGGTGGGAAACACAATTGTTTTAAAACACAATGAAACCTTTAGAAACTCTATTAGAAAACAAAATTAGTTTGAGATGTTACACATACATACAGTTTGCCCATGCATGTGCTGAAGGTTGAGTAGCTAATCTGAAGAAGTCAACAGATCTCTTACAAAAGCTACAGAGAAGCTATAGAGAAGGAATAATTGTATTACTTTAGAAAGTCTAAGGCTGTATTTCCAAGACAAGAAAAGTTCCTAGAGACACAGCTGGCAGTCTTATTCCTTAGCCTAAAATGTGTTGTACCAGAAAACTTTTGAGGGTTTTAAAGAAATAGCACAATATCATAACATGCTTGATCAGAACAACTGAGATGACCCAACGGAATTTGGAAAAACATTACAATTATAAGATGAACTCAAGAAAAGCATAGCTTTCATGTTGGGGCATCTTGCCGAATGCCACTCTTGACCAAAAAGAACATTAAATGCTGGCTTGAGTATGTTAAAATAAAGTTCTAGATGAATTTTTTATGGAGTAATGCGACCAGACTGGAACATTTTGGACCTATAGATCAGGTCTGGTGCAAAAAATGGCAAAACACCATCTCCTTAGTCAAACAATGAGGTGGACCGGTACTTTACGGGGGTATTTTACTGTTGCAGGAAGTGGAAATCATGACTTTATGAAGGATATCATGAATTCTTTAAAGTATCAGGCCATTTTGGCAAGAATTGTGATGCCTTTGGTGCAAAGACTGAAGCTGATGATCAATAGACATCCAAAGTATACATCTAAATCTACCTAAGCTTGGATCAGAGATCAGTCATAGAATGTTCTTGAGTGGCCTGTTCAGTCTCTAGATTTATTTCTCATTAAAAATATTTGGTTGAATTTGAAGAAAGCAGTGTCAAAGTGAAAACCAAAGATTATCAGTGATATGTAGATATGCCAAGATTGCAGTAGAGAGGTGACGGAAGCTTCTAAGTAATTTCAAGCAGTGTTTATTGGTGGTTTTAAAGAAAAAACGATTCTCCCCTAAAATTTGACTTTTGGGGTTGAATAATTTTGAACATGAATGTTTAGAGCCAATTTGATTTTTTTTTTCCAGAAACTTAGTTTTCACAAAATTTTGTTCTCTGCAGAAAAATGTCTTGCAGGTCAAGTGGGTTAAATAATTTTGATTGCAACTGTATATACACTGCCGCTCAAAAATTTGGGTTCAGTAAGATTTTTCTGCTCATCAAGGCTGCGTTTATTTGATTAAAAATACAGACAGAAAAACTGTAATATTGTAAATGTAAATGTAATATAAAATAGTGGTGTTCCATTTTAATATACTTTAAAATCTAATTTATTCCTGTGATGCAAAGCTGAATTTTCAGCATCATTACTCCAGTATTCAGTGTCACATGATCCTTCAGAAATATGCTGATTTATTACCAGTGTTGGAAACAGTTGTGCTGAACCTGTGATAGTTTTTTCAGGATTCTTTGATAAATAAAATGTTTAAAAAAACGCATTTATTTAAAATAGAAAACTTTTGTAACTTTGAAAGAAATTAATAATTTAGAATTATTCAGCAAGGATGTGTTAAATTGATAAAAAGTGATAGTAGAGACTTATATTGTTAGAAAAAATTCTATTTTAAATAAATGCTGTTCTTTTAAACTTTTTATTCATTAAAGAGTCCTGAAAAAAGTATCACAGACTCCAAAAAAATATTAAGCAGCACTACTTTTTCCAACATGGGTTATAAAAGCAATAAATCATTAATACATATAATTCATCTTTGCATCACATAAATAAATTATATTTTAAAGTATATTAAAACGAAAAACTGTTATTTTGAATTGCAATAATATTTCATATTATATTAATATTTCATATTACTTATTTCTGTATTTTTGATCAAATAATGGAACTTTGATGAGCATAAGAGACTTAAAAAACATTAAAAATTGTACTGATTCCAAACATTTGAGCGGTAGTGTATATTTAATATTTTTACAAACTATTTTATTAGAACCACGTCACATTTCTTTTAAAAATGTACAACTCACAGTTGCCAGTAATCCATTAATTGCATAGTCTTTTGTAAAGTGGCATATAGGTGAGAATAGCTGGTGATTATTTGCGACTGTGCTGTATTTTCAATGTGAAATATGCGAATTGCACTTTGCACTTTGGTGTTACTATTGCCTATGTGTATTCCTTCACGTACACCTGCTTCTGCTTATGCAAGAACAGCCATTTTTTAACCTGTTTCATATTTTGAAATGCAGTAATGGCCTGTATTTCCTCTTCAGGAATGTTTAACAAAGTCATTGTGGGTTTGTGAATTAGGAAGTCCATTGAAAATACTGTCTCGTTAGATTGTTCCTCCCATTCACTCTGGCAGTTCCGTCAGCTGATCCCGAGTCTGAATTTGGCGACGGTCGTCATCAAAGCCACAAAGAGACAACAAAGTGTGACCCGCAGTGTCCCGTTTCCCAGACTGCTCTGGGTGAAAGAGGGGGGAAACATTCCACACGTCGGTGGTTTTGGGGGAGCCCTATTAACAGCACACTGTTTTGTTTACGTGCCACATGCCTTGTGATAATTTAAGCCGACAGATCAAAGACAGATCATGCCTTCCTATCAAAAACAGAGCCGCAGTGTGTGTGCGCTGGGGCTCAACGACTCATTTGTGCCTAAGAGGGAATGCTGATGTGAACATTACCATTATCACTCTCCTAAAGTATCAATCTTTAACAACATGGAGGCATCCAGAAAAGCTAGACAAAGTTTGCTGGAGGAAGTGCATCATGCAGTTAAAAATGTGCGTCAAGATCTTATCCTCCTAGAGCTCCCCCATATCGCGGTCAGATAGTTTAGTATAACAATCTGTCCAGACGGGGAATGGGTCAGTGCACTGCCCGGACACAGGTGCACTGTTCCGGAGCAGAGGACATGTAACACAGCGAGAACAGCATGAGAAAAAAAGATCTTAATTAACTCACCCCTATGTCATCCAAGATGTTCATTTCTTTCTTCATTCGCAAAGAAATTAAGGTTTTTGAGGAAAACATTCCAGGGGTTTTCTCCATATAGTGTACTTCAGTGGTGGCCAACGGGTTGAAGGTCCAATGGTTTCAATGCAGCTTAAAAGGGCTCTACATGATCCCAGTTGAGGAATAAGGGTCTTGTCTAGTGAAACAGTCATTTTCCAAAAAATATATGAATTTCTATACTTTTTAACCACAAATGCTCATCTTGCACTAGCAACGGGTTGAAGGTCCAGTGGTTTCAATGCAGCTTAAAAGGGCTCTACATGATCCCAGTTGAGGAATAAGGGTCTTATCTAGTGAAACAGTCATTTTCTAAAAAAAATATATGAATTTATATACTTTAACCACAAATGCTCATCTTGCTCTAGCAACGGGTTGAAGGTCCAGTGGTTTCAATGCAGCTTAAAAGGGCTCTACATGATCCCAGTTGAGGAATAAGGGTCTTGTCTAGTGAAACAGTCATTTTCCAAAAAAAATATGAATTGATATACTTTTTAACCACAAATGCTCATCTTGCACTAGCAACGGTTTGATGATCCAATGGTTTCAATGCAGCTTAAAAGGGCTCTACATGATCCCAGTTGAAGAATAAGGGTCTTATCTAGCGAAACAGTCATTTTCTATAAAAATATTTAAATTCATATACTTTTTAACCACAAATGCTCATCTTGCACTAGCAACGGGTTGAAGGTCCAGTGATTTCAATGCAGCTAAAAAGGGCTCTACATGATCCCAGTTGAGGAATAAGGGTCTTATCTAGTGAAACAGTCATTTTCTGAAAAAATATATGAATTTATATACTTTTTAACCTCAAATGCTCATCTTGCACTAGCAACGGTTTGATGATCCAATGGTTTCAATGCAGCTTAAAAGGGCTCCACATGATCCCAGTTGAGGAATAAGGGTCTTATCTACCGAAAGTCATTTTCTAAAAAATATTTAAATTTATTTTTTAAATTAATGTACTTTTTAACCACAAATGCTCATCTTGCACTAGCTCAACTTCACGCATTAGGTAATCACGTTGGAAAGGTCATGCACGGTTAGTTCTTCACCTGTGTACTTCGTCTGACATTGTTTTAACTTTTTAGTAAAGGGTGTTTGACTTTCTTTGCATATTTGCTTTGTAAACACTGGGTCGGTACTTTCACCTATGTCACACGACCTTTCCAATGAGACTACGTCAGAGATGGGCACTCGAGTTAGTGACTCGGACTCCAGTCACATTTTTATGGACTTCAGACTCGACTTCAGACTTGACTCGACTCAAGAAAAAGGACTTGTGAATGTTTTAAAAGTGACTCAAGTTTTTTTTTACTCAAATACTTATATAACTGATATTCAAAAGGCAGACCGCATCCGCACCCCGGCATTTATTTGGACCGTGAGCCGTAACAGCAGCACAATCGCTTAGTGTTGTTTATGGCAAATATCTTTCAGCGCTATATACTCTGGTATTTTAATCTAAAGCCAAAAGCACTTTATTCAAGCCCTTTCAGCTTTGTGCGCTTTCTTTCTCAATCCGGACGCGCACAGATGCCAAGTTTAAGAGCAACAGATGACGCCTTCATTTTAACAACAGAAACATGGTGATCAGGAAAATTATAGATTACTTGGAGAAAAACAAGCAAATCTAGTTATTTTTCTTACTATCTATTTATCTATCAGTAACCTATGACTTTGACTGTTCAAACCAGATGTGACAAGATGTTTCTGATCTAAATTTAGCATTATTAATCTGTAGGCTAAGAACATTTTAAAATAATCATGTCAAGACTCAGCAACAAAGACTTCAGACTTGACTCGGACTCCAAGTTAAAGACATCTCCGGACTACGTAATGTGTGAAGTCGTAGACTCAGTGCTATTGTAAGATGAGCATTTGTGGTTAAAAATATACATTTTTATACAAAATGACCAATCGTTCACTAGGTAAGACACTTTTTCCTCGGCGGGGATAGTGAAGAGCCCATTGAAGCTGCATTGAAACTGCAATTTGGACCTTCAACCCACTGATCCCCACTGAAGTCAACCATGTGGAGAAAACTCCTGAAGTGTTTTCTGTAAAAAAAACCTAATTTCTTTTCGACTGAAGAAAGAAAGACACAAACATTTTGGATGACATGGGGTTGAGTAAAAAAAAAAAATGTTATTCTGGTGTGAACTAATCATTCAAGAAGTTTTCATACATTTCCTTAAGAACAATTTATTTCTGATATGGAAAGAATGCTGCTGCAAATCCATTCATTCATCTGTTCCTCCATTCATCTAGTTCAAAACCATTTTATACTTGTATTTGTATAAAAAGATGTAAAATATTTAACTTGATTGACCATGAGTTCTATCATTAATATAGCCCTAAATGTAGGCAGTGTGTAGTTGCCGTCAAATGCAGTGCATCCAATCAGAAACCCTGTGTTTCATCAGATGTGTTCAGTATTTCTGGGATAAGATGATGTCCATCATCCACTCTTGGAAAGCGTTTCTAAAAAAAGACTCATTCCTCAATTTGCATATAGCGGAGAGTGCTTTTCCTGCTCCCACAAATCAACTTATCTTCAGGGTACTTGAACAGACAGCATTCTCAGCTGTCACCTGAGGGGCAACGCCTTAGCCTTTAACCTCACGTCTATATCTGCCTCTTATGAAGAAAATGACAGGGTGACTGCAATAATCGTAATAAGCGTACATACTATTTTTGTTGCAACTGGCTCGACGGGAGTTCAGCACTTGACGTCATATTTTTAAAGACACCGTGTTTAAATTGTTCTTTTTATAAAGACATTCTCTGTATTTTTTTTAGCTCTGTCTGTCTTGCACTTGCTCTAGAGTGAGCTAGATTTGATTGTTCAACCTGTAATTCTATAAATTCATCAAATTTTAAGTCAAAAGTTTTTGAACAGTAAGATTTTGAATGTTTTTTTTTTTTTCAAGAAGTCTCTTCTGCTCACCAAGCCTGCAATTATTTGATCCAAAACACAACAAAAATAATAATATTGTAAATTATTTTTAGAGTTTAAAATAACTGCTTTCTATTTCAATATCTTTTAAAATTGAATTTATTTCTGTGATCAAAGCTAAATTTTCAGCATAATTACTCCATTCTTCAGTATCACATGATTCTTCAGAAATCATTCTAACAGCTGATTTGCTGTTCAAGAAACATTTATTATTATGATTGTCAATATTTAAAAAAGCTAAGTACATTTTTAGAATTCTTTGATGCATAGAAAGATCCAAAGATCAGCATTTATCTGAAACAAAAAGCTTTTGTAACATTATACACTAAAGCTTTGAGTCAATATATTTTTTGAGGGGGGGGGGGGGGGGGGGGGGGTTATTACTTTTATTTAGCAAGGGTGCTTTAAATTGATCAAAATTGATGATAAAGACATATGTTACAAAAGATTTCGATTTCAGATAAAGGCGGTTCTTCTTAACTTTCTATTCATCAAAGAAACCTGAAACAATTCAGCACAATAATAATAAATGATGTTCAGTAAATGTTTTTTGAGCAGCAAATCAGAATATTAGAATGATTTCTAATATTGTGACTGGAGTAATTATGCTGAAAATTCAGCTTTAAAATCACACGAATAAATTACATTTTAAAATATATTCAAATAGAAAATGGTTATTTTAAATAATAAAATTGTTTCAAAATTGTAGTTTTTTTGCTGTACTCTAGATCAAATAAATGCAGGCTTGGTAAGCAGAAGAGACTTTGCTGGGATTGACCAATCAGAATCAAGTTCTCTTGTGTCATTACATGCCTAAATGTTGGTTGTTTACAGCTGCTGTCAAAATGCAGCTCCTCCAGTCCAAATGCCAAGTCAAAACCTTCAGTTTTATGAGATGCATTTGCATATAAGAGAAAATGTTTCTCATGTTCGCAAAACATTCTCACCTGTCACCTGAGGGCCAAACTGTGTCCTTTAACCCCTCTTCTGTCTATGTCTTTCTATCTCTACGCAGTTTGCAGACCAGTCACTCATGAAGAATGCCATTAAAACGTCAGAGGAATCCTGGATTGAGCAACAGATGCTGGAGGACAAGAAGAGAGCCACAGATTGGGAAGCCACCAATGAGGCCATAGAAGAGCAAGTGGCCAGAGAATCATATTTACAGTGGCTTCGAGACCAGGAGAAACAGGCACGACAGGTGCGCAACCTGCTTGTTTTAATGCTAATCCTACTAACTACCTAACGACATGTCTCATTCGATCAGTATCTGTATTTACATGCTTAACAGCACGATCGTCAGTAGGACTCAGGTAGTCAGCGTATGATTATGACTTCACACGTTAATGGTGTTATAAAATAATCGCTGGTTTTAATGCTGATTGCATAGGAATTATTTAAGTCACGCTAAGATGCAATGACTGCCTTATTGGTTAGGATACACATGCCTAAGTCTGTCGGCTGCTCAAATACATGCAACCTGTGTGGTTTGCGTTTTCACACTTCAACCAGCTGTACAGAAGACCCTTCTTCACAAAAGCAATAGGGTTTCTTATAAATCACATTTTGGACTGACTGACAGCAGTGTCAATCATTTTCAAAGCGTGCTAGAAGACCCTTCTTCACAGAAGCAATAGGGTTTCTTATAAATCACATTTTGGACTGACTCACAGAAGCGTGCTTCTGAACTGAATAGTCATTTTCTCTAAGCAATATAAGAATGTCCTTATATAAGAATGTTTACTGTTTCGAGTGACAGACTTTGAAGTTACGATGTTCCTGTGCATTTATCATTTGTGAATGAATGTGTTTACTTTTGTCACTCCCTCAGCCTCGTAAGGCCAGCGCTACGTGCAGCTCTGCCACGGCTGCGGCCTCCAGTGGTTTGGAAGAATGGAATGCCCGATCCCCACGGCAACGCAGCTCCGCCCCCTCTCCGGAGATTCCTGATCCTTCGCACTCGGACACAACCGCTAAGCCCCCCTCCCCGGCCGGAGCGGCCCTCGCACTATCCAAACCCCCATCGCCCTGTGCGCCAGGTCTGTTATCAGTGTTTTGCAATAAGCACAGTGTCATTAAAACTATCAGTATGATACATTTCCTACAGCATTTCCTCCAGCAGGCCAATTTTTAGGGTAAATGCATGGTGTTCGGATAATTAACCTGATTATAAGGAGACCTGTGAAAAACATGGGTTGTATTTCTCCTCAAAAACTGAAGGAATTAAATGAGTAATTATATTTTGGTCAAAGAACACCTGTTGTAATTCTGTTATGTAAACTACCATTCAGAAGATGGGGTTGAGTATGATTTTTAATATTTCTGGTAGAAGTCTCTTTTGCTCATCAAGACTGCATTTCTTTGATCAAACATACAGTAAAAATGGTCATATTGTGAAATGTTATTGCAATTCAAATGTACTGTTTTCTATTTTATTATATCTTAAAATGTAATTTATTCCTGTGATGCAAAGCTGAATTTTCAGCATCATTACTCCAGGTTTCGGTATGGAAGCTCATTTCTGCCACTGAATAAAAAATAAAAAAGCTAATTGCACTTTTTGACTTTTTTTTTTCTCAGATTTGTGAGATGAAACCTCCCAATTCTGAGAAATGAGGTCAGGATTGTGTAATATAAACTCACAATTGTGAGTTATAAGGTCAGACCTGCAAGAAATAAACTTGCAGTTCTGAGAAATAAAGTGAGAATTGTGAGAGATAAACTCACAGTTCAGACTTTTTTTCTCAGAATTGTGAGATATTTCTGAGAGCATATCAGTCTTTTTGTCCTCTCAAAATTTAACTCTATAACTCGCAACTGTGAGTTTGGGCAGAAGAAAGTCAGAATCGTAAAATATAAACTCGTAATTCCGAAAAAAAAAAGAAGAAGTCAGAATTGCAAGAAAAAGGTCAGAATTGCAAGATATAAACTTGCAGTTCCAATTAAAAAGTCAAAATTGCGAGGAAAAAAAGTCAGAATTGCAAGATATAAACTTGCAATTCTGAAAAAAAGTCAGAATTGTGAGGAAAATAGTCAAGAGCAATTCCTAAAAAAAAAAGTCAGAATTTCGAGATAAAAGCTTGCAATTCCGGAAGAAGTCAGAATTGCGAAATATAAACTCAAAATTGCAAGGACAAAAGTCAGAATTGCTGCTTTTTATTTTAAATATCATTGTATTATGCTGATTTCCTGCTCAAGAGACATTTCTTATTATCAATGTTGAAAACATTTGGTTTTGACTTGATATTTTTGTGGAAACAATGATACATTTTTCCATAATTATTTGATGAATATAAAGTTCAACATTTATTTGAAACAGAAATCTTTTGTAAAATGAAAAACGTCTTTACTGTCACTTTTGATCATTTGAAGTCATCCTTGCTAAATAAGAAACAAATGTCTTTTTCCAGAAAAAGAGCCCCTAACTTTTGAACAGTATATAAACAAAAATATATTCATTACCAGTATTACAGCAATTATTATGGCACCGTACAACAGTAATGCATATATAATGAGAATTATCATTAAGTAATTACAGTAATGAATATTTGTGGGTATGTTTGCTTAATTTTAGTGTTACTAAAAATGCCTTTAAAAAACGAGACAAAAGTTTCTTATAACTCGCAACTGCAGAAAGAAAGTCAGAATCACAAGATATAAACTGGCAATTTCGAAAAAAAAGGCAAAATTGCAAGAAAAAAGTCAGAATTGTGAGGGGGAAAAAAGTCAGAATTGCCACATATAAACTTGCAGTTCCAATTTAAAAATCTGAATTGCGAGAAAATAAGTCAGAATTGCGAGGAAAAAAACTCAGAATTGCGAGATATAAACTTGCAATTCTGAAGAAAAAAGTCAAAATTGCTAGAAAAAAATCAGAATTGTAAGATATAAACTTGGAATTCTGAAAAAAAAAGTCGAAATTGCAAGAAAAAAGTCAGAATTGCCACATATAAACTTGCAGTTCCAATTTAAAAGTCAGAATTGCGAGGAAAAAAACTCAGAATTGCGAGATATAAACTTGCAATTCTGAAGAAAAAAGTTAAAATTGCTAGAAAAAATCAGAATTGTAAGATATAAACTTGGAATTCTGAAAAAAAAGTCGAAATTGCAAGAAAAAAGTCAGAATTGCCACATATAAACTTGCAGTTCCAATTTAAAAGTCAGAATTGCGAGGAAAAAAACTCAGAATTGCGAGATATAAACTTGCAATTCTGAAGAAAAAAGTCAAAATTGGTAGAAAAAATATAAAGATATAAACTTGGAATTCTGAAAAAAAGTCAAAATTGCAAGAAAAAAGTCAGAATTGTGAGATATAAACTTGCAATTCTGAAGAAAAAAGTCAAAATTGGTAGAAAAAATATAAAGATATAAACTTGCAATTCCGAAAAAAAAGTAAAAATTGCGAGATATAAACTTGCAATTAAAACAAAAAAATACAAAAGTTTCTTAATGCAAAATAAATAAAAAATTGTGTGTGGTGTTTTTATGAAAATGACCAAAAAACACTGCAGAAGAAACCTTGTAGATAGAAACTCAGTGTCTGAACTTTAGTGTTTCGAAATAAAGATTTCCTGTGTTCTGTCTCGCCGTTCAGGTCCCAGTAACCAGGCTTGTGTTGGACCAGACAGACCCACCTCGTCTTCTCTGGTGTCTCTGTATCCAGCACTGGGCTATCGGGCCATTATGCAAGAGATGTCCCCTACTGCTTTTGGTGAGGAAGCTGAATCATGCCTGCCAGTCCGTCTAGCTGTCTTGCCTGATTCAGTATGAAGGAATCCAGGGCTCAGGAATGCCATGTTAGTCATGGCACTCGCTCGCCTTCCTCATTCATCTCACACGGCATGAATCTGTGATTTGATCCATGTGATTCAGCTTGGAGCTGTGGCGATTGTACCCAGCACTCATGCAGAAAGCAGCATGTACAGTCGTTACTTGCAGTTAAATACACTTGATTGCGGCTGAGTATCGGCACACCCCACTTACTGTTGACATCAGCTTTGTTGTGGCTAAGAACTTAAGAAGGTGCAAATAGGGAGTGAATGGTTTTTACAAATGGATATACACCAGTCTTTAAAAGATAGACACACCTACTCATTCTTTATTATTGCTATAATGCGCATTTGAGAATAATAAAAGCTGCTCTTTTAATGAAGTTTCTGTTTATGTTGGACACTTTGTTTTTACTGTATCGTCGGCCTTTGGAGTTTGGAATAATGCATGTTTTGCAAGTCTCTTCTGCTCACCAAGGCTGAATTTATTTGCTCAAAAATAGATAATTAAAAAGCTGAGTTTTCAGCGTCATTACTCCAGTCTTCAGTCACATGATCCTTCAGAAATCATTTTAATATGCTGATTTGCTGCTCAATCATCATTCAATTTTTAAGGATTCCTTGAGGAATAAAGAACAATAACAGTATTTATTTGAATTAAATTAGATCAGTTTAATACAACCTTTGTGAATAAAAGGATTAATTTTTTTTTTGATTTCTGAAGGATTATGTGACAGTAATGATGCTGAAAATTCAGCATTGCATCACAGAAATAATATAACAATAGAAACGAGTTACAAGTTTTAATAACTTAATACACTTAATATCTTAATAATTACAAGTTAAAATAACTCTTTTCTATGATAATATTGTAAAATGTATTTCATTTCTGTGACGCAAAGCTGAGTTTTCAGCATCATTACTGTCACATAATCCTTCAGAAATCTAATAAATTAATCCTTTTATTCACAAAGGTTGTATTAAACTGATCAAATTTAATGATAGACATTTACTGTACTTCTGTTTCAAATAAATAGTTCTTTTGTTCTTTATTGCTCAACGAATCCTTAAAAAATGAATGATGATTGAGCAGCAAATCAGCATATTAAAATTCTTTCTGACAGATTATGTGACTATAGAGTAATGATGCTGAAAACTCTGCTTTGCATCAGCAATAAATTACATTTTAAAATATTCTGAAATGTAATAATATTTCAGAATATTGCTGTTTTTACTTTATCTTTGATTAAAAAATACAGCCTTGGGTAGCATAAGAGACTAAGTGTGTTTTGACTTAATTTATATAATGATTTTTATCTAGGTGAGCAAACTATGATGTGTTTTGTTGCTCTTGTTTTGCAACAGGCCTAACAGACTGGGAGGACGACGAGATATTGGCGTCCGTCCTGGCCGTGTCACAACAGGAATACCTCGATAGCATGAAGAAAAACGCCATGCATAGAGAACCTTCTCCAGACAGCAGTTGATAATGGAGGGTCGAGGCACAATCTGCACCCGAAGCAGGAGGCAGATACATGGGGATCAAACCAGTCGCATTCTCTCCATCATCATACAGTTCACATCGTCCTCTCTTTCCTTCCCCCACACCCATCCATCAGTCCATCACTGGCCTCAGCCATCCAGCAGTAATGGCCCATTGTTGTGATACTCACCTAACCACTCCTTTTCTTTCTTATGCCATTCACACCATCATTGGACTTCTTTAGGTGCATGTGAAAATAAACATGACTGATATCATTATAGAAAACACGGGCAAACGAAAAGTTATTGAAAAAAAAGTCATACTTTATCCTCTTAATTAATTGATTAATATAATCTTGTTTTATTTTCTTGTTTGGGATGAAAATGCTCTTTTTTTTCTTGGAATAAAAAAAGAACTTTCTGAAGAAATATACTTATTTGTTGCCATCCTTTTTATACAGGCTTGATTGGTCACTACGTTTCGTTTGGTAATTATTTTAGCAAAATAAGAGGGATCATACAAAATGAATGTTGTTTTTTATTTAGTACTGACCTGAATAAGATATTTTACAAAAGAAAATAATTGTTGAATTTATAAAAAGTTTATGTACACATGATTCTTAAAACTGTGTTGTTACCTGAATGATCCACAGCTGTGTTTTTTTGTTTAGTGATAGTTGTTCATGAGTTCCTTGTTTGTCCTGAACAGTTAAACTGCCTGCTGTTCTTCAGAAAAATCTGTTTAGGTCCCACAGATTCTTTGGTTTTGCAGCATTTTTGTGTATTTGAACCCTTTCCAACAGTAACTATGATTTTGAGACCCATCTTTTCACACTGAGGACAACTGAGGGACTCTTATGCAACTATTACAGAGGGTTCAATCGCTCACAGATGCTCCAGAAGGAAACATGATGCAGGGGTGTAAACTTTTGAACAGAATGAGGATGTGTACATTTTTCTTGTTTTGCCTTAATATCACATTTTTTCCCATTTAGTACTGTCCTTCAGAAGCTACAGAAGATATTTACATGTTTGCCAGACAAAATAAGTTAAATTTACCCTGATCTTCAAATTCTAAAAGTTTTCACCCCAGCTCTTTATGCATTGTGTATCTTTCTAAAGCATCAGTGAGTGTCTGAACCTTCTGTAATAGTTGCGTATGAGTCCCTCAGTTGTCCTCAATGTGAAAAGATGGATCTCAAAATCATACAGTAAGTGTTACAAAGAGTTCAAATACACAAAAATGCTGAAAAACCAAAGAATTTGTGGGACCTGGAGGATTTTTCTGAAGAACAGCGGGTAGTTTAACTGTTCAGGACAAACAAGGGACTCATAAACAACTATCACTAAACAAAAAAACACAGCTGTGGATCATTCAAGTAACAACACAGTATTAAAAATCAAGTGTATGTAAACTTTTGAATTGGGTTATTTTTATATATTTTTTAATGTGAAATATCTTATTCAAGTCAGTACTAAACAAAAAATAACATGCATTTTATATGATCCTTCTTATTTTGCTAAAATAACATTTTGCAGATTCTTCAAGGTGTGTGTAAACTTTTGTGTAAACATCAACTGTATGTAAATGTGTCATACTTTTGATGACTTTGCTATGACTTTAAAATGTGGAAAACAGTTTAATATTAAAGAATGAGGTGTGTCTGAAAATTATGTATGTAGAAATGCATGCAACTTCAATGCAATGCTGAAGTCTACTAGTCAAGTGTCTGAAAGGGCATTTCAGCCAAGTCAGGTCTTGGTATGTGCAGATGAAGCATTATCAAGCACCATCGTTTAGCTATTAAGGTTCCGCTTTTCTTGGTATATCATCGTGGAGACGAAACCGCATTCGATTTTGTAAATAGCTGATTTGGGACTGTCCCACATGCACAGAGCAAGCTAAAGGATGAGTCATTATGCCCTTCAAACTGGTCTAAGATCATCTCTGTTAATATGTGCAATGTGTGCAATATTTTTGCTAAATGACCATGTTTCAACTTCACTGTATATTATCTCCTTTTTGACTTTTTAAAATCACTAGTAAATAATCCAGTAGTGACTAGTATCTTTCATTTTCACTAGTGACTAGCTATTTGTTATTTACTGAAACTTGTTATTTGCATATCTAGTGTCTAAGAGGGAAAAAAAACTAAACATGTGCCTTATAATTCTATATAATGATCTGGTGTTTAGATTCACTTCAAAATTGAATGCATTACAATTGTACCTGTTTCAGTTTTTTTCTAAATGCAGTTTGTTTTTCTAGTCTATTTGTTTAGTAGTACTTAAATGTACTAACTGCTAATATCTATTTCGTATGAGTATCTAGTATCTGTTTAAATTGTTACTATCTCAGCTAACTTCTTTTTAAATTCTGTTCTGTTCTTACAGTTTCTTTTTAGACTATTTGAAGAGAATGGCTAGAATATCTTGCATTAACGCAAGGGTGAATTCAAAAATGTAAGTGTTGAAAAAAACCTCAAAGATATTCCTGTCATTGCGCGCGCGCGCTATTTCTGTGGGACGTTGGGCGTAAAAGCCGGTGAGATTCTTAGAATTTTTACCACCGCTCATTAATATTCAAATCTTTAAAAAATTCAGCGCTGTGATTGGCTGTCATTTCAAAACACTCCAAGCGTGTTGCCGGCGATTGGGCGGTCTCGCCAGAGTTGGGCGTGTTTACGCATGTAAACTTAAAAACATCAACAAACCGATGTTTGGCTGCTTCAGAAGTGTGCGAGTGCTAGACGGAGAAGTCACGCAGACGCTTAACTTACAGCAAACGGCGGAATTTGAATTGAACTGAAAACAGACAGCGACGAAGCATAACAGATTAACCATGGATATGTTTTGCTGAGGCGGCTTACTGTACTAGCTGAAGACATTTGTTTGTTTTTAGACTTTCTATCCGGATAAAAAACGAAAATGCTGGATAAAAGGATTGTTGACCTGCGTTTGGATCAGCTGGAAGCCGTGAGAGCAAAAAATGGTAAGCTCAATAAAATACCTAACAACTAGAAAAAGTATTATTTTGAATTTTATCAACAATTAAATTCAATATGCGCTTGTGCTAATTTTCATATGAAACCAGAAGCACAATTTAGAATGGTTGTGTTGCATCTTAATTAAATTTAATTGTGTTTACCTTCAGGGAAAGACAACTTTGAAAAGCAATATAAAATGGGAACCCTCCTTGGAAGCGGGGGATTCGGTTCTGTGTTCACCGGACAGCGCATTTCAGACGGACAACAGGTAAAAATGATATACAATTGCATAAAATGCAAACATTCGTATTTATAGCTTCTTTAGTTTGTTTTCTAAATTACTTTTGTTGTCATTTCAGGTCGCTATCAAACAAATATCCCGTGATAGAATTCAGCAATGGGCCAAACTGGTGAGTAATCCCTCACATTTATTTTCTTTCAGTTATTGTTTTTTTTTTTAAGCAGAATTAAAGTAGTTTCAATTTGTCAGGATCTTGAATATAAACAATGAAATATGCGTCGTAGCGCCCTCTTCCGATTGTTTTAGGGATTTTTTTTTTTTTTTTTTTACCGGAACATCGTCCTAATACAGAAAGTGACGTAGGCGTGACGCTACGGAGTTTTCAAAACACCCTAAGAGGGAAACTTAAGTGGACTTTCCCTTGTGTGTCAGGAGCTAATAGTAATAGATTTGATTGACGAGATATATCTGGTTTGAAAACAAGAAGTGTATTTATAGATTGTAAATATGTGACATAAAATACTTCCCCTTTTAATTACCCTGGGAGAAACCCTGTTTTGGATTACACCTGTAGTGCCATGTGTTGAATTTTCTAGGGATTTTTTAAAATCATAACGTCGTTTCCGGTGGAAAATAATCAGAATTCAAAGTGAATAATGACCGTTGTTTTTTATTTGCCTTTCACAGCCTGGTACAACAAACACAGTCCCAATGGAGATCGCTCTCCTCCTCTGTCTCAGTGGAGGGTCGGGGTCACTACCCGGTCACCGCGGGATCATTCGCATGCTCGACTGGTTTGAGATGCCTGGTCAGGGATACCTCATCGTGTTTGAGAAACCCCAACACTGCCAAGACCTGTTTGACTTCATCACTGAACGTGGAGCCCTGGAGGAGCCCATTGCACAGAGGTGCGAAAACGCAAAAATGCCTTTTGACATTCGGTTCTAATTGTAAACCACGATACTAATGAGAATTGTTCTGTTCAGGTTCTTCAAACAGGTCATTGAAGCCTTGCAGTTCTGCCACTCCAAGGGAATCGTCCACAGGGACATCAAAGATGAAAACATTCTTGTTGACACCCGCACCGGAGACATCAAAATCATTGACTTTGGATCTGGTGCTGTCCTGAAGGACTCCATCTACACTGACTTTGAAGGTAAGCCTGCTTTTGGGAGGTTATTGCATATGTGTGAATATATCACAAATGTGAAACTGTTTCTAATGACTCCTCTTGTCTGTTTAGGAACTAGAGTCTACAGCCCTCCAGAGTGGATCCTACAGCAGCGCTACAGCGCTCGTCCGCTCACTGTGTGGTCGCTGGGCGTGCTTCTGTTTGACATGGTGTGTGGAGACATTCCCTTTGAGCGGGACGCCGATATTATACAAGCCACTCCAAGTTTCACTAAACGCATCTCCCAAGGTGAGCTTTCAAACTGAATGAACTCTACTTTCTTAAAGAGACAGAACACTCAAAATAAACATTCTGTCATCATTTACTCACCCTCATGTTTAAAAACCTTCAAAACAGTTTGGGTCCCATTGACTTGGGTTTTTTCAAATGTCACCATGGACCACTAAACCAGTCATAAGGATCAATTTTCTGAAATTGGAAGGTATCTAAAAGCTGAATAAATAAGCTTTAAATATAAACTATTTGAACATCTGGAATCTGAGGGTGCAAAACAAATGTAAAGTTGTTCAAATGAAGTTCTTAGCAATGCATATTACTAATCAAAAATTAAGTTTAGATATGTTTATGGTAGGAAATGTACAAAATATGTTCATGGAACATGATCTTTACTTAATATCCTAATGATTTTAGGCATAAAATAGATCATTTTGACCCATACAATGTATTTTTGGCTATTGCTACAAATATACCCGTGCTACTTAAGACTGGTTTTGTGGTCCAGGGTCACATATATGTTCATCCAAATGCTTAAAACGTCAGTAAACTATGACAGAATGTTCAATTTTGAACATTTTTATCACTTTATATAAAACTGATAGGTCCTACCCAACGTTTTATTCTTGTTTTTCTACTTGTGTAACTTGCAAATACTTCACATTATGAAACTCAAATGGGTTGCAAATTATGCAAATGCTGTTCCAATGTAATCAAGCAGATTTGTTGCTAAAGAACATTTACATTTGCACATTTACTTAACAATGGAACAACATATGCAAATTCATCACAGAGCTAGTATGCAGTGCCAGGTTTATTCAATGTTTATTCTTTCGTTTCAGAATGCCAGACTCTGATTCGCTGGTGCCTTTCGTACAGGCCGGAGGACCGGCCTAGTTTGGAGCAGATTTTGCAGCATCCTTGGATGATGGAGAGCTCTGAGGACATTGGAGATTTGCAAGCAGAAAGCAATATTAAGCCAAGCCTTTAAATCCTGAAGGACTTTTGGACTCGATTCAGAACTTTCACACACACTGTTTTGTTTTACACTGGACTTCCTGAACTCTAGTTGCTGGCTTCTGGATTCTTCCTTATTTATTTTTTTGTTTGACTGCCTTTGATGTCGTTTCATATGGGATCTATACTTTGAGAACCCCGAAATAGCCCTGGATTGCTGCAGGTTTACTTTATGAATTATGAATGAACATTTCCCACGACTACAACTGTCACAGCTCAATGCAACGTTTCTTGTTTTTTAACTTATTGCTGATTATTTATTATTTTCAGCCTTGTACTAATTTATTTTCGCAAGAAGTTTCAGAAGCCGTAAGAACTGCGTTTGTTTTGTTTATTTGAAGTTCTAACTGACTTAAGTGACAGTAGGTGGACTTGCAGATACCTGGTTTTACAGGTTTATTTTGTACAGTGATATTCTGTCCCTGTTCTAAGGGGTTTAATAAAAAGACTTTGGATCTGCTTTCCAGTCTTTTGACGGAAGGGCTGGCGGAACAATAATTCAGGCTCATGTGAATCTGTTCCCATTTATCAACAAGAAGGTGCGACAGAAGAGAAGAGGAACATTCCTGTGGATCCTGTTTACTCTAAATGAACCAATTCCCTAGATGGATTCCTCAGAGCCATTACTAAGCCGGCTTTTGGTTTCTGTCTCTTTTGTTTGTGAAATACCTGCGCTGTAACTTAAAGAATGTTGTCAGGACGCTTTGTACTGAACCATCTCAGATGTGTGTCGTTTTGTTGGAAGTTCCCAAAGGTCAGCATGTTAACTAATGTCATGAGGGTTTCAACCACTAACCCACTGTTGATGTTTACTGAAAAGGGCCTGCGGGCTTTTCCTGATTGTTCGATTTCATTATAACACACCAAAGAGATCTGCCTTACTGTTTTATGTAAGGTAAACATGCATAATGCCAAATGAATTAGATTTTGATTTGAAATCTGGACCTATTCAAAATGTTTGAATTGAGACTACAAAATTGATTGTATGTGGATTGGACCTTTCCCAACATGACATAACACTGGGGTATTTTCTTACATTTTGTGTTACGAAAAAAATCCTTGCGGTTTTCGCTTGGGTTGGCACAACAGTTTAGCTGTAAATACTTGTGTATTCAACAATGTGCTGTGGCTGTTGTCACATGCTGTTTAATTTATACGATTCTATGAATAAAAAATATAGATGGAAAATATCTGTATTTGAAGAAACACCTGTCTTGTCCTTTTTTATCCATTTCTTTTTATCCATTTCTCATGCAAAGAAGATAAAAAGAGAAACTGCTGCCGAATGGAGATCATAGTTTTCGTTCATCAAGTTTTAAACTGGCCTCTCCAGTCAAACCATTCAGTTTAGTTATTCCCGACAAGTCAAGAAGGAATGTATTTTTAGCATGTTCACGTGCCTGATTTACTGTAATGAAAGAACTGATATTTCCGTATTGTTTGTTCTAGAAAAATTGCAGCTTGGCCAACTGAATGCATACACTAGTAGACCTTACATTCGTCTTATTACATTACGAATTAAACATATATTTTTTAAATGTTATATATTTAGATTATGTATAGAAAACAACTTGAGCCTTAAAGCAATTTTGTGTAGTTTGGGGTATTTTGGGACTTGAAAGCCCCTAGGTACAGTTAGACAAGTGAAATTCCCTGACATAAATACTTACAGTAGGTAGCTGTACATTCATTTTTAGTGCTGTCAAACGATTAATCGTGAATAATCGCATTCAAAATAAAAGTTTTTCTTTACATAATGTGTGTGTACTGTGTATATTTATTATCTATATATAAATACACACATACAGTATATATTTAGAAAATATTTACATGTATATATTTATATAGTTTATATTATATATAAATATATTTAATATATAAACATTTTTCTGAAATATATACATGGATGTGTGTGTATATACATAATACACAGTACACACATACAGTCAAGCCCGAAATTATTCATACCCCTGGCAAATTCTGACTTAAAGTTACTTTTATTTAACCATTTTATTTATTTTTGACCGGAAATGACACAGGCTTCTCCCAAAAGACAAGAAGACAATGTACAAGAGGCATCATTGTGGCATGTCCAAAATTATTCACACCCTTTGCAAACTGTCACAGTCTATGGGAAAATCCAAAGTTCTATACCATTCCAAATAGTCCAAGCTGTTCTAAAGCATCCTAATTACCCTGATTCATTGGAAACAGCTGTTTTAATCAACTCAATAGGTGGAAAACAGAAGCTCTCTGCTGCTGGTTTGTGGACAGTCATGGCTAAGACAAAGGAGCTCACTGAGGACCTGCGGCTACGCATTGTGGCTGCTCACAAGTCAGGAAAGGGCTATAAGACCATATCGAAATGTTCTGAAGTTCCAGTGGCTACAGGGAAAAGTATTATTAAAAAATACAAAATGTTCCGCACTGTAAAAAAAAATCTCAGAGGACGTGGTCGGAAGCCAAAAGTGACACCTGTGCTGGCCAGGAGGATAGGGAGAGAGGTAAAAAAAAAAAAAAAAAGAATCCAAGGATCACCACCAAGGCCATCCTGATGAATCTGGGCTCTGCTGGTGGCAAGGCAGACAGTCCAACGGACACTGCACACCGCTGGGTTTTACAGACACAGACCAAGGAGGACACCACTTCTCCAGATAAGGCATACAAAATTCGCCTGGTCTTTGCAAATGCTCGTCTGGACAAAGAAGAAGACTTCTAGTCTTCTGTTTCATGGTCAGATGAAACAAAAATTGAATTGTTTGGCCACAATCATATAGCCTTCATTTGGCGTAAAAAATAGAATTAAGAACATGCACAGCAATGCAAATTTGCGTACGCATAATATATAAGGATTGTAAAAAGGACGTAAATATAAAAAAGCAAAGCCCAAACATGGACATTCCGGGGCAATATATGTCCGACCAGGACATGTATAAGAAAAAAAGGACATTAATTGTCCACTCTACGTTTGGGAAGGAATGTGGGAAACAGACGCTATTTGCCTTATCAACCCTAATTAACCTTAAAAGTTATATGTGGCATTAGAATTCTTTTAAAACTGATATTTCAAGGTAAAAAAAATCACATAGTTGCTTGTCTCAGAAAATAATGACCGTGTGAAATCTCTAAGGTGTTGCTGCCCTCTATTGGCCTATGTAGCGCAGTGCAATAAGTCTTTGCAATATAATGTGTGTTTGTGTGAACTTGTTTTTCCAATTGTATTATGAGGATCGTTCAGCTACATAAAAGTTAAGCAGAGGGTGGTAAACTAGTAAATATTTCAATATTTAAAAAATAAATTGGAAAATGGAAGCTCAAGAAAAAAAAAAGTTCCAAGAAAAAAAGAAAAACTCCCACGGACAGTTACGGGAAGCGATTTTGTGGGACTGCAACCCTTCTTTCGATCACAATCACATCTGATGTGCTTCATCGAGCGGATCGCTTAATCGAATCGTTTGATGTTGATGATGATAATGATGGCAGCAGCAGCCAGTGAAAACCTTGTCAATAGCACTGAGGACAAAACATCTGCCCGAAGACTGGAAGACAGTAAGAAGCATAACTTATTAATCTCTTATATAAACATCAGACTGCTTAAAGGGTGCATTCGCCGATTTTTAGCCAGCTTTGTGTTGTTAATACATGTAAGCAGGCTAAGTAAATGAATGATGTGTATTCATTTTCCGTGTTATCTGCACCAAGATATCCCCGTTTGTTTATCAGAAAAAAGTCCGGGAGCTATCAAAAGTTTTACGTCACCCGGTGGACTTTTGACAACTGCAGGGCTTTTGTGAAAACTACAAATCGTACTTCCGCATTTTTGTATCTCCGCTTACGGATAGTCTGATCGAGCGCTGTGCATTATGGGTGTTGAAGTTTTCTTTTCTTTTTTTCGCCACATCTCTTTTGTCTGTTTTCTCCATTCGCGTACAACCGAAAAAACAAGTTGCGTTTCTACTGCATGACATATATATAAAAAAACATATGTGCCAGCGGTGAATTGTACGGTACTGCAGGGTGCTTTTTTGTATTCAAACAAAAAGTACTAAAAAGTACCACACTTTTGAAAGTACCATATACCTTCTGATATGGACAGTGGAGCTTTATAGTGTGGGACTGCCATTATTTTACAGGAGAATGAGATTATTGTGAATTAGAGAAACCAGACTTTCTTTTTTGTTTGTTATTCTCTGTGATATTAAATCAGGCAAGTCATGTGCAATATTTTTTGACAATATAATCATATTTCAAGCTTTAATTCTCACATTCTAGTATTATTTTTCAGTGTAATGCCATTAATAAGTGAACTTGATTGCCTGGAAGTTGTTTCTACATGCGAGCAGTGTGTTTGCACTGGATTAAGCAAACATTTATTTAGGTGTGTCTAAAGCTGGTGTTTGTCAGTGTTTAGATCTAATTAAATATATTTGTCTCTTGCAGTGAACATCATGAAGTTCTTCAGTGTGGGGATTTTGGTGATTCAGAATGTGTCGCTTATCCTCAGCATCAGCTGCGTGTGGACGTTGTCTGATTTCTTGGCCACATCTACTGTTGTGATGGCAGAGGTTCTTAAAGTTATTACTTGTCTGTTTATCATCTCGATGCAGAGGACTGGTGAAGCAAGTTTTTATGACATTGCTTGGGTTGGCAAAACTGTTTCACTGTAAATATATGTGCACTGGACAATGCAATGTTACAGTCATAAGGTGTTTCATTTCAGCGGTTTTATAGATCAAATTTATCTCTTGTCCATTATATCCGAATTTTCAATTTCTAGATAGTGGCAAAATCTTTTTTGTAAAAAAAAAAAAAATGCAATTATGAAAATATTTGTCTTTGCATTTATTTTTGTTATATTAAGTTGCTTTGACAAACTGTAGGCTACAATTGTTACATTTAAAGCTGTTAATAAATCGGATCAGTGTCAAATATCATTACTTATGAGGACAAAATAAACAATAAAGACACATCTTGCACATTTTCTTTTTTTCTTTTTTTTTTATATGCCACCTTTCTCAGGCTTTATAAGTGTTGTGTTATTTGTGTGAGGATGTGTGTTGAACAGCCGCAAATAATGTCAGCTGAAACAGTTTTTTCTATTAAGAATCTATGTATATTTTAGGGGTGGGCATAGATTAATTTTTTTAATCTAGATTAATCTAGATTAAATCTTGGAATTAATCTAGATTAATCTAGATTAAAATGGCTAATTTGAGTTCTGCTGAAGGCATTCAGAATATGTGTGCTACCCAAATAATGACTAAAAGTAAGTCTTTGAGAATGGATCATAAAGTTTATAAAGCTGTTCTATGATAATTTGTTGATGAAAATAAATTATGTTCAATTAGATGTACTTGTGTTTACTAACTAACTAACAATGAAATTATTTTTTCTACCTATTAGATTGTGTTTTTTTTAACGTCAACACCTACCCAGCCCATTACATGTTACACCGTAGCCTACTTTTATTTTGACAGGTTGCCGTGACGTTTCTGTGTCATACAGTATGATATGATGCTAGTTTTCTCAAATAAAACGGTAAAAGTGACACTCACAGCAGTTTTGGAGATTGAGTTTATCTGTTCATGTGAGATGAAAATGCCAAAAATTACCGGGAGCGTCACGTGTGTTTCAGTATGCGTGTAGTAAAAGCTCGTCTCCGCCATGCATACATACAGCTAGGCAAACGGAACATTTCAGATTCATATTAAAACGGTCTTTTTGCATTTCAGTTTTCACATACACTAGTCCATATCGCGATTTGAATTAAGTGACTGACCAACATTAGATTTATGAATCCAAAAAACGACGAATTTACGTGGCATTTCGCGCTATAGTAGATTCGGTTTTCATGAATGGAGGACGACGCGATCCTGTCTGTGTTTTGGTGGAGGAGACTTAAACGCGTGACCATATTCGGTATACATTAGCGTTAAACTATCAAGGTGAAAGTCATCATAGCTTGCGTTGTTTAGACCCAGCTCCCAACCCAAATATGAGAATAGATTAACGGCGATATTTTTTTTATCGCACGATAAGAGTTTCGCGTTAACGCAGCACGTTAACGCCGATAACGGCCCACCACTAGTATATTTCTTTATAGTTAACCATTGCCATACCTTTTATTAAAATGAACAGGCTTTATAGCATTATATAATGCTTTGCATACTATTAGTACGCCTAATTGATCATTTTAGACTCTGAAGGTTCCTGAAGAGCGACATATCATACTTTTTCAGAGAGAGTTTCAATGGATTTTTGTAAATCTAATTATAGTTGAGCAACACTACAGCAATATTTTAGTTACCTGTTTAGTCCATAAAGTGGTGTCAATTAAACTTTAAAGATAGCACAGATTTAATTTAGAATTAAAGCTAAATATTAAATGTAATAGCCTATACATTAATTTAAATATAAGATGTTTTTATAATAGTGCAGAAATAAAATACTGTAAGAAACATTATAAATATATTTACAAAATATGTTTTTTCTTCAAAACTAAACGAAGCTAAACACGTCCTTATAGTTGCCTCGATAATCATAACTTTCATTCAGTGAATGTAAGCTAAAAGCTAAATGTAACAATAATTTCTCAAATATATATTACAATGAATGTATACTAATAAATATAACACTAAAATAGCATGAGATGACTGGATGGTTTCCTACTGAACTGTCACCAACTGAATTGCATTGGTCAAACTATTTAAAATATAGTGAATTTAGCTACAAACTCGATCATAATGACAACTGTCAACATAATGCATATGACTTCTATCATTCAGTTCAAACGATTCTAACAAACACCAGATCAAAAGAGCTGTTTATTTTCAACATCATTTGTAGCCTTAATGGAACACTCCATTTTATTTATTTTTTTTTAATGAAGGAATAACAGTAGCATACACATTTATTTTCCACCTCCCCCCGAGTTAATAAGTTGATTTTTACCGTTTTGAAATCCATTCAGCCGTTCTCCTGTTCTGGCGATATCACTTTTAGCATAGCTTAGCATAGATCATTGAATCCTATTAGACCAATAGCATCGTGTTCAAAAATGACCAACGAGTTTCAATATTTGTCCTATTTAAAACTTGACTCTTCTACAGTTATATCGTATACTAAGACCGGCGGAAAATGTAAAGCTGTGAGTTTCTAGGCTGATAAGATTAGGAACTACACTCCCATTCTGGCGTAATAGTCAAGGAAGTTTGCTGCCGTAATATGGCCGAAGCAGGCGCAGTGCTTAGTTCCTAATCTTATCGGCCTAGAAAATAGCATCTTTACATTTTCCGCCGGTCTTAGTAGACGATATAACTGCAGAAGAGTCAAGTTTTAAATAGGACAAAAACCGAAACTCATTGGTTATTTTTGAACACGAATCATTTGATTTAGATCCGAACTTCGAAGCGGGTTCGCGAATCATTTGATTCAAATCAGGACTTCAAAACGGGTTTGTGAATCATTGGATTTAGATCGGAACTTCGCGTATCAGAAATCATTTGATTCAGATCCGGATTTTACTTATCGCAAATCATTTGTTTCAGATCAGGACTTCTTGCGGGTTCGCGATTTAGATCGGAACTTCGGTCTGCGTGTATTGAGAATAATTTGATTCAGATCGCGACTCGGAGCCCGTTTGTGAATATTTGATTCAGATGCGAACTTCGGAGCGCGGGTTTGCGAAACAGATTCAGAATGCGCATTTGATTTAGATCGGGAATAGCGAATCATTTATTTTAAATAAGAACTTGTTAACGGGTTAGTGAATATTTTGATTTAAATCGGAACCTTGGAGCTGATTCGCGAATCGCGATCCGCTCTCCGGTTCTAGTCTAAAACAATGGTTCGCGCGGATCAGGAATCATTTGAGGAATCTTGGAGGGGGTTCGCGATTTGGATTTGGACTGTGAAATTTACCTATTCTCTTTTGGGTAGAAAAAAAACAATAAAAAAACTTCTTTAAAACAGAAAGAAAAGTCAATTACAATCTGAGATTGGATGAACATTGACCAAACTATTTCTTTGTGTGTACATGTGGGCTAAAACAAGTAAAGGACATCTTCCTCAGAAGAGTGACAAAAAACATCACTTTACTGTCTGACTTATATTACAGTTATGCCCATAAGATTTTTGTGAAATTTGGATTAGCTCAATAATTTGTTGCTTGCCCTCTTCATATTAAATTGTGTGTAGATTGAAAAAGTGTAGATTGATGTGGGAAAAAAGTAATTTAAAGAAGTTTAACATAAGGCAGCAACATAACAAAATGTGAAAAAAATTAAGGGGTATGAATACTTTCACAAGGCACTGTATCTGTCTTGGTTTTTGATATATTTTATAAAACAGTTAAAATAGATGAATCTATGATCCTTTTTTTGAATTGCAATACTGGATCAGAGGAATGTTATTTGTAAATTGTTTTACCCTCCTTGATGTATACTTGTTATATGTATCCCCCACTTTTGTTTGTGTTCTGTGCTGATGTTAAGCATGTTGTATGTTTGTTTTTTGAAAGAGGAAAAAAACCCTTCTAAGATACTGAGGTGGTACTAATACCACACTGTATGGTATGTACGATTGCCATATTCATAAATCATAATTCACGGTAAAATGCCATATTAAAACTATAGTATTTTTGTGGTCATTTTTTTTTTTTACCATTACTTTTTTTTTTGGTAATTTTATTTTTTTGACCTGAGCCGGCAGTCGGCGCTAAATCATTTCCATAATTCAGAACTCGAGAAAGTGAAGAAGATCTCGCACACGCCTAATTGGTCGCAGCTCTAGCTCACGGTAACAGGAAGTGCTAGAGTGTTTGGGGACGTCAACACTTTTCCTCGAGCACCTCTGATCATTCCCACCTCATTCACCGCATCTGTGAGCTGTTTCATGGAGCAGCGGAGGGGAAATCATCATTAAGCTCTGTAACCATTACAGATCGAGCGGGTCGTGTGAGTTAGCGGGCAGATTGGGGTTCATGTTTGATGATGATGATGGCAGCAGCAGCAAGCAATGAGAGTCCAAACAGAGACACTGAAGATAAAACATCCACCCGAAGACAGAATGAAGGTGAGGAACAGGATTATGTAAACATTTGACTGCTTAAGGACTCGCTGATTTCAACGAATGCAACGAAAAAGTCAACTCACCTGGTGAAAAATGTACCATGGTAGCTATAGTACCAGTAGTATAGTAGTATAGTATGTAATTTGGTAACGTTACCACCCAAATTACATAGTCGCCTCTAATAAAGTTATACTCTGATATTACCATGTTTTTTTGGACGTATATCGTGGTAATGTTTGACGGACAATGTACATAATATAGTATATGGATATGGAACTGTGCTATTGCCATATGATACCACCACTTACAGTTACATATAATAAAAGTACCATTGTTTTCTTTAAAGTATCTTAGAATAAATACTATGGTTTATGAATTAGACAGTCATTCATGTATTCAGCAAAGTAAACTTAGAAACAAAAATGTCATAGTGCCATTGCCGTATGTTTTATGTAGTGCTGTCAAACGTTCATCCACAATACAAGTTTTTGTTTACATGATATATGTATATACTGTGTAAGTTATATTCCTTAAATACATACACATACAGTATATATTTAGAAAGTATTTACATGTATGTATATATTTATATTCATATAATTTATATTATATTTATTTTAAATATATAAACATAACACCTTTTCAGTATATACATGTATTTATGTGTGTGTATTTATATATACATAATAAATATACACAGTACACAAACATATATAATATGTAAACAAAAACTTATTTTGAATGCGATTAATCGTGATTTTTATAATCACGTTTTATAAGGTAATCTGTAAATGGCATGAACATGGCAGTAACAAAGTACCATGGTATTGTTTATGGTTTACCACAAGACATTTTACCAGGGTAGTCGGTGTAGAGCCCAAATAATGAAAATCAGGAGCAAAATACCATTAATTTTGTCACGTTTTAAATTTATATATCTTATCTTTTAACCATTAACCATTTTTAATGCATTAAAATATACAGTTTCTTGAATAAACATGAACACATTTCTTGGCAAAAAAGAAAAAACTAACAATGGACAGCCTTTACTAATCTAGTTTATGTTATAATTTTTACTAGATATGCAAAACGATTAGTCATGATTAATTGATTTAAGATAAACGTTTATGTTGGCATATGTTTTTCTATAAATACACACATATACATGTATATATTAAGAAAATATGTTAAATTTATATGTAAAATGTTTATATACAAATGTTTACATACAGTACATACAAATATTTGTGTAAAAACATTTATTTTGAATCGATTCTTTGCGACTTATCTTTTTGCAGCTCTATTTTTTACATTTCAAGATGTAGAAGTTAACCATTTATTGTAAACAAGTATGCATGAACAATAAACAACACTATATTTATAAATCAACAAACTACATTAATAAACAATCAAACAATTAATCGTGATTAATCGCATCCAAAATAGAAGTTTTTGTTTACATAATATATTTGTGTGTACTGTTTATATTTATTATGTATACAAATACACACACATACATGTATATATTTTACAAAGTGCGTTATGCTGATATATTAAAATATCGATTATATGAATATAAAATGTAAATAGTTTCTAAATATATACTGTATGTTTATAGATAATAAATATACACCGTATACATGCATATATTATGTAAACAAACTTTTTTTGGATGCAAATATAAAAAAGTTAATTGTTAATTCATAACTAAAGCATTATCTAGTGTTAAAAGTTACCTGACTTTATTCAGCAGTTTCACAGTTTAAAAATGCTCCAGTACTGCCGTTGCAATGGATGTCATGCACCACAAGGGTTAATCATGGCAGTGATTTTCTAATGTAAAGCGCTTTGAATTTTCTCAGTCAGTAGGTAAACGGTGAAACACTTTGTTCTGCCCATTGTCATCTTGCAGACAGGAGCTCTTTTCACTTGTCAGATGAGTTTTGACAATATGGTTAGAGGGTGTGTCACACTTTCCTCGGTCCATCTGGATTTATGACATTCTTTAAGGAAGAAAAGAAATCAGCGCAATAAAAACCAGCAAAACAAGTTTATGAGTGTCACGGTTCCTGTTCATCAAGTCTATAGTGTCCACAGGCTGTCTTCAGAAACCTGAGTTCAAGAAACTTTTTTGTTAGACATTTTCTTTCTAATAATAACACAGTGGTAAAGTTTAAGTTTTTTGGTGAGATTTGTCAAATGTTTGCTTTTGTTTTCTCACCTTTTAATATGATTTAAGTCAAATAATTTTGTAATTTCGACTGTTTAGTACCTAGTTTGCCAGTGTACTGTGTTAACGAACCAACTAGGAAAGTTTTACGTGAATGAATAGAGCGTCTGTTAGCAGGGTGTTGCCACTGGATTGAGCAAACATTCGCCCACTGTCAACGTGTGTAGGTGTGACGTAACTGAAAATACAAACTTAACATTGACTGGCCTCATTCAGAAGAGGGAATTGCTGTCATAATGCTGATGTCTGTTTTCGGATAGTTCACCCAAAAATGAAAATGTGATGTTTATCTGCTTTCCCCCAGGGCATCCAAGATGTAGGTGACTTTGTTTCTTCAGTAGAACACAAATGAAGATTTTTTTTTAACACAAACCGTTGCAGTCTCTCAGTCATATAATGGCAGTCAGTGGGACCCACAGCTTTGAGAGTCAAAAAAACATACACAGACAAAACCAAATGAAACCCTGTGACTTGTGATGATACACTGAGGTCTTAACACATGAAACAAACGGTCTGTGCAAGAAACTGAACAGTATTTATATATATATATATATATATATATATATATATATATATAATTTATTATTATTATTATTATTATTTTTTTTTTTTAACCTCTGATCCACCGCAATGTCCAGCTGTCATATACGTCATTCATTGTTTACACTGATAGATTGTGGGTACGATGGGTACGCAAAATGGTAATTACTTGTGCTTATCCTGATTGTTGCAACTGATTAAAAACTAAAAGATTATGTTTGCTTGCGCGAACTCATCTGGGACTGTTGACTTTTCACTGACTCCCAACTGAAGTTATGGTTGCTTGCTCTTCGCCAAGCGTCGACTGTTGTGATCACACTCAGGACAGTTGGACATTACGGTGGATCGTGAGGTAAAAAAAATTAAATAAATACTGTTCAGTTTTCTGCACAGGCCTATTGGTTTGTGTGTTAAGACCTCAATTTACCGTCACAAACTGCAGGGTTTAATTTGGTTTTGTCTGTGTATGTTTTTTGACTTTCAAAGCTGTGGTTTCCATTGACTGCCATTATATGCATCGGTTTGAGTTGGGGGTGGGCGATATGGCATAGATATTGTATAATGATTTTTTTCAGTTTTTTTCAGAAATATCACATTTCATGATTTTATCATGATTCTTTGTCATGTTGGTTTTACTATTTTGCAAGTTGTCTGAGCAGTGCAGCCAAACTAATTTCCCTATTTCAAAGCCTTACAAGGTAGCGAAATATAAAATAAAAAGAATGGCAGATGTTTAGGCCAAATTGGGCCTAGATAAAAAATCTGTCATTACTGTCATTTTTTGTTATTAAAAAATAAGAACAAAGATAGGCTACAAGTTACAAATACACATAATAAACAAATATTTTTTTTTTTAGGTACAGTAGGTGTATTTAGCAGTAGCATTCAAGAAATGTAATTAACAAATATAAAAATAAAACACTATATACATAAATTATACATTGACTCTTAATAAAGCAACTGTATTAAAATTCTTCAGTCAAGAGCAATGAGTCATTTTTCTTTGTGTTTTGTTTTTTATTAGCCTACCATCACCCAAAAACAACAATTCTGTCATTTACTTTACATTAGACAAAGTTTTTTTTTATTTTTTTTTACATAAAACATGTTGAACATAAAACTTATTTTGTTTCTTCCATATTATTTTACTTCCATAGTCGGTGGGGACCAGCTACTGTTATCCACATTCTTCAAAATGTATTATTTTGTGTTTAGCACAAGAAAAAAAAAATATTAGAGGTTTGGGTCAACATGTAAGTAATTGTTTAGTTCTGTCACTTTAGGAGTTGCAGACAACGTTTTTCTTTCAACTGTTTACTTTCACTTTAGACATAACCAATTGTGTTTATATTTAATCCTCGTGTGTTTTTGACAGTATTAGCAAATCAGACGCGAAAGATAGCTTAGTCCAGTAACCAGGTGCTGTTTGACAGGCTTTTAGCGTGCATTTCAGGTGTACGCGCTCATGAAGCACATGCCAGAATGGTGCGCAAACGAAATGACATTATTTACTGGCGAGGCTTTAAATCAGATGCAAATAATGTACTTTTGTGATTGCGAATAAGTGCAGCGTCCTGCGAGTGAATATATGCCATGTTGTACAGTATTTTGAGATGATACTACGATATTTTTTCAAAAGCAGATCGTGGAGACATTTTAATCATCCACGATCAAAAATCGTCAACACCTCTAGTTAAAAAATCTTTGTTTGTGTTCTATTGAAAAAAAAAAACAAAGTCACCTACATCTTGGATTCCCTGGGGGTAAGCAGATAAACATTTTTAATTTTGGAGTGAACTATCCTTTTAATTAAGCCTCCTGTCATTCCGGTTTCACACTGTCAAAAGAGTTTTGATGTAAGGTTGACTAAAATATGATGTCTCTTGCAGTCAACAAGAAGTTGAAGTACATCAGTTTGGCGATTCTGGTGATCCAGAATGCATCGCTCATCCTCAGCATCCGTTATGTGCGAACGTTGCCGGGAGATCATTTCTACACCACGTCAGCTGTGGTGATGGCAGAAGTTCTCAAAGTCCTCACCTGTATAGCCATCATCCTTATAGAGAAGAGAGGTGCGTTTGCTGGAAACACATGGTGTCATGTTACAGTGCAGCCTGTGACTTAATGTGTATGATTTTCAAAGATTAATGAAGGAGTGTTATTTTGGAACAATATACACCTTATGCTCTCTTATGCATCTTATGCTCATCAATGTTGCATTTACTTTATTTAAAATACAAAGAAACAGTTGTGCTGCTTAATATTTTTTGGAACCTGTAATACTTTTTTCAGGATTCTTTGAGTAAAAAGTTAAAAAGAACAACATTTATTCAAAATAGAAATATTTTCTAACAATATAAGTCATTGCTATCACTTTTTCATCAATTTATCACGTCCTTGGGGAGCAAAAGTATTAATTTCTTTGAAAAAAGACTACAAATTTACTGACCACAAACTTTTAAATGGCAGTTACAAAAGATTTTTTCTGGAGTAAAATTCAGCTTTCGTCACAGGAAGAAATGATATTTTAAAATATATTTACATAGAAAACAGTTTTACATTTGAAAAAATATTTCACAATATTACAATTTTTTCTGAATTTTTGAACAAATAAATGCAGCCTTGATGAGCATAAGAAACTTCTTTTAAAAAAACAGAAAAAATCTTACTGATCCCAAACTTTTGAACAGCAGTGTATACAATAATTATGATTTCAAATACATTTGAACAAATGCCACCTTTATATTTTTGGGCTAAAGTCCCAAACACTAATCTCTGGGGTCAGTATGATTTTTCTTTGTAAGAAATGAATATCAAGTTACATTAAATTGATGAAAAGTGACAGTAAAGATATTTATAATGTTAAAAAAGATTTCTGTTTTAGATTAATAGAAAATTCAAGCATTCACATCATTTATAAAAAAAAAAAAAAAAAAATGGGGAAAAAAAGGATCAGTTTCACAAAAAATATTAAGCAGCACAACTGTTTTTGACGTTGGTATTAATAAGAAATCTTTGTTGAGCATTGAATAATTTTATTAGAATGATTTCTGAAGGAGCATATGACACTGAAGACTGGAGTAATGGTGTTGAAAGTTCAGCTTTATGTTACAGGAGTAAATTACATTTTAAAATGTATTCAAATAAAAAAAAAATGTAAATTTTTTTTTTAAATGTAATAATATTTCACAATATTACAGTTTTGTTTTTTGTTTTATTTACAAATAAATGAAGCCTTAGTGAGCATAAGATATAAAAAAATCTATTGACCCTAAACTTATGGACAGTAGTGTATATATATTTTTATTAGTTTTTTTTTTTTAGTTTTATAATTGCAGCAATGTGTCTGATGATGATTATGATGTGTCTTTTCTCATTTTTTTTTTAAATACAGGTAATGTGAAGTCCTTTATATCATTGTTGTATGACTCTATAGTCGTACAGTATTTGGACACACTGAAGTTAGCAGTTCCTTCACTCATCTACACTTTACAAAACAACCTGCAGTATGTGGCCATTTCCAATTTACCAGCAGCCACTTTCCAGGTAAGACTTCACCTTCTCTCTCCTGATTCACTCCTTTTCACTTTTTGAATCTGATTATGATCTTAGACAAATTTCTAAAATTCGGTTGTAATTTAGTGTTACATGACCATTTCCTTTCCTCTCTTTGTTCAAATGGTCATTAGACATTTTGACAATTCTTTAAATTCATTAAAAATCTTGGCATGTTTTCTTTGCAGTGTTATTTTAATATGCTAAACAATTCTGAAAATTAATTTTTGCCTCACAGAAATAAATTCTGTTTTAAAGTATATTAAAATAGAAAACCACTATTTTTAATTGCAATAATATTTCACAATATTATTTTATTTTTTTATCTTTAATTAAATGATGAGCAAAAGTCTTCTTCAAAAACAATAAAAATCTTACTAGTCCCAAACCCCCAATTTTTTATTATGTATTATAATATTATGTTTGGAATATGTATAAACATTGAATTAGCTTATATTTTTGTATTTTCAGTTTTCTTTTTAATTATAGTTTTAGTAATTTAATCAATTTTAGCAATTTAGATGCTTTTGTCATTTTATTATTTTTTCAGTTTCTATATAACTTTAATTTTTATTTCAGTTAGTTAAGTAGTTTTAGTACATCAACTTAAACTAATTTCAGTTAATTACCATTTTAGTTTTATTTCAGCTTTATTTCATTAATTGAAAACAATTAGTTAACAATACCAAAACTGTTTCTATGCTACTTTTCATTAATTGAGCAGAATTATATTTTAAGGTATATTGAATGCGTATTTTAATTAATGTAACGACACATAACAAACGTTCATATTTGCCTAAATATATATTTTACTAAAACCTTTTAATACACGCACACACTTCTGTGAACATTTTTGAGTGAATCAGAGTTTTGAATTTATTAATCAAAACAGTTTTTAGAATCAGAACATATACTTAGAAATGATTTGAACACACACTGCTATTCAAAAGTTTAGGATCAGTAAGATTTTTAATGTTTTTAGTCTCTTATGCTCATCAAATTTCCATTTATTTGATAAAAAAAATACAGAAAAAAGTAATATTATGTAAATTGCAATTTAACAGTTTTCTATTGCAATATACTTTAAAATATAATTTATTTCTGTTATGCAAAGCTGAATTTCTGTCAGCCATTACTTTTCAGTGTCACACAATCCTTCAAAAATCATTGTAATATGCTAATATTTGATCAGTGTTTGATATTGAATTTAAAACATTGTTACAAAAGATTTATATTTTAGACAAATGCTGTTCTTTTTAACATTTTATTCAAAGTATCCTGAACAAAAGTATCACTGATTCCAAAAAAAATTAAGCAGCAACTGTTTCCAACATTGATAATAAATCAGCATATTAGAATGATTTCCGAAGGATCATTTGACACTGAACTCTGGAGTAATGATGCTGAAAATGCAGCTTTGAATCACAGAAATAATTACATTTTAAAGTATATTCAAATAGAAAACCACTATTTTAAACAATAATAGATATAAAAAAATAAATTTCACTATATTACCATTTTTTTTCTGTATTTTTAATCAAATAACCACAGCTTTGATTAGCAGAAACTACCATACTTTTGAACAGCAATGTACTGTCTAACACTGTTTTTGCAATTGAAGTTTAAATATGTTTTAATATATATTAAATGTTTTAGCGGCCAACTCTGATATATAAATTAAAATTAATCAACATTCTCTTCCAAAAAGAGGTAAAGTTTAGTAACAAGCTGTTAGAAGCTTTAAAACGGACCAAAAAAATTGCAATTCAAAAGATTGGAGTCAGTATAATTTTTATTTAGCTTACTAAACTTTACTTTTATTTAGCCAGGATGCTTTAAATTGATCAAAAGTGATGATAAAGACATTTATAATGTTTGATCTGTAATGATTTCTATTACAGATAAATGCAGTTCTTCTGAACTTTCTATTCATCAAATAACCTAAAAAAAATTCTACTGTAATGTTTTTTACATAATAATAAAAATAATAATACATTTAACAATAATAATAATTTTCTGAGCATTAAATCAGAATGAAATATTAGAATGATTTTTGAAGGATCATGTGACTGGAGTAATGATGCTAAAAATTCAGCTTTGAAATCACAGGAATAAATAAATCTCAAAATATCTATCTATATCTATAAATTTCAAAATGTATTAAAATGGAAAACAGTTATTTAAAATAGTAAAAATATTTCATAATTTTACTGTGCTTTGGATCAAATAAATGCAGGCTTGGTGAGCAGAAGAGACTTCTTTGAAAAAAAAAAATCTTTTGACTGGTAGTGTATAATGTTTTTGCACTTTATGGTAAAATGAATTTAGGAAAATTATTGTTTTGAAATTAATGCAAAAAAAAAAAACAGTATAAAAATCTTAATGGTCCACAAAACAGGTTAATTATTAATGTTATTTTATTTATTTAGCACAAACATGAAACTCTAATATTTAATGAGATTTTTTTTTTTTCTGCAGGTCACATATCAGCTGAAGATCTTGACCACAGCATTGTTTTCAGTGCTCATGCTGCGCAAGAGCCTGACTAAAATCCAGTGGATCTCTCTGGTGCTGCTGTTCGCCGGTGTGGCGATCGTCCAGGTGGAGCAGGAGGGCGGAAAACAGAAGGAGGCTGTGTCCGCCAACCAGAACTACTTCAAGGGCCTGGTGTCAGTGATCATCTCCTGCTTATCCTCCGGGTTTGCCGGCGTCTACTTCGAGAAGATCTTGAAGGGCAGCTCGGCCTCGGTGTGGATGAGAAACATCCAGCTCGGGATCTTCGGGACTCTAATGGGTCTCCTCGGCATGTGGTGGAACGACGGCGCCGCCATCGCCGAGAAAGGCTTCCTGTTTGGCTACACGCCCATGGTGTGGGGCGTCATCTTCAACCAGGCCTTCGGAGGCCTCCTGGTAGCCGTTGTCGTAAAATACGCGGACAACATTCTCAAAGGTTTCGCCACCTCTTTTTCCATCATCGTGTCCACGATCACGTCCGTCTACCTCTTCGGCTTCCACGTGGACCTGATCTTCACGCTGGGCGCGGGGTTGGTCATAGGAGCCGTCTATATGTACAGTCTCCCCAAAGCAAACACCAGCACTTCCAGCACCAGCACATCTTCGTCTAGGCACAGCAAAGGAGGAGTCTCGGAGCTGGATGCTTTCCTCCCAAAGTCAGTGCTGGTGAAATGAAATCTGTGTCCCCTTCCATTAATCGCTCTTTACCTCTTTCGCTGGAAGTTCTAACTCTCTCCTCTTTCCGTTTCTCTCTGCTGCTGTGGGGTTTGGGTGCTTCTGTGAACTCTTAACCATCTGGTTCAGACTAGCTTGTTCATAAACGTGGCACTTAATTAGTTTGGAAAGCACAAACCAGAGAGACGTAGATGTAGTTTTTGCTGTTCTTTTTTAAAAACCAAAAACAAACAGTGGCATTTTTCACTTTCGTAGGCATATATCTCTCAAACGTCTTCACCTCCGTTTCCCTGTTTGCCTTAAACAGCTTTTTCCTGTTAGACAGCTCAATCTTGGGGAGGAAGACGTGAACATAATCGTTAGGCTTCCGCTGAGTGGAGGAACATTGGGCTGGATTGACTTGAAAACTTATGGGTGAATCTCACAAAACCTGTAACTTCTACTTCAAAAACTACTTTAAAGCCTGTTAAGTACCTATACAAAAGTTTGCATTATGAAACGTAAGCACATTCAACTCCCTAATTTTTGTTCTGCAATCAAATGCAAATAGCTTACTAATGTGATATATAAATACTCACAGATAAAATTTAATTTTTTTTTTTTTTTTAGGAAAAAGATGCATGATATCCTTTGTAGATTCAAATTTTTTTTTTTTTTTTAATCAGTTAATTAAATTCAAAACACCTACTACCATGAGATATAAATGCTTTACAATTTAAATAATATACACTACCAGTCAAAAGTTTTTAAACAATAAGATTTTTTTTTAAAAGAAAGCTCACCAAGTCTGCATTTATTTGATCCAAAGTACAGCAAAAACACTAAAATTCGGAAATAGTCTTGCTATTTAAAATAACTGCTTTCTATTTGAATATAATAATGTATTTCTGTAATCAAAGCAAAATTTTCAGCATCATTACTCAAATCTTCAGTGTCACACGATCCTTCAGAAATCATTCTAATATGCTGTTCAAGAAGAATTTATTATTATTATTATTATTATTATCATTTAAAACTTTTTTTCAAGGTTCTTTGATTAATAGAAAGATCCAAAGATCAGAATTTATCTGAAATAAAAAGCTGTTGTAACATTTTACACTATGTAATTCAAAAGCTTGAAGTCAGTATAATTGTTTTATTTTATTTTGGGAAGGAAATTATAGAAATTAATACTTTTTTTTTTAGCAAGGATGCTTTAAATTGATCAAAAGTGATGATAAAGACATGTAAAATGTTTTATTTCAGGTAAATGCTGTTCTTCCGAACCTGAAAAATTCTACTGTGCTTTTTTTAACATAATAATAATAAATGTTTTTAATAGCAAATCTGAATATTAGAATGATTTCTGAAGGATCATGTGACAGGAGTAATGATGCTAAAAATTCAGCTTTGAAATCACAGGAATAAATTACATTTCAAAAAATATTCAAACAGAAAACAGTAATTTAAAATAGTAAAAATATTTCAAAATTGTATAGTTTTTACTGTGCTTTGGATCAAATAAATGCAGGCTTGGTGAGCAGCAAAGACTTTTAAAGAAAAACATTAAAAATCTTACTGTTCAAAAACTTTTGACTAGTAGTGTAAAACTTTTTTGTACTTTATGCTAATAAGAATTTAGGAACAGATTGTGCTTTTTTGTTTTTTAAAATAATGCAAAAAATCCTAATGGTCCACAAAACAGGTTAATTATATTATTTTATTAATTTAGCACAAACACAAAATTCTAATTTATTTAAAAATATATATATTATTTATCAAATTTCAATATTTGGTGTTAAATTTAATCCAGACATCATTTTGACAGGTTTTGTGAGATTCACTCACGGCTACTTCGTGCTACGTGCAACAAGTTCTTTGCCAAATGAACTGTGTAAATAGAGACAAAAAATGATTGAGAAAAGCTGTGTGAATGTCTGCCGTGTTTCCAGCTAAAACATGGCAATACCTCATGGCAATACCTATGAATTTTGTACAGTGGCAAAGAGCTTGATTCATGCGAATCTGTAGCAGTAATGTGGCACTTTGTTGCCGGCGTGTTGACTTCGCTCTCTTTCTGAGTGATTTTGGGCTGATACAGTAACAGTAGAGGTGTCATATAAAGGGATGCTTTTGAATCAGCTTGCAGGGACTTATAAGTTACATTCATCTCAAACTTTGATTTCCGCCAGTCCTCCTTGCCCATGATGCAATGTGTTAAGAGACGCCATCGTCACAAGTCTGAAAATGAGCACTAGTTGACATTAAGCTCCGTTGAACTACAGACAGGCAGTCGCTTAACGCATTGTTTCCCTGTGGATTCTAGCTTCACCATTCTCGTCTTTGACATTTCCAGCTCTTTTCCGTGCTGGAAATGGACTAACCTGGTCATTTTCTAACCAAATGGCACCTTAATGAAGGCTGTTTTCATTGTGTGCACATATGCGCGTGTCTGTGCGTGAGGGGGACTAGTTTCGCTTAACCAACAAGTGGTTAACGCTGTGCCTTTCTCAATCAAACTTGTGACTGAATGGTAACTATATATGTTAATATAGTTCTTACACTGTACATAATATCAAAATACTATATCTTCTTTTTATGATGCAAAAAATGAATCAAGATTTGTGGATTTATCTTATGTTATGTATTGTACAAACAATTTTGTGCACATATTTGATACAAATATGCCAAAACTGTTCTCAGCAAATCCCCACACACCTCAAGAGCACGTCCTGATACAAAATGAATGTTTTCTTTTCTGTTTTTGCAGTAGTAAATATGCTCACCAGAGCGACAACAGGTGATGGATCATACGTTAGGGTGTGGGGAAGTATATCGTTGTGGTTTGGTGAAGAGATTTTGTTGCTCTTTAAGGGTTTTATATGCATGTTAGGATTCATGTAATATTAAAAGGACTGGGTTAAGTGCTGCTTGATTGCTAAATGATGAATTTAGTCAGTAGATTTTAATTCTTCATTGTTTTGAATGAAGAAATGTGGCTCGCAGTGATTCAGTTTACCTTTTTTGGTCGTTTACATGCACTAATTGACTTTTTCTTTTAAAGTCAACATGAAATGAAACTGACTCTATTTGCTTTCTTAATACATGATGCTGTGCACATTGTGTCTTTATAATGTTTTATCTAAACGGAACAATTTGCCTGTCCTCAAAAGTATATCAAAATGTTAAAATGCTGCATTTTTGTTTGATTAAAATACAGTAAATAGTACAGTAATATTGTAAAATATTATTACAGCTTAAAATGACTTTTTCCTGTGATGCAAAGCTGATTTTCAGCATCATTACTCCAGTCTTCAGTGTCACATTCAGTGTCACAAAACATTTTTTCTTATCAATGTTGAAAACAGTTTTTTACATTTTTTTATGGAAACCGTGATACATTTTGATTCAAAATTTTGAGGCAAGTTTGAAGAAAGAAATTAATAATTGTATTTTATTTATTATTGCAAGGATGCATTCATTAAATTGGCCAAAAGTTTTTATAATTTTAAGTTTAAGAAAAAATCTAATATAAATTAAATTTTAAATACATCCTATTGAGGTAGCTTTTTTAAAAATAAAATAATCATGATAAAAATATTAAGCAGCATAATTGAGCATCAATAATTTTCCATCACAGTAATACATTTAATTTTTAATCATATTCAAATAGAAAGCAGTATTTTAAATTGCAAAAATGTTATAGTATTACTGTTTATACTGTATTTGATTCGTAATTATTCCAAACTTTTGACAGCCACTGTATGTAATGCTTGCTTTTTAAAATCACAGTTAAATCAATAGCTACACTACCAGTCAAAAGTTTTTGAACAGTAAGATTTTAATGTTTTTTTAACAAAGTTTCTTCTGCTCACGAGCCTGCATTTATTTGATCCAAAGTACAGTAAAATTTTGAAATGTTTTTACTATTTAAAATAACTGTTTTCTATTAGAATATATTTTAAAATGTAATTTATTCCTGTGTTTTTAAAGCATTTTTTTTAAAGAGTTTTCAGCATCATTACTCCAGTCTTCAGTGTCACATGATCCTTCAGAAATCATTCCAATATTTTGATTTGCTGCTAAAAAAACATTTATTATTATTATGTTGAATAAAAATGTTTCTTAAACAGCAAATCAGCATATTTGAATGATTTCTGAAGAATCATGTGACACTGAAGACTAGAGTAATGATGCTGAAAATTCATTTTAAAATCTATTCAAATAAAAAAAACGTTATTTTAAATAGTAAAAATATTTAACTTTTTTTTTTCCTGTTTTTTCTGTACTTTGAATCAAATAAATGCAGGCTTGGTGAGCTGAAGAGACTTCTTTAAAAACATTTAAAACCTTTTAACTGGTAGTGTATGTTACATATATGTGCTTAAAAGGTAAAAAGAGTTGTAAACATTTCATGTTGATATTTAATTCTCAAAATGTACTGTTGATAGTTCCCTGCAGCTCAAAAGCTGCTAGTCTAGATCCTAAACACCATCACTGAATTGTTTTCACAGACTTTTTCAGAAACTAATGAGCCGAGAGTGGCCTCAGGCAGCTAAAGTGATTGTGTTTATGTGTGTTTGTGTGGTTATATATGTTATCTAGAGTTATGAGTGTGTCTGTGTGTGTCTGGGTATGAGAGATTTTACTACAAGCCATTTTCTGACACAAAACATTTGTGTGTGATGCTGACCATCATGTAAACTTTCATATTTGTTTATGAGAGATGGTTGTATGTCAGAACATGGCTCTTAAAGATATATCATCATGAAAATTAGGGTTACAAAAGATGGATACATTTTCAGTGAATCACAGTGTCAACTGAAAATACCGTCTTTGTTTTTCTTTGGGCTCATTGGTGATTAGATTTGAAATACCTGAGCTGAAAGTGATCGCATGTATAAAAATACGAAACATTGCACATGTCCATTTGAGATTTTTGTTCAGTTTTGTTTTCTGTGACAACTGTTAACACCTCCTGATTGCAGAAAGACTGCACAGATTTCATCATCATAGCTGATAAATCAAGGACGGCCTCTGTTAAGCCCAGTCTCTGGCACTCTGATCAATATTGTAAATAGTCTGTGAAGAGTTGAAGTACAGCCCCTGTTGGCTTATTTCTTATAGTGGCCTCTTTCTTGAGGCTGACAATAAACATCAAATAGAGAATAGAGTTTCTGTTTCTTATGTGAGCCTCAGAAGTGAATCTTTCTTGTGTGTGCATGTGTGTACAACCCCAGAGTAGATAAAAACATGTCACATTTTACACCAAAATCAATGAAGTAATAATACATTAATTGTTAATAAATTAATAAATTAACAGTTGAAGTCAAAAGCTTACATACACCTTGCAGAATGTGCTAAATGTTAATTATTTTACCAAAATAAAAGGGATCATACCAAATGCTTGTTATTTTTTATTTAGTACTGACCTGAATAAGATATTTCTCATGAAAGACGTTTACATATAGTCCACAAGAGAAAATAATCGTTGAATTTATAAAAATCACCCCGTTCAAAAGTTTACATACACTTGATACTGTGTTGTTTCCTGAATGATCCACAGCAGTTTTTTTTGTTAAGTGATAGTTGTTCATGAGTCTCTTGTTTGTTCTGAACAGTTAAACTGCCTCTGTTCTTCAGAAAAGTCCTTCAGGTCTCACAAATTCTTTGGTTTTTCAACATTTATGTGTATGCCCTTTCCAACAATGACTGTATGATTTTGAGATTCATCTTTTCACACTGAGGACAACTGAGGGACTCATATGCAACTATTACAGAAGGTTTAAACGCTCGATGCTTCAGAAAGAAAAACAATGCCTTAAGAGCCGGGGGTGAAAACTTTTGAACAGAATTAAAATTTGTAAAAAAAAAAATAAAAAAAAAAAATTCAGTTTTAACTGCCCTTCAGAACCTACAGAATATACTTGCATGTTTCTAGAAGACAAAATAAGTTGAATTTACCCTGATCTTCAAATTCTCTAAAGTGTGAAAAGATGGATCAAAATCATACAGTTATTGTTGGAAAGGTTTCAAATACAGAAAAATGCTGAAAAACCCAAAAAAAATTATGTCTCTTATTTTGTTAAAATAATTAATATTTAGGAGATTTTGGTGTATGTAAACTTTTGTTTTCAACTGCATATATTTACATTTACATTTACATTTATTCATTTAGCAGACGCTTTTATCCAAAGCGACTTACAATTGGGGAATACAGCAAGTGTTTCATCCTAAGGAGGCAGATCGACATAGGAAGTGCTCAAAAATACCATATGTCAGGCGTTGTTAGATGAGTACGGGCTAGAAAGGGAAGATCAGGAAAGAGAGGAGAAGAATTTTTTTTTTTTTTTTTTTTTTAATTGAGTCAGATAGTGTCGAAAAAGATGGGTTTTCAGCAGTCGCTTGAAGACAGTTATGGAGTCTGCGTTCCGGATATGGATTTTTCACTGGGGTTTTTGGATTTACTTTTTTGTAATTCCCATGTGTTCTTAGTTATTCTGATTTCTGTAATATAGTAAAATTAAATATATATATATTATATGTAATAATATATAGTAATTTAATAATATTTCTTTATTTAAATGCAGTGATGCACAAATACTACACTGATTCATACATTTTAATAATTAATATGATTATAAATAATGAGAGTTTTCAAACATGAAAAGCTGTTTTTCAGGGCACATGCTGACATCAAAAATGCAACTAGGTTTTCGGGTTATCAGAGGTGATTTTGCGCAAAGCTTGCATGAAGATACTAACAACTAACTGACCTCTTGTACCTTTTAATAAAATAAACTGCATGGCCAGACGTATGAGGAAACTTTAACACCACACCCACATGCTTGTTGGACTTTTATTTCCGTAAACATTGATTAGGGAGTCAATCTTCCCTAAAAGCCCCCTCCTTTCTGAGAAGGCCTTAAACTAAAGCTGGAACAAATATCATCTTGGTGGACTTGCATAAGGGACAAAACTGATCATTTAAAGGAATAGTTCAGCCCAAAATTTTAATTTGTTGAAAATGTACTTACCCAAGATGTAGATGAGTTTGTTTCTTCGTGGAAACAGATTTGCAGAAATGTAGCATTATATCACTTGCTCAGCAATGGATCCTTTGTAGTGAATGGGTGCCGTCAGAATGAGAGTCCACAAGTAAACTTCAGTCCATCAATTAATATATTTTGAGGTGAAAAGCTGCGTGTTTGTAAGAAATTATTTGTGTATTATTAAATGCAAGAAAAACTCAGATGTACGTTTCCCAGTGAGCAATGTGAGATTGCTGGGTACGTTTTACATATTTTCCTCTGTGTATAATATTCAAGAATGCATTGACTAAGCATAGACACAATGTGAGCTATATATAACACTAAATTGCATATGTTCTTGCTTTGTTTCTGTACAATTAATGTGTTGTTTCTCTCTCTTCTGTTACTTTTAGTCCCAAGGCTCCAGGAAAGAAGAAAGGAAATTGAAGAAACATGATAAATGAGAAAAGATGATGAGAACATGTTGTGCCCCTCAGGTCCTACACTCCTGCCCTGTTTCCAAAGGAAAAGATGAGGGTTGTATTTCAAGTGCCTTATTATGCTCACAATATTAAACTTGGTTATGAAAGATGGGACGTCTAAACTAAACTGTGCTGACTTGCTTTATGGAACCTCATATTTATGCTGATACCTCACTATTGTTATGCATCTGATATTGCGGTCGACTGAAATTATAATACTAATGTAAACAGATGTTGTGTTTTGTATGCTGGAACTGGAAAATCCTCATCATACTTGGAATTCAAAAGGTGCTGCCTTATAATCAAATCATTTCTTAGTATAGTATTGCTTTTTTACTAAATATGTGTTTTGCCATACTGTGTGTTCAATAATGCTTTTTGTAATAGTGCCTTGAGCTTTTTGTAGTGCCTTATACATTTCAACTGCTTTATGTGTGACAGAGTTATCACATACACTACCAGTCAAAAGTTTTTGAACAGTAAGATTTTTAATGTTTTTTAAAAAATTCTCTTCTGCTCACCAAGCCTGCATTTTTTAATCCGAAATACAACAAAACGAGTAATATTGTGAAATAGCTGCTTTCTATTTGAATATATTTTAAAATGTAATTTATTCCTGTGATCAAAGCTAAATAAATAAAAATAAATAAAAGCATCGTTACTCCAGTCTTTAGTGTTGTATGATCCTTCAAAAATCATTCTAATATGCTGATTTGCTGTTCAAGAAACAAGGCTGCTTTAAATTGACCAAAAGTGATGATGAAGACATTTCTAATCTTACAAAAGATTTCTATTTCAGATAAATGCTGTTCTTCTGAACTTTCTATTCATCAAAGGAACCTAAAAAAAAACTACTCAGCTGTTTTCAACATAATAATAATAATATTTTTTTTTGAGCAGCAAATCAGAACATTAGAATTAATTTTTAAGGATCATGTGACTTGAGTAATGATTCTAAAAATCGCTTTGAAATCACAGCAAAAAATTATATTTTAAAATATATTCAAATAGAAAACAGTTTTTTAAATAGTAAAATATTAAAAAATTTTGTTTTTGCTGTACTTCGGATCAAATAAACGCATACTTGGTGAGCAGAAGATACTTCTGGTAGTGTGTACATATAAAAATCCAGCAAACTTTAAATTCTCCAAAGTGCACGTTCAGAGTTAAGATCTATTTTTATGTTATATATATCAATAAACCTTAATCCACCTCTTTAGATTACAAAAACTGCATTTCTGACCTAAACGCATTGTAAATGCATAGTCACTGTGTTCTTTTTGTACGAGTTTTGTTTAAATATATCAATATTTTTGCTGGCTGAGCAGCAGTAAAATGTGAAAAGCAGTGTAAATTTGATGTGAATTAACCCTCAGACCATCCAAGATGTGAATTTGTTTCTTCAGCAGAACAGATTTGGAAAAATGTAGCATTACATCTCTTGCTCAGCATCCTCTGGAGTGAATGGGTGCCGTCAGAATGAGAGTCCAAACAGCTGATAAAAACATCACAGTAATCCACACCACTCCAGTCCATCTTTTATGTCTTGTGAAATAAAAAGCTGTGTTTGTAAGAAAGAAATTTGTCATATTTAGAACTGGTTTAGACTGTTTTTGCTTGTAAAAACTGATTCCTGATTAAGTCGAGATTATTTTTTTACTGTAGAAAGCAATATTGTGTATTGTGTATCGTGTACCTGTATTGTTTCTGTCAAATACGCAGACATTAATTGATGGACTGGAGCCTTTATTAGAATTATTGTTTAAATATATCAATATTTTTGCTGGCTGAGCAGCAGTAAAATGTGAAAAGCAGTGGGCTCTTGAACATATAATTGCCGTACCATTTCACTATTTAAGTGAGCTGATCTAAAACAAATCTAAATGTTTAATCTTTTCAGAAGATTAATAATTGTTATGGTTGTGTTTGGAATAAACATTGTTTTGAATGTGATTTGCCTTGTCAGTGTTATTTCAAAATTTTCAATGATGATTTTATTTCACATGATATGTAACCCTGGAACACAAAACCAGTCAAAAGGGTCAATTTTTTGAAATTGAGATTTATACATCTGAATAAATAAACAAGCTTGAATAAATAAGCTTTCCATTTATATACCGTTTGTAGAAAATCTGGAATCTGAGGGTGCAAAATATTAAAATATTGAGAAAATCGCCTTTAAAGTTGTCCAAATGAAGTTCTTAGCAATGCACATTACTAATCAAAAATCAAGTTTTGATATGTTTACGGTAGGAAATTTACAAAATATCTTCATGGAACATGATCTTTACTTAATATCCTAATGATTTCTAGCATAAAAGAAAAATCGATCATTTGGAAATTTGCAATGTATTTTTGGCTAAGACTGGTTTTGTGGTCCAGGGTCATTTAATTTTGATTTTATTAAACAGGGACTTTTACGCTAGAATTTCCAGGCTCCGACGCGGGAAGTTGTCATGTGTTAGAATGAGTTGGCACACATACCGGAAGTAGATTAATGTGAAGTGTGTACAGGGTGCAGCAGAAGTTTTGACACATTCCTGCAGGCCTTTCTGTGAATATTTCTGCATTTAACTTCAAATTCAGTAAGTTCTAATACAGCTGTTTATTCAATTACACTTCAGTTATAAACAGAGCTCTTATGAATGCGGTAACTGTACGCGTACCTTAAATAACAAAGCGAATTTTCACATATGTGTGCTGTTCTGACAGAGACACGTTTATGTATGTGGGTTTGTTTACATATGTATTCCCATTATTCACACGTATATTTACACATATACATATCTATTATCACCTAGTAGTTTAAAGTCGTATTTTGGTCAGTCTAAACAGATGTATTTGAGTGACGCAATACATTTGTAATTCATTCATTCATTCGTTTGTTATATTTGATAAGATCTATCAACAAATGTTTATTTCTTTTTAGGTATAATCTAACATTTAGGTGTTAAGTCATTACTTCCTGTCTTTAATTTTTAATCTATTGTGATTCATTTAATAAATACACCTGCTCTTGCTAAGAGAGCGAACTTGCTCTCTGTGAGCTGCTTTGACACGTTGTAGTGATAATTCACTACAAAACCAAGTAGTTTCTCTTTGTATTTGGCATGAATTGCTTATTGAACGTCTCATAATTTCTAAAGGCCTCAGAAATGATTTCATCTTGTGGCTGTTCTGTAGCAGACATAAGATGGTGCTATTGTATCAGTTTAGATTTTGCTTAGCATCACCAGAGTACTTGAGTGTCTGCATTTCTTACATGGTAATAAATGAAAGAAACAAGTCTGGTTTGCCCCTGGGCTTCAGTATATTTTTCCAAACCTTCTGTATGTCACATTTAATGCTTACAGGGTTTGGTTAGTGATGTGCATGTAATCGTGAAGCTAATCATTTCTTATATGTTTTCATTTACTTACAGGTAGCCGTCATGAGTCTTCAATGGACGGCTGTGGCTACGTTTCTGTATGCCGAGGTGTTTCTGGTACTACTGTTATGTGTCCCCTTCATCTCCCCCAAACGGTGAGTTTCAGATGGTGTTGACACCCGTTCATACAAAAATGTAAATTTGCTGAAAATTAACCCTCAGGCCATCCAAGATGTAGATGAATTTGTTTCTTCAGCAGAACAGATTTGGAAAAATTTAGCATTACATCTCTTGCTCAGCAATGGATCCTCTGGAGTGAATGGGTGCCGTCAGAATGAGAGTCCAAACAGCCGATAAAAACATCACAAGTAATCCACACCACTCCAGTCCATCTTTTATATCTTGTGAAATGAAAAGCTGTATTTGTAAGAAAGAAATGTGTCATATTTCCGACATATATTTGTAGTTTGGACTGTTTTTGCTTGTAAACATTGCTTTTTCATTGTAGAAAGCGATGTTTTGTATGGAGGACTCTATTGTTTCTGTCAAACACACAGATATAAATTGATGGACTGGAGTCATGATTACTTCTGGATTATTGTGATGTTTTTATCAGATGTTTGATAATTTGATACATTTCTCCAGATCTGTTCCAATGACGAAACAACATCATCTACATCTCTGATGGCCTGAGAATCTGAGGTTCACGTTATCTTATCGTAGTAATCTTAATCATTTCTGATAATCATAAGGTTGTGAAATTTCACTTCTGATCCATTTTATTGGCTCACACTAGTTGTCTTCAACTTAGTCTCTTTCCAGGAAATATCCCGGAGTGTTGCCAGGACTGAAATCTGTCCATTTGTGGCGAAATATTGTTGATGTGTAAAAGTCCTAAAACATGACTCACTCTGGTTATTTAGTTTAGTTGAGCTGTGTTGGATGTTTTGATTCCAGCACTACCAGGATAATTTGATTCTGTTCAGCGATTTTATTCCGCGAAGAGATTTCGAATAGAGGTCTTGTGAGGGATTCATTTCTTAATTTGAGAGCATTCACATGACCTTCCAGTCAGTTTAAAGGCTGCAAGGTTGGGACACTTGGTAAACAGCATTTTCTTAGAATCACACAGAAACGCTTTGAGAATTGGACTCCTTAAAAACCCTTCTCAAAGACATCTGTATGTGCTTCTTTTTTTGTTTGTTGGTAAAATGTAAACTTTCATGTTCTATGGACTTCTTGAGAAAGATTACTGTTATCTTATGTGCTCTTTTGCCCTTTGTTTATTAAGGTGTTATCTTTGTTATTGTCTTTGTAGATGGAGCAGAATTTTCAAATCTAGGCTGGTCGCTTTGATCACAACGTATGGAAACACTGCCTTTATCGTCATCATTTGTATTCTTGTCTTTCTGCTCGTCGGTGAGTTTGAAAACACCTCACTGCATTCTTCTCATCAGTTTAGTTCACTCATAACTTTCTGCATAAATCTACATACACCAACAAATGGAAGATAAGTCAGTATGATGTTGAGGACGATGTGTCATTATAAAAAGTTGCAAAAGCATGTCATTCAGATTGCTGTATTGATGTCATAATGTACTCATAAGCATATGACTGCCTAAATTTACATACTAACACTTTAGTATTCACCAACCTGGCAGGGGTATAAAAAGTAAATTCTACTACTATACTACTGTTCAAAAATTGGGTTCAGAAAATTCAGATTTACATTAGAGGAATAAATTTCATTTTCAAATATATTAAAATAGAAAACAGTTCTTATAAAGTGTAAGTATATTTCACAAAATTACAGTTTTTCCTGTATTTTTTGATTAGATAAATGAAGCTTTGCTGCACATAAGATGCTTATTTAAAAAAACATTAATTTACAAAACATTCATTAAAATAAAATGCTCAAAGTGTAGAATATGACCTTATTTAAGGTAAAAAAGAAAGAGAAATTAAACTAAATATGTTACACTACACTACAAAAGTCTTTGAACAGTAAGATTTTTAATGTTTTTAGTCTCTTCTGCTCACCAAGCCTGCATTTATTTGATTCAAAGTACAGCAAAAGGTCAAATTTAGAAATATTTTTGCCATTTAAAAAAACTGCTTTCTATTTGAATATATTTTAAAATGTCATATTTGTGTGATCAAAGCTAAATTTTCAGCATCATTGCTCCAGTCTTCAGTGTCACATGATCCTTCAGAAATCATTCTGATATGCTGATTTGTTCTTCAAGATTTTTTTAAATTATCAATATTAAAAACAGTTGATTACATTTTTGCAGCATTCTTTTTTTATAGAAATGAATAATTATATTTAGCAAGCATGTTTTCAGTTGATCAAAAGTGATGATAAAACATTTATAATGTTAAAAAAGATTTCTATTTCAGATAAATGCTGTTCTTCTGAACTTTCTATTCATCAGAGAAACTTGAAAAAAATCTACTCGGCTGTTCTCAACATATTAATCAGAATATTAGAATGATTTCTGAAGGATCATGTGACTGGAGTAATGATGCAAAAAAGTTCTGCTTTGAAATCAAAAGAATAAATGACATTTTATAATATATTCAAATAAAAATCTTTATTTTAAATAGTAAAATATTATAAAATTGTACTCTTTTTGCTTTACTTTGGATTAAATAAATGCAGGTTTGGTGAGTAGAAGAGACTTCTTTAAAAAAACATTAAAAATCATACTTTTTGACAATTACACATTTTGACTGAATGCAATAATGAAATCTGCAAGTAAAACCATATTTAACTGTTATTACATTCATTTCAACAGCCCTCCAAACTTTTAAGTTCTCGTTATAAGTTTTGCTTTGCTTGATCTAGATTTATGAATGAAAAATGGAAAGTAACATTTTTATTTCTGCCTCTACAGATGCATTTAGAGAAGTGAGAAAATACAGTGTGACAGAGAAAGTGGATCTGAGCAACAATCCCGTGGCCATTGAGCACATCCACATGAAGCTCTTCAGAGCCCAGAGGAACGAATACATCGCTGGCTTTGCACTGCTCCTGTGTCTGTGAGTTTTTTCCCCCTATGTCACTCTCATTTTCTATGCCAGGTCTCTCTCATTTCTGCATTTTGCCCGCCTCAACAAGTCATTTTGGCATTGGAGCTTTGGCACCGTTTTTTCGAACCCGATCAGTTGCACGACACGGTTTGATTTCAGTTTAGTTGATTGCTCCCAGCAGATTTTCTGGACCAAGCTTGTAAACAGAACTTCACCCGGACACTCATAACAAGGTCTTCAGGTTCTCCATGCTCTGTTTCTGAGGAGTGTATTTATAAGAAGATGCACAAGTTTCATTGTAACCATGTGTTATATGCCAGTACCCACTAAAATTACCAGCCAAATAACTTCTTTACTTATTGCTTGCAGAGTGTAAATTTAGTACCCCTGGTAAACAACTACTAAGGTTGTTTTTACTAGTTTTTTTCCTCAACTTACATAACACTTCTCAACTGTCACTGGAGCCTGTTACAGCTCAGTGCTGCAGACCTCATTTGTCAGTCAAATCAGACCGCCCGCCCACTCAAGGATATTCAGGACAGATAGATTATTTGTCATAACTAAGAATTTTTATCAGTGATGTTTAGTTAAAATATTATCAGAGTCACTGATATGATATATGAAATGACAGAGGGTACTGTTCATGTTATGATAAGGGGACCTACAAATAGTAAAATCTGGCATATGACAATAAATAATCTAGACTTTACAATTTTTTTAAATATGCAAATTTGTTACCACCTTATAGTATGCAAATGTGTGCAAAGTTATGTAGAAGGCTCAGAAGACTTTTATTTTGAAATGATTCACAACTAGGTGATAGGTAATACAGGGGTGAGTCAGAAAACCCAGAAACTTCCTTCATCACAAATTCAATGATTTTATATGTGACCCTTAACCACAAATCCAGTCACGGGTCAATCTTTTAAAATAAAATTTATACACATCATCTAAAAGTAATAAATACATAATAAATGTAAAAAAAAAAAATCTCGAATCTAAGGGTGCAAAAAAAAAAAAAATCAAAGTACTGAAAAAAATTAAATTTTGATATATTTACGGTGGAAAATTTACAAAATATCTTAATGGAACATGATCTTTTTTGGCATAAAAGAAAAATCAATAATTTTGACCCATACAATGTATTTTGGCTATTGCTACAAATATACCTGTGCTACTTAAGACTACTTTTGTGGTCCAGGGTCACACGCATATATGTATTTTATTACGTGGCATAAAATGTAAGAAATAAAAAATCTGTAATATCCCACTCATGATTTTTTTATTAGGGCAATTGCTAACAAATAGGACTACAGAGGTTGTCAGGGACAATAAATGCCATCAAAACCACCCGCTTTTAGTCTTGCAAACTATTTGTACTTTTTTTTTTTTTTCAAAGGGTAACCAGGGTGATGCAATAATTAGACCCTTTTATTTTATTAAAATGTTTAATTGAATACTTTGTGCATTTAAATGCATTGTTTTTAGATGAACGATAATAAAATGCCACCAAAACAGCAAGTTCTACGTAAAATTTGAAATGAGATTAACTGTTATTACTAGTTATTATGATTAACTGTTTTTGCTCAATGCAAAACGTCAGTCACAGTGGCTATTGAGAGAGCCAAGGTGATATAAAACCATACAATTTTAACATTTAAATACATTCTTGAATTTTATTTGTATTTTTTATGAGATTATGGTTAAATGCACCAAAAATCATTATTTAAGGCTGTAGTTCCTCTCCTTAAGTTTGGGCCTGCTTTATTTATTTTTCCACACTGAAATTGAAAATTCATTTAAAGGGATAATTCACCCAAAAATGACAATTCTATCATTAATTTCTGACCCTCGTGTCGCTCTAATCCCGTAAAACCTTTGTTCATCTTCGGAGTTAAGTTATATTTTGGATGAAATCCAAAAGCTTTCTGACCCTGCATAGACAGCAATGCAACTAAAACATTCAAAGCCCAGAAAGGTAGTAAGGACATCATTAAAATATTCCATTGACATTAGTGGTTCAACCGTAATTTTATGAAGCTACAAGGACACTTTTTGTGCGCAAAGAAAACAAAAAGAAACTCTTCAGCAAACTCTTCCCTGTCAGTCTGGACTATTTTAATGATGTCTTTACTTTTCACAAGTTGCTGTCTATGCAAGGTCAGAAAACTCTCAAATTTAATCAAAAATACCTCAATTTGTGTTTTGAAGATGAACGAAGGTCTTACAGCTTTGGAACGACATGATGGTTAGCAATTAATGACAGAATTTTCATTTTTGGGTAAACTATTTCTTTTAATGTTCTGTTTTTTTATAAATCAATTACCTGTCATGCAAGTTATCTTTCTAATTTCTCTAGCACAGATTTATCTTGCGTCCCCACCTTATTGGACACAGTGTCTTTATTTATAGTCATGAAAGGTGAATGAGTTGTGTACGTGTGCGGCAGACAGAGAGCAGAATATGTCGTTACATTACAGTAGACATGGAAAGAATCTTATGTTGAGCCGGTTGGGGGTCCCCCACAATGTTTCCATTCACAAACCTCATCCACGGGTACTTAACGTCCCTTGTCGCCATTGGCCGGCTCGTTGTTGTGCTCTATACGTAACATGTGAGAGTCTCCCAGCTCTGCATAGTTTTTCCTTACAGGGGTTTCACCATATTTTCTCTGAATGGCAGGTTATTTATATCCTGCCGGATGACTACTACATCCATTAGCGATAGTACTTCCCTTGACTGCCGGGTATGAGTGTCGTTTTCGTAATCACACGGACAGCTGCAGGACATGTGATCAAGCAACTGGTGATGGGTATTATATTTAGCCTGTGTTCATGGCATTCTCACTGACCAAAAGGCCATGACTCTTGTTACAAAATGGACCTCTTCCACCTTGCCAGCAAACGCACAGATGCCACAAAGGTGACTGAAGCAGCACATGACGGTTTGACATGTGCTACAGGCGTGTTAGCAGGCAGGAGCTGTGTGGGCATTTGCAATGTGTAGTGGAAATGGCTGTTCAGTGATTAATGCAAGACAATGGCAAACGTTGCAAAAATAACTTTTTTTGAGAATATATATTGAATCAAGTCTGTTTGTCTTAGTACACTGGCGCCTGACAGTTTAGTTAGATTTATGCTTAAAATAAAACAAAAGTTGTTAGTAAAGTAAGAAAAATACATTAAACTGCAGATATATTCTCAGATGTTTTTTATAGTGAATGAATCTTTTATGGACATTTGGAACTTTTATTTACGCTTTTCAATATTTTATACACAAATGCATCTGATAATATAGTTATTTTGCTTTATTGTTTTCCTTTTCCTTCTCTGGCTTTATTGATTCTGATATTTTCAGCGTATAACCAGTTGACATCACTGGAAAAACTGTAATCTGCAATCTAAGCCTAAATATGAAATATGAAGTATTGATAACACACTTTTTTTAATTGCAAAATAATCTATTTTTTTATCTATATCAAGATAGGTCATATTTCAATGTGTTTCTTTGTTTTATTTAAAATATAGACTTTTTATAAATTGAAGTATTTATACATGATTAGAGCAATATTTAAATTTAATTTATGATTCTAATGAATATGCACTAATTTGATCAAAATGCATTTATTTGATCCAAAATACAGAAAAAACAGTAATGTGAAATATTTTCACAATTTAAAATTATTTGAATGTATTTTAAAATGTAATTTATTCCTGTGATCAAATTAATACATTTTTGGAGTAGGATGCTTTAAATCGATTTAAAGTGATAATAATGACATTTATAATGTTATGTAAGATTTCTGTTTCAGCCAAATGCTGTTCTTCTGAACTTTCTATTTATCAAAGAAACTGGAAAAAAATCTACTGAGCTGCTTTCAACATAATAATAATACATGTTTTTAGAAGCAAATCAGAATATAAGAATGATTTCTGAAGGACCATGGAGTAATGGACTGGAGTAATGAAACAAAAATTTAGCTTTGATCACAGGAATAAATTACATTTTAAAATATATTAAAATCAAAAGGAGATATTTTAAATAGTAAAAATATTTTACTACAAATTTCTTTTTTACTGTTTTTGCTGTACTTTGGATCAAATAAATGCAGGCTTGGTGAGCAGAAGAGACTTTAAAAAACATTAAAAATCTTTCTGTCCAAAATCTTTTGACTTCATTATTGTTTGGTTTTTATTTGAGGTACCATATCTGTACCGTATAAGCACTTGAACCAAGAGAAAATGACTTGTCTCATATTTGGCAAATTTAAAGTTCAATATAGGGTAAAGTTCTAATGTGGGTCACCTCAGACCACCTTTGTTACCTCATACAGAGCATTTGACCAAAATGTGGGCCTCTCCTGCATTTATTGAAGTTGTGGCTGTCTATGGGTGAAACCATCTGCATTTTGGTCACAGCAGGCTTTAATGCAACCTTGAACCCTTTTGACACATGCAGACACTGACATGAAGGTGATGCAAGCCGCCTTTAGCCTAGCATTCGTGCTCACAGTTCAGATGTCCTCAGCCTGCGTGTCTCAGCTCCTCTGGCTTTAAGAAATTGTAGAAGACTGATCGTGTTAAATGAGGAGAATATATCAAAGCTATACGTTGGCTTTAGGCTGGCGAAAACCATGTGATATTTGCTTATGGTCGAGCGGTAGTTACTCATTTGTTTATGCTGATTTTTGTCGTGCTGTCTTCCGGTGGTGAATAATGCACACAGTGTTTCTTCGAAGTGATATGCATGCTTTTGGAGTGATGCTACGTAACCCAATCTAAGATCATTTACAGAGATGATATTTCTGCTGTCCAATTTAGAAATATCATACAAGTGTGTATTCTCGTATTTGGCTTCCCCATTTACAGATTTGCATGTAAGAATGAACATATGTTATTCAAATAAAGATATGTGTGCCAAAGTGTTCATACTCTGAATTTCATGATATACACTACCAGTCAAAAGTTTTTGGACAGTAAGATTTTTAATGTTTTGTAAAGAGATCTCTTCTGCTCACCAGGCCTGCATTTATTTGATCCAAAGTTCTATTTTGAATATATTTTAAAATGTAATTTATTCCTGTGATTTAAAATTTTAGCATTATTATTATTATTATTATTATTATTGTTGTTGAAAACAGCCGAGTAGATTTTTTTTAGGTTTCTTTGAAATCTTTTATAACATTATAAATGTCTTTATCATTACTTTGCTCAATTTAAAGCATCATTTTTTTTTTCAAAAATATGGAACAAATCTGTAATATTGTGTAAAATATAACTTTTTATTGTCAATGTAGGATGCAGTTGTGCTGCTTAATTTTTTATTTTTTTGCAATCTGTTATAAAGATTCTTTAATGAACAAAAAGGTAAAAAGAACTGCATATATTTAAAAAAGAAATTAATACTTTTATTCAGCAAGGATGCATTAAATTGGTAATAGATAGTGAATTTTTATATTGTTAGAAAAGATATCTATTTTGAATAAATGCTGTTCTTTTAAATCTTTTATTTAAAATTAAAAAAAATATATTTTATTTTATTTAAAATTATCTTTTATATACTCCAGATAGATAAAACTGAGCCTTATGGTTTTGTGCTCCAGGGTCAAATATGACATTCTTGTTTCTATATATGGGCCATATCTGCTATTTCTCCCTCTTGTTTTGTCCAAAAGGTGAAAATTGTAGAAAAGTAACAGCACGTCTCCTCAACAAACCACTAGATTTGAGGAATCATTCATGTCTTGTGCACAAGCTTTTGAGACGAGTTACGCAATGAAGTTCAGTGTTTAGATTTAGGGGTTTGTTCAAATAACAGTAACAGAGATTGTTTGCAAGCACCACTGATTATGCCAAAACCTGTGTCCGTGCAATGCAGAATCACAATCTAGGCTGCTGCGGTGAGCCGTAACGATCAGATACACACTGTTCACTGTTGACTGTTTATTAAATGCACTTGTGTCTGATGAGTTAATGTTGTTTTTTTCTCCTCCAGGCTGTTGAGACGTCTGGCCACACTGCTGTCTCAGCAGGCTACATTGATGGCCTCTAATGAAGCCTTTAAAAAGCAAGCAGAGGGAGCAAATGATGCCGCAAAGAAGTACATGGAAGAAAATGAGAAACTGCAGGAGGTGAGCGAGTCGTGCATGAAAATGCCAGTCTACAAGTAAAGCTTTCTCATGACCCTCAAGGCTTCCAAGGAGGGGTAACTTTTACTTGGTACCTGGTTAATGACCAGTGCTGTAACTGCAGGATGTGTGGGTGGGACAGTTGCTTATAAATATGCTGTACTTAGAAACTGTTCAGTTAAAAATGAATATTGTGTCATTGTTTGCTCACCCTCATGTGATTGCAAATGGCTACAACTGACACAAAAGAGGACCTAAGAGTGACCTAATTCAAATCAGTATTGAAAGAATTGTAAGAAAAGATGATTTATTCTTAAATGATTGCTTACATGTTTGTGATTTTACATTCCACATGCACTTCATTAGTAACGGTTTAACATCACATGTTCTCATTAGTCATTCTGGTTTGGTACATGTTCTACATCTCTCAGTTCTCAGAAACATTGTCCATCATTTTCATAGTGCTGCAGACTTTGCACTTCACCTCTAGAGGGCAGAGTTGTACATTATGTCAAGAAATAGGTCTAGACTTTGCAGACTTATGTGGAGGTGTACAAAAGTAACACTGGATACTCGCCTAGTGTTACTTGACATGTTGCATAACTGGACAGGTGCTTAATGACTTTTTTTGTGGTAAGAAATATATTTGGCTAGGAAGTGGCAAAACTTTAGGGCTGTATGACCCAAAATGAAATATGTTAATATTTAATTTCTTGGATTAGACTTTTATGTTTGGGGTTGGTAGGATTTGTTTGTTTGTTTTAATCTTTTTGAAAGTCTCTTATGCCCACCAAGGCTGCATTTATTTGATCAAAAATACAGTAAAAAGAGTAATATTGTGAAATATTATTACAAATTAAATTAATATATAATAAAATGATAACTTTTTTATTATTAGTAATGTTGAAAACAATGTAAAATTTTGTGTGTCTTTGATGGATAAAAGTATTTAAATAAACAAACAAACAACTTACCTCAAATATTCAAACATATGTGCATATTTGTGATGAGAATAGTTTTTATCAAATAATTTTTAAATGAATAAATTTCTATTTGATCTGCATTTATTTAATCAAAAATACAGTAAAATCAGTAATATAGTGAAATATTACTACAATTTACCATAATTGCTTTCCATACTCAAACATTATTGTTACAAACAAATAAATACATAGATAAAATAAATAAAACAAAAACTGACCCCAAACAATATTTATTTATACAGATGTGCTTATTTGAGAATAGTTTTATAAAATATATTTTAATTAATAAATCTATTTGATCTTTCTTTATTTGATGAAAAATACAAAAAAGTCTTCAAAGTATTCTAATTCAAATTATTTATTTATTTATTTTATTTTGAACATATGTACAAATTCTATTTGATCTCCGTTCATTTAATCAAACATATATAGTAAAAGCAGTAATATTGTGAACTATTAATACAATTTAAAATGGTTACTTTCTATACTCAAACATTTTTATTATTAATAAACATTTATAATTTATAGATAAAATAAATAAAACAAAAACTGACCCCAAACAATATTTATATATACAGATGTGCATATTTATGAGAATAGATATATTTTAATTAATAAATGTCTATTTGATCTTCATTTATTTTATCAAAAATACAAAAAATACAGTAAAGACAGTAATATTATGAAATATTGCAATTTAAAATAATTACTTTCCATAGATAAGAAACTTTTTTTATTATTAATAATAAAAACAATGTAAAATCGAGTGTCCATGATGAATAAGTCTTCAAAGTGTTTGAAAATAAATAAAAATGTATTTATTTATTATTTTTAACATATGTACATATATGCATATTTATGAGATGGAAAAAAAAAAGTTTTTATAAAATATTTTTAAAAATGAATACATTTCTATCTGATCTGCATTTTTGATAAAAAAATACCGTAAAAACAGTAATATTATGAAAAACTGCAATTTAATATTCAAATTTAATTTCAATACTCAAAAAGAATTTATTAATTATAAATGTTAAACAAATTTGAAATTGAGTGTCAATAACGAATAAAAGTATTCAAAGTATTCAAAAATAAATAAAATTTTAATGGTATGTACAAAAAATATTTTAAAATAATTAATTTCTATGTGATGTGCATATTATATCAAATAGAAATTATAATATTAAAAAATATAATATTATGAATATTACAATTTTAAATAATTACTTTCCATACTCAAGAAACATAAGTTAGAGAATATAAATAGGTGTTCTAGTTAAAGTATTACATATCAAGCAGGCATTGTTGATAGCATTATAGCTAGTAGTAACTGGAACTCTATAGGTGGTGATGAGCTTTCATCATTGCACTCTTGAGACACTTAAACCCATTTGCGTCCAGTGGACTTCCAGTAAAATTCAAGGGAATTGCCAACCACTTTGTATAATTAACATCTGTTAAATAACTGACAGCAAACAAAGTAAACGGAAAGCGGAACAACAGTTCAATAGATCAGTTCCACGTTGACAGGCCTTTTCACAAAAGCAGTGAAAGGAGAAAGTACTGAGTGCTAGTTTGTGCCCTTTTAGAGTAGAATACACATGATGACAGTCAGATGACGCGCGTCTGCTGGTGACAGCATTGACATCAGCTCATTTATGGCTGTGTGTCAATGATTAATTATTATTACAGCACTGTATGGATATTTCTCAGGCATTGTGTTTGGGGTTTGTTTTAAACCTCTGACCCTGAGTATTAATCTTCTGCTGGTAATTCAGACTTGGTTAACAGACTAATTTTAAGCTTTGTTTGGTAGATAATTTTAGTCTTGCATGATCTGTAGTTGGTTTGTAAGCATTACACATGGAAATAGATTCAAGTTGGAAAATTTCCCAGTGGCCTTCATGGTATGTTTAACACGGCATTGTTTTAGTTTGGATTTTATTCCTGTTTAATTTCTAGTTTATTTTTTCATCTTTTAATTTAATTTAATTTAATTTTAATTTTTTTAATTTTTTTGGTTCTTTTTTTGGTTCCGAAGTAATGCGCTAACTAATGTAATTTAGCTAGTATTACACTCAGCACAGTCCAGTTATTGTTATCTAGTGGCATTTTCATATATTTAATATATGATGATGCATACAGATGAGCATTATTAATAGTATTGTTTATATCCTAAAATAGCATTTATTCATATTTCTAGCCTTTATTTTTTTATAATTCCAGTTTTCTTTTTAAATTTAATGTAAGTTTTAGTAATTTTGTTATGTGCTTTTGTCATTTTACATTTTAATTAGCTTTAATTTTTTGATTTTAGAAATTGTAGTACTTCAGCTTGAACATTATTTCCGTTCTAGCTGCCAAGACAGTATTTCTGTATTTTTTCTATATTTTTTTTATAGTTTTCTTCATTTTTTTCAGCTTATATAATCATTTTATTTTATTTTATTTTATTTATTCAGTTGATTTAGTTTTTTATTTCATATTTTGAGTTTTAAAGTTTTAGGGCAGTATTTCTAATTTTCTTTAATGTTTTTTTTTTTTTTAGTATTTCCAGTTAATTTTTTCAGCTAATATAATCATTTTATTTCATTTCATTTATTTATTTTTTATTCAGTTGATTTCTTTTTTATTTTATCTTGTGTTTTAAAGTTTTAGGGCTTCCAAAGCAATGCACTAACTAGTATAATTTACCTAGCATTACTCTTAGCAGTCTAGTTATTGTTATCTAGTGGCATTTCTCCATATTTAATGCAGATAAGCATTATTATTAGTAGTTGTTTATATCCTAGAATAGTATTTATTAATATTTATAGCCATATTACATTATTATTTATAATTCCAGTTTTATTTTTCATTTTGGTTTAGTTTAATTTCAAGTTTTAGTAATTTATTTTATGATATGGTTTTCATTTGATTCCAAATGGGCTTCCAAAGTAATGCATTAACTAGTAGTAGTATTGTTTGTATTCTGAAATAGTATTTATTAATATTTATAGCTTTTATTTTTTATAATTCCAGTTTTCTTTTTAATTTTAAGATTTAGTAATTTTTTTTATGCACCTTTGTCAATTTAAATTCTATATAGCTTTTAATTTTTTGTTTTAATTTTAAAATGTAAGTACTTCAACTTAATTTTTTTTCTGCATCTAACAATATTTGTACATTATTATTTCAAATTTTCTTTTTAATGTATTTTTTAGTTAAAGCTTTTCTTGTGATTATTTATTAATATTTTCCTAATATTAAGATTAATAATAATTAATAATAATATTTGCATAACAATTTACAATTGTTCTTAAATGTTTTTGGACATACTATTGAATTGTGTGTCATATATATATATATGTATGTTAGGGCCGGGACTTTAACGCGTTAATTTAGATTTATTAATTACACAAAAATAACGCGTTAAAATTTTTTAACGCATTTTAATCGCACTTAGTTTTGCACCGCGGAACGTTTCTCACTGGATGAGATTCGGCGGACCGATTATACTGGAGCACCAACTAGCGTTCAGACAAGCTGCGTCTGTCCTAAATAGTATTGTATGTCCCAAATCGTAGTATGTTTAAAAAAGTATTCCAAAGATTCCCAGATGGTCTACTACTTAACGATCAATGCACACTAACGGCTAATATTGCCCACAACACACTGCGCCGTGAACGAGGATTCGATTAGAACTACAAACACGCATAAAAAGTGTTAAAAAACTACAAACATGGAGGATATGCGCGACCAACGGACAGGTAGAGAAAGGGGTTTGAGTGATAAATAATCAGTGTGTAACCTGATAAAAAATATTTTTTAAATGTTATCCGCGTTATATTCCATATGCAGCAACATTTAGAATGATAGGTTTGGTCATTAACGTTTAAATGCATAATTAAGCAAACACAAGCGCAGAGTTCTCGGCATGAAAGACTCGTTAAAGAACGTGCCTCTTAATTTCTCTCTAATACGGTAGGAAATTAAATTAAACGAAATGTAGATAATGTTAACTGTGATGATTGACAGGGCAGTTTAAACAGTGACAGATTCAGGTAACTAAGCAACAGAGCGTCCGTTAAAGACGCAGTTATGACGAAGTAGTATGTCCAACAAGGAATTCGCATCTCACCACAGCACATCGAGCCTATTGCTACACTTAATGGCAATATTGCACTGGTCTGTTGGACTTGGTTGAACAAAAATAAACAATATTTTGTTGCTTAAGCTTATGTAGTCAGTCATTATTCAATGGTATACTAAAAATCCATATAAAAAACATACTTTTCACTGTTCTCAGGTCAAAT
>NC_133376.1:0-17536 GCF_049309525.1 Garra rufa
GCCGGTCGTCCTCCTTCTGGGCGCGGCCAAAGTCTCCCCCGCCCGTAACCTGCCGGAAGACATCATGGAAGAGGTTAGTATTACGGGAGGGGGACTCACCATCTCTCCCACTGTCGGTTGTCAACAGGTTGGTATGGCCTCGAGATCCCCGCGACGGCGGCCGATGCTGGTGGTGCCGAGGACGAGGGGACCGGGCAGCTTCGGCGAGGGCAGCCTCCAACCCCGGCCAGTCGCGCCCCAACAGCAATGGGACCGGCAGGTCGCTTACGACTCCGACTTCCAGGGTCCAGGCTTTTCCATCCCTACGAAAGGTAAGTAGACTTGTAGGTACCTGACGGGTGTCACCGTGGACACACGTGATAGGCATCGTTGACTTGGGGGCTGGCCGGGGTTCTAGGGGTCCGGGCCTGGCGAGGGAGACTGAACTTCCGGAGTCGAGGAGGGCCCGATACCGTCGTCCTCGAATCATGACGAAGGTCGTGGGGGCTCCTGGTGGCGTTTCCCGGTGCACCACGCAGCCGGTCATCCAGGCTTTGGGGGTCGGTGATGGTGGATCGGTGGGCATTGGCTCGTCGCGGGGACTGGGCGGTCTGTATACTGCGCGGGGGTGCGCCTCTGGCGTGCGTCGCTCCTGGTTCACCCTCCGGGGGAAAGGCGGCGCTCGCTCCCCGGCCTCCCGGTGGAAGGCTGCGTCCGCCAGCTCCACGGCGTCAACCAGCTCGGCTAGAGTTCTTGGACCCTTCATCCCGGCCGCCTGCTTCATTGAACGCGGTAGCGCTCTCAGCACCCGGTCGACTACTACTTTCTCGACTACCTGGGCCGGAGATGGCGAGTTCTCTAGTAACCAATGCTCTGCTAACCGCATCAGATCGGCTATTTGAGCGCGAATTGGCAACCGTGCTTTAAACTCCCAGTCATGAAAACGCTGTGCAGCCGCAACGGCTGAAAGCCCCAAACGCCCTAAAATTTCTCTCTTTAATTCACTATAGTTATTTTGTGCTGCTGCTGGCAATGAAAAATACGCCCGTTGGGCCTCACCAGAAAGCAGCGGTGCCAATATCTCCGCCCAAATTCCTCTCGCCCAACCCTCTGTGCGAGCGACAGACTCAAACATTTTGAGGTAAGCCTCAATATCATCATCTGCGGTCAGTTTAGGTAGTAGTCGAGCGGCGGCGGCGCGGGGGTCCGGCAGCGGGACGGTGTGAGCAGCCGGGGCACGTAGTTCTGCCAAATATCCTTGAATCTGTCCATGTTGCTCCGTCAACAGTTCAAAGCATTGCTGCTGGCGGACGCTAACCTCGGTGAGTTGTTTGACCAGTTCTTCCATGATCTCGGGGAGCGGCGCGCCCTGAAAAAAACAGAACCGGAAGTGAATGGGGGCAAGATGGCGGTGTAAACAAACAGTGAGTCTTGCTCGTCGGTGTTCTCAGGCCCGGAAACTTGCCAGCATTCTCCACCACCTTGTGGCCGGGCGGGGAACAGCACGACAAGACAAGACTTTTAGTTGAGCCCCGGAGGGTGAGTTTATTGAACAGACTTAAGTGAAACGGTGAAGTGGCAGGTGAATGTGCGTCGGTGCTCCGTGAGAGGTGAAGTCCTTGTCGTGCAGAATTCCCCAGGAAGGTGCAAGCAAACGGGTAGGTGCTTGAAGGTGAGTTCGCGGTGGTGGCGGTGTCCAGAAGTGACGGTGGCCAATCGTTCACGGCGAATCTGTAGGGGGAAATGAGAGCAGAGAGCAGGTAAGCTTCAACCTCATCGGAGATAGTTTCTCAGTGATCTGTGGTGAGCAACCGGCTTTTGTAGGGGCGGCGTCCGTGAACGATTGGTCCGTGGTGATGAGGTCCAGGTGTTTGGCGTGAGTTGCCAGGGCGACGCTGATTGTGCCTCGGGACTCCCGCCACAATATATATATATATATATATATATATATATATTCAAAAATTCAGTAACCTGATTAAAGACAGAATTACAAAAGTACACGGGCTTATTACCTTTATTTTGTAATAATTTAAGCTGTGTTATGAAGGTTCAGTTTTACATTTGTAGTATTTCAAGAAACAACATTGTTGCGGTTGTTTAATAAAGCCTTTAAATTCGTAACGGGCTTTGTATGATGTCAGATTATTTGATCATGTTAATTTTTAATAGTAAACGAAATTTTTTAAGTTAATGGTAGCCCACTAACATACTAAGATTAACGATTAACTATAGTAGACAGTTACATTGTCGTTCGCTAACATAAAAGTTAAAATCAAACATACAAGGCAACAATTATTCATTACTCCGATCATTAATTTCAAAATGTACCGCTCCAACAAGCACTGCCATTCGTGTCTGTCGTAGTTGCATATGATTGGTTGCTGCCAAGTTGGTCGATGCTGATTGGCTGTCACCAAGTGGCAGGTCCCTCCTACCCTCCGAATGCCAGTAACTGGCTTCCGGCTGTCAATGGCAGGTACTTCCTGCTGCCAGCTGCCATTTTTTTTCTGAACCCCATCTGTTTTTTTATATAGCACTTTATACAATACCGTTCGTACTGAAGCAGCTTTACAGTGTTAAACAGGAAAATAGTGTGTCGATAATGTAGAAGGACAATAGTAAACAGTCAATTTTTCAGTTAAAGTCAGTTAACAGTAAAAGAATACAGCAGAGTTCAGTCTCTTTTTCATACTCAAACAGGGTTATATATGTAAGCAAAATGTTCTTTTTTATAGGTTCACTCAATGCTGTGTCAGAAGCTGATGCTATGTGAGTACTGTGAGTTTATCGCTTGACTGACCACTGTTCAAACAGGTGGTGGACCAAATGTAATATCCACATTCAAATGATAAAACTTGATAAAAGTGTGTGGAGACCCAGCCAGCCACCACAAAAATAAAGACACTTCAACAAGGCAAGCGTGAGCCAAGAGGTGAAAACAGTCCACATGCCTCATAATCGAGAGAAATCACATCCTTTGCCCAATGCAATCCTTTGTTTTGTTACAACCACCAAACAAACAGCTGGTCAGATTTATGCCGCTAGCTTGTACGGTTTACGTAAATCCTTAACGCCCTCACAGGACAAAGCCTTTGCCTCTCATCTTCTTGCAACTGAAAAGGCGGAAGAGAAATGATTGCAAATGACCACAAACTGAGAGCGTAAGAAGTGAAAGCGACCTTACAGCAAGACCTTAACTAAGCCGTGAGCAAAATCCCATAACCCCCTATAAGGCCTGCAAATCAGCGATCCACTTCAAGAATGTTAAGGCCATAAACACAACGTAAAAGTCAGAATTTCTCCAGTGGTTCAAATGGAGGCCCCATCAAAACTTCTAAGACTACAGATAAAAAGGATCACAAGCGGGTCTCGAGCGTCTTGTGCCTTGCATGAAAGAGAAGACAAGTAAATCCCTCCCTGACGAAACATCCTCAACTGCTTCATGCTCAGCAGCAATTGACCCTTTGCAAAAATCCACCCCCATTTGTTACTGTTGCTACGTTCGACAAGCCAAAGCGCTTTCACGTTACACATCATGTTCTCATGCAGTGAAAAATACATCACGATAGACAAGACAGAGCAGGTTGAATACAACAATGAATACCAATTTGTGGCTCTTTAATGTGTCATGGCCAGGGCCAGATGGAATCTGCGGACTTTTTTGGCAATTTCTGCGCAGAATTTTTGGAAAAATCTGTGGAATTCTGCGGAATGGTTTTAAGAGTATAGGAGAGCACAGAAAGCTGAAAACATTACAAATAACATTAAAAACTTTTATTTCAGGTTGACAATACAAATCATATTGGAACAACTGGTTTGTTAAACAAAGCTAGGTCTCTTTTACACTAAATCCACTAAAAGGTGCAGGAAACATTTCTTTTTAAATTGTACACAAATCATCGACTAAACATTTGCATATCATTAATGACTATAGATACTCTGATATCATTCAATAATAAATAAATAGCATGTACTAATAAATAATAAATATTAATAAATAAATAAATAAGTTACTTATAACAACAATGATAAATAAATAAAAGTTGTGTAGCAATCAATTAAACACTTAAATAAATGCAGTACATTAGAAAACGAAATTTAGTAATAATTTATAGTAATTTAGTAGTAAAAACAGTAATTTACAATCAGTAGTATTTTTCATTAGGAAAAAAGTTATTTACATCAGAAAAACTACTGGATGTGAGTAAAGATGGAATGTAGATATGCAGAATAGTGAGAAAAAAGCCTCTCCACATCCACTGAAGTTGTAGGGAGATGCAGGTACAGTGCAGCTGGGGCGAGTGTTGGCATTCGATCTTCCCTGGCAGCCCACCACTCCACCGCACTAACCTCACCTGCATCACTCTTGTCCATGCAGATGTAGCGATGCCACTCTTCTGTGGAGACATTCCTCAGCGCAGGGACAACTTGAACATAATCCTTAATATCAGGTTTTAAACCGGATACCTTGGCAGGATCAAAGATTGGGAGGACTTTGAATAGTTCAGTGCAAGGATGTCTCTCTATCACTGCCTGTAGCTTGGTTGAACATTCTGCCATTGCTTGCTTAAACAGCTCTGAACAAGTGTACCTCTCATACTCATTTAACTCCTTCAGTTGCTCTCTAGTCTTAGGACGCCAATCCTCAGCATCTGCAGTGCTGCCATAGTCAAAGAGCATGCTGAGGTCCTCCAGCTGGCTGAAGATTCTGGCAGCTGTGGGCGTGGAGGTTTCTTCCAGTTTGGTTAGGGTGGCAAGGATATCGGCGCTGTGCTCCACAATGAAGGAGGCCTGGACTTTCAGGAGCTTTCCGTTCCCTTCTAATAGAACTCCTAGGTCCCGCACAGCTTTAGAGGTCGGTGGCAGAGTTGGGATGAAGCCTTGCAATATATCTATATTTTCTGCCAGGTATTGCACAGCTTTTATCCAGGATCCCCATCTTGTCTGGACAGCAAAGACTGGCATGAGAGGAGACAGGCCCTGCTGCATCATGAAGGCCCTCAATTCAAGGCGACGTTTGGGTGACTGGCAGAAAACCCGCTTTACCAGGGCACACATCCGGTTCAGTTCTTCAAATTTGTCTGGAAACACCTCTAAAACCAAGTGCAGCAGGTGTGCCAGACAGGTGACATGACTGGCATTGGGGAATAGGCTGTGGAGAATTGTGTTATATGTCTTTTTCATATAACTAGCTGAATCAGTCACAAAAGCCCATACGTCATTGAAATTGATGTTGTTGGTGTTAAGACAGGAGATGACAGCCTGCGATACAGTACTGAAGTTGACACGATCTAGAAAAATTAGATCTGCTGCAACAGGTGGTTTGCCCACTGGCTGGAGGAGAATAGCAAGGACACAACAGCGACAAGCATCAGTTGTTTCATCAGCAATTACATAGACAGGACTTCTATGTACAGCCTGCTTGATGTCCTCCAAATACTGAGGAAATAATTGTGGAAGGTAATCAGAGTGTAGGTGAGATGGAGCAGGAACTGACCCTCCCTGTTTGCAGTACTTCTGTAAAAATGGTGAAAATTTTGAAGTTTTTTCCAGAGGGATGTCAGCTTCGATGAAGGTCTTAGATATACAGGAGGCCAATGTCTATGCTCTGAATGATGCTGTGGGGGGAGGAGGAAGTATTTTAATTAGAATTCAATTTGAAAGAGTTTTAATTGGCTCAGTATTGACACATTAAATTGGACACATTAAATTAAACTTTTAGTTACTCAAACTAACCCAGCAGCTGAATCCTTAGCCATCTTCAAGAATCAGCTAAAAACACATCTCTTCCATCTTTATTTGACCCTCTAAATTTTGCAATCTTCTATTCTAATTCTATTCTTTAAAAAAAAAACTAACACCAGCTTTTCTAATCTTTTTTAATTTTCTCTGTTAGTTTTCTTTTTATTTATTATACAGTTAGCAAAAGCAAAAAAGACCTCTAACACTAGCTTGCTCTATTCTGTTTTTAAAAAAACTTGCGATGTGCACTGCATTAAGCTAACTGAGACTTCTTGCAGCACCTGCATATCATTGTTCTTTTGTTGATTTTGATTGCTTACATCGTCCTCATTTGTAAGTCACTTTGATATAGATTACATTTACATTTAGTCATTTATCCAAAGCAAAATAAAATATACAATACAAGCAATACAAACTGTAATAGGTTGTAGTGCTGGGTGGTAGGATGACCTCCACAAGCCACGCCCCCCTACAAATTCTTCTTTACTTGACAGGGCTGTATATTATACATATCAAATCTAACCATTGCATAACAACCAAATGTGCTATTTATAAAAATTTACTGATGAAACGTTAACAATTTTCTTTTCATTGGCCAACAAGGTTATGATTACAGCTCCATATGTTTCGTTTTCCAAATTTAACAAGCTTCAGCCAGCACAGAATTGAACCTAGGATGTGGAATCCTTGGGTATGAATCCTGTAAAAAAAAGTGACTCACGATGAAAGAGCTGAAAGATGAGAGATCAAAAAACAAGTTAAAATGACATGCTTGTGATTGCGTTTTTACATCACATCCACTTTTGATCATGTTATCGGGTAGGGTAGGTTTAGGTGTACTGCAGATGGTGCGTTATTTTAAAATGTCACGAGCATTAGAGTTATAGTGCCATTTAGTGGACATTTCAAGTCAGAACTGAAGGACACGCACAAAACCAACGTAACATAAAACGTACCATATGCACATTCATCTGTTCCAGGGAAAGAATGAACACTCTTTTTATAGCGCCACTCAGTGGACATTTCACATCGAATATGTCACGAAACATACATGGCAAGACGTATTTCGCATCTTGCAAAGATGTTCTCAAAGGTATGTTTTTGTCATTAGATCAGTTTGTGTTTGTCAGATAAAATGGCAGATTCTGCATTATGATTGGTCAGATCGCCTGTTAATCAAACTCTCAACAAAGGGTCAATTGCCACAGTACTTCTTTGGCACTAGAAACACCAGCTCTAAATGACAGATTCCTTCTGAGGAGACACTTCCTCTTTAGCTAGTTTCTCCAACAGGGAGTAAATCTGAAGTAATTTGTTTACCCCACAATGCCCATAACAGAGAAGATCCGGTCCAGTCAGATCAGTGTATGAGATGTGAGGAGTGAATTTTTGTATGCCTCTATGTGAAGCAGTCCTTCAAGGGTAGGGACCTGAAGTGACGGAGCAGCAGTGGAACCCATTCCTCAGGATGAGTGTCGGAAACACAATGTCACTTGAGTTGAGGTATGACTCTGTCAGAGCCACAAAAAGTGGTGGAACTGATACCACTGATAGTGGAACAGTTTCCCAAAGTGAGGGGAAAGGCAAATGCACTGCAGGGGTTCAGCATCTGGTCAGGGACCATTTTCTTGAGCAGCAGATAAGGAAGACTTAATCACCAGCTTTAGCACCAACCCTTTGGGGGTGCCTTATGTGCCATCAGTGAGGCAGCAGACCTCAATCTTTTTAAGGGGAATAAGTTGCTGGAAAGCCGCTGACTGCTGTTTTGCAGTATGGAGCTTGTTAACATATGCCCTGGTTTCATATTCACTTAAGGCACCAATCTCCTTGACCGCCGACATTTCTGAATAACCCTGCTCCATTAGACCCATAATGGTGGTGAAGTCAAAAGTAGCTTAGTGACACAGGCTGAGAATGGCTGCTTCCAGGACCTCGAGATCTCCTAATGGAGGTATTGAAAGAACAGCAATGGCCTGCGGAGTCCGCACTCTGGGCTATATTGGGCCAGTCCAGCTTCAGCTTCTCAACAGAATGCGAAATAGCATTCAGCCATCCGGTATGAGCCATGAAGACTGCGCCTCCTGTCCGCTCCTCAGAGTCTGATGCGCTCTGGACTCTGGCATAGATCCTCACATGTGAATTCAACCAGAGAAATACAGTACACACGGTCCGGCGAGAGAGAGAGGGAGAGAGAGAGAGAGAGAGAGAGAGAGAGAGAGAGAGAGAGAGAGAGAGACACAGAGAGAGAGAGAGAGAGAGAGAGAGAGAGAGAGAGAGAGAGAGAGAGAGAAAGAGGGAAAACACTGCTCACTCTTCTTAGCCTCCAGCTCAACATCAGATCCCACAGGGTTCATGTGGTGCCTCGGCTACTAAGGACCATAGCAATTTAACTCCTTGAGAAGAAGCAAGCCGAGAGCTTTCATCTTGAAATTATCACAGTGCATTAAGTTGGAGGTGCACGCACCCAAACACTTGACACACCTCTCATGTGAGCCCTCACTCATACAAATGAGATGTCAACAAACACTTCCTGAACAACATTGTGTTCCCCCCTGAGGAAATAAAATATCCACTTGATGATGGTCACTGAAACACGATAACAGGCTAAATAAAACACTTCTTGAGGAAGAGAAATCTGAAAATTGATGATGCAGGCACGTCCTGTTGAAGCACTGATGTTGTTGTGTCTTAAGGGACAGCTTTGGAACCATCAGCCAATGGCCTTCCATGAAAATGATCACACCTGGAGGCTGTTCCCATAACATCAGCTATGGATGGAAACTGAATGTTACACTTACTGATGAAGACTGGACCAGATTTTTTCAAAATCGTAATGTAATTTTAAGAAATCTTGGAGTACGTCTTTCGTTTTTAATAAACCACTTTAAATCACTTTTATTGGACTCCCAGCAGCTGAATGTGCAATGTGAGTGGGAAAATCTGATACATGCTCTGTGATCCTGTTCTAAAATACAGGAATTTTGGTCTACGGTTCATGATTATATTCAAGAAGTAGCAGTATGGTGCTTTTCATTTTCCCCAAGTATTTATGTCCTAGAGGATCCATCTTTTTCACTCGCTAATGTTGAGATTAGAGAATAGATCTGAATAAGTATGGTAGGAAGACAAATTACTATGAGATGCTGGCAGTCAGCGGGACGCTGTCTATTCAAGAATGGGTTTTAGACTTAGAGAACGTGGCAGAATACAAAAAATGTCTTATAGGTAACTAGTAAACATGGACATTTAAAGGAGAAAGTGAGGCAAATATATGTAATGTATTGAGCATACAGGGTAACAACCTGGTGGTTAATCTTATTATTTAATGATTTCTAGTAATCCGTGCCTAGGGGGTACGGGTTTTGACAATAGACTTCATTTCACGAAATATACACTCCATTTTAAAATGAAATATATTGTTTTGCCTGTTGATGAAAAATAATAAATTGTAACACAAGAGAAAAAGAATAAATAATGAAAAGATAAAAAAAAATGCATGGCATGACCTCATCAATTGCTTATAAATCTCTCATCTTTGTCCACCCAGGTGAATGTGTACAAAACAGAGCCAGCCCTCTGAAGCGGTTCACAAGGTCCGGTTCTGTCCTTTCAGGGGATGGCCCGGGTCCAGGATGGGAACACAGAGGAATATGACAGGTGCAGTCATTAATAATCCTCTTATGTCAAAAGAGAACAAAGAGGCATTACCTTATCTTCCCACATGTACAAAGGAAATCACCTCAGCCATATAACACCGAATCAAAAAATGACACAAAGCATTGATGTTTTTATTAATGGCCAGCTGTTATATAAGATACAGAGAAAACTGTCTAATGCTGGGATAGGGATAGGTGGCAAATCATGGACAATAAAATGCAATATATATTTATAATTTGTGCCACCCTAGAAATGAGGTTTCATTTTATGGACACTCAAGATTTTTGTTGTCTTATTTCGTAGCTCTGTGATGTTAGAGGACGGTCAGGATGGTATGGACAGTGGTAGCCTGACTCCTGGCTCAGCTCGACAGGTCTGCATCCAACGCCATCCAAGCCACGGCTTCGGGTTCATTGCCGGCAGCGAACGGCCTGTCGTTGTACGCTCTGTCACTGCGGGTAAGACATATGTCTCTGTCTGGAGCCGTGGGACAGATGTCTGTCCTCCCCTGGCTCTGGTGTGCCAGCCAGTCAACTTCATTCTCGAGTTCTTCAGATTTGAGATGACTATAATCAGATGGGAATTCAGATACTTGAAGTGCTCGATTAGGTTTCTGTTTGATGCCTTGATAAGATAAGTATGAAAATCCACTGTAGGATAGGTTAATATAACTGCCTTAAGAAACAAGTGTGACTAAAATGATTTAGCGATCTATATCAGCATATATTTTAGGACAAGAAAAGAAGACGACAATGTCAGTGTGCTTGAACTGATCGAGTCTATAAAGAGCAACACGAGTTTACAGACTCCTCCTTTACAGAAGGACCCTCGAACGGCAAGCTTTACCCCGGAGATCAGATCCTTGGCATCAACCAGGAACTTGTGAGCGACGCGCCCCGGGAGAAAGTCATAGACCTTGTAAGGTAACACCCTTTACTGTCACCAGAGGGAAGGGCCTTGTCTGGACGCATGACTGTGCTTTATGTATTTCTTTTCCATGTGTCTCCATCAGATAAGAGAATTCATTTCAGATAAGACACTCTTTGCACATTCCGCAGCTCACTTGCCAAAATGTCTTTTTCTTCTGCAGGCGCTGCAAGGACTCGATTGTTCTCACTGTGCTGCAACCACAACAGGTAGTTAAAGACATTATGTCTTCTCCAATCCAAATGACATTAAATCAGTTCCTTTCAGTGCTACAGTCAAACTGCAATGCCGATTTCAATATAGTCTGTACATTTTTACTGGGATTTGAAATTCAGGCTCAGCTTTGTGTACAAAAACACACATTTGCTTTGTGCCAATGTTGCATAACTACTATACATACAAAATTACATAATTAGTATTTTGAGACCAAAGCTCCGGAGTGAAAATGTCATGTGAATGATCCTTGTCATCGTTCCCCAATGCACTGAGCTCAATGGAGCATTAACCCTGCCGCCACATTGCAAGCAGGTCAAACTGTAACAGCGCTCAAAAGTTTAAACAATTTTAGCTTTGACCTTGGTTGCTGTTGAGCTTGCGGAGTACAATCAATTGCTCAGCTGTTGACAGAAGAAAGACTGATCCTCTGTACATACAACTCCAGTTGTACTTCCATTCTAAGTCATATCATGATATTTAGAGAAAAGTGCTGGGTAGATTACATACAAATTGTAATCCATTACAGATTACATGGTGAAAATTGTAGTTAGTAACAATCTAGGTTACTTGTTTTAGGTGATGTATTCTGATTCTGACTTTTTTATCTAACTTGTTTTAAACTTACCATTAAATGTACCAAATTCCCTTTAAAATTGCCCTTTTGCTATTTCTAACACTTGTCAGGGTCAAAGCACCAGAAAATGTATTTTATTGCATTGAAGGCCTGATGTAAGTCATGTGAACAGGGCTTTAGCAATCTAACTGAACTACCACAATGTGTTCATTGTTTTCAAATCTATTTTTGTCTTGTTTTCAAGTAAAAATGTATAAGTGTCCATAAAATAAGTCACTTTTACTTGAGAAGCAAAACTGCATAAGATATTAGGACTTGTTTGCAGAAAATATCTTGATTTTAGGGTGTGTTCACACTTGTAAATCGGTTCGTTTGGTTCATTTGGTCCGGACCAAAATGAAAAATGGTACATCTGGTCCTGGTCCGCTTAGCGTTCACACTGGCAATTTTGACAGCGAACCTAAAGATACAGAACCTAAGACGTAGTGATATGTTCACAACCTGATTGGTTGGGTTGAATGATGTATTTTCGTGACAGAACTCACCGAACACTCCAAAAAAAAGGAAAAGGTGCATTCAACTTAAAGCCGCTTTAAGTCAAATACACCTAATGCCGTCTGCTGGACTAAGTGTGCTCATTGTTGCGTGTATATGATTTTATTTTCACCACCTTCGAACTCACGAAGAGCTCATAAAAGGGACTATACCTCCTCGTTGCTCCACGTTTGCCTTCTTCTCATTTTGTTTTGGATACACTACTTGTTCTTTTCGTGAAATCATGTCGAACAGTGTTGCATCTTGTGTCATTACCTTCTGTTTTTGGTTCATTTTGAAGTATTTGGTCCTTGTTGTGTTCATATTTTATTCGAACAGCACCAGAGTTCGTTTCTGAAGTGGACCGAGACCCATCTTTTTAGCGGTCTCTGTCCACTTGTTTGGTTCGGATGGCAGCGTTCACACTTACTCAAATGAACCGCACTAGCAATCACACCAGAGTTCATTTTAATCGAACCAAACATGACAAGTGTGAACACACCCTTAATTTTTCTTACCCTATTGGCGATAGTTTTGGTCTTGTTTTAAGCGTAACACAAGTTAGTGAGCTAAAAGTTCTTATACAATTTTGCTTTTCAAGCTAATTTATACTTTTTAAGGATGTTTTGCTTTTTTAGGACAAGATGAATGGTTTAAAGCTTTGACTCTAAATGAAACTAGTCTTAACCTTTTTCCTGTCTATTTCTCTCTTTCTTTCTTCCTACCCTCCCTTTGTCTTTCTTTTTGTTTCCTTAGTCACCTAAATCTGCCTTCATAAGTGCAGCCAAGAAAGCTCGCCTGCGAACCAATCCCCCCAAAGTGCGCTTTTCTGAGCAAGTGTCCATCAGCGACCCAGACTCAGTATGTGCTGCTGCCTCTTGCTCACATCACACCAGTCATATCTGTGCTAACACAGCTTTCTTTATGTGCTGTAACGAGACTTCCACAACACCGACGCTCCTGATAGACTCGGTAGCTCCTGGATTGTAAGATTTGAGTTTGTCGAATGGACTCAAGGTATTTTGTGACGTGACTGTTCACGGCTTGTTCATGCTAATATCTGTTAGTTTTTACAAAGTCAATCTGTCAATCGTTAGTGTTTCTTTTTGAGAGTGTTACATGGCTGTCATTTCAGAGTTTCAATATTGAAGTGCGATTCACTCCACATCTCCTGCTCATCTCATTTCATCAGACTGCAGGTTTATTACCCTGAGGGCCAATGCGTAAATCCCTCTCTGATGGTGCTTCCTTAATCTAGATGTGGTCCACCATTTCGAGAAGCTAAAAGGATGTGCACTTCTCCTGTGGTTTTGTCTTCCTCCACTTCCTCTATGAACTCCAGACTACATTAAAGTGCATACGTCAAAACGCAGGGCTTGGAATTGACTACGCTTGATTTGGTTGAAATGAAAGGGCTCTAGCGTTTCTCTGTTTCATAGGCGTAGGGTAGATTTGCATAGAAGTCAGTCGGGCAGATATTGACAGATGTTCTTTTTCTGAATAGATTGCGAGTCCTAGTTTGTTTGGTTGCTGAGATTTATTCGGATTTACAACAATACTGCAGATACTGAAATCGCTATTGAAAAGGGGCATTTTTTACAGCAGGCGCTTTGAATAATTCCCTCTGAGGTGTTTAGTTTACAGAGTTACGTGGAGGAACTTAGTGTCAGCTTCCTTTGAACACTTCCAGCCTACTTAGCGGTAATTGAATAAGGTAGCATCGCATCTAGAGAAAGGCCGAAGCCTCCCCATGACCTTTAATGTTGTTACTAGACATCCATCCATTCGTAGCTTTTCATTAGCACTACAGCTGCCATCTCCTCTTGGTGAACATGGGTCGATAGCACCCATGTTAATTTCAATGTCCATGGATTATGTCCCATACAGTTTGATATCTGCCTTGTGAGCAAGGAAGAGTCAACACTACACCCTTGGGTGCTGGTCGCACCAATTTAATAAAGCGGACCGATGGGAGGGGTGTGCAGCTCTCCTGGAAGAAGAAACTTGCTGATCAGGCCTAGAGGGCCAAAATCGGTAAAGATCAAACCACCCTCACCTGAGCCTCCTCTAATCATGTCAATCCATCTTGTGTGATCAGCAGGGGCCAGCGGGGCTTTCTTCATTAAAACTCGCCTGTCAGCACAGTCAGTACACAAGCTGCTACGTTTTAATAAAGGGGTTAGGCTTAAAGACAAATGCCAACGTGGGACTTATTATTCATATCACATCACCTCACGCCGTAGCTAATGTGCAATTGATTGGAATTGTGCTGAATGTATGAAATAGAGTTAGCCGACCTGCTCACTTCACTGCCTGTCATAACATGATTCCAACCGACACGCCAAATTGACGCTTGCTTATTTGTTTCCATTCTGTATCTGTGTATAAAGTGTAAAAGCACTTTGCACATGTCTCCAAAAGCAAGCCTAAAGGTACTTTGGGTAAAACACTTGCCAAATGTACTGAATCATTTAACTTTCATGGGTGTATCAGACCTCATTCAGTGTCAACATTTGATTACATGAAGGCATTTTATTAATGACACTCAGTGGAAGATAAATGGACAGCTGATAGAAAGTTATGGCACTGAATTCGAAAATAACATGGATCCTGGTACAAATCGATATGATTCTGACATCGGGATAATGACCTCTCATTCTTGAAACAAAACTGCCTTCAAGGTTTCTCACCCACTTCAAGGTGCACTAAGTCATTTTTCACTCTTTTTAGAAGTTGAATGCAATGAATATTTAATCAATATAATTAAAATAGAATCAGTAACTGCTATAATCTAGAACTTCCCATTGCAAAATAAAATAATCATAGGTGCATCAAAATGTAATGCCAAAACTTTGTTTTAAGACTTTACTGAATCTTCAGCAACAGGCATTGAGATAATATCCAAGGTCATTGTCATTCAGAAAGTCATTCTGTCTGGAAGGTTCTAGAGACCATTCTGAATATACAGCCTGTTCTCATTGCTCATACGTAGGTATTAGTATGTAAAGTTTACAAGCACAAAACGTAGATTTTTGTCAGTTTTTGTACATTTTTATTGATTTGACACAGCATGTCACAATCTGTGACGGAGCAGGTGGGAGCCAACGAGTGCTCGATTTTCCTGCTATAAAACCTGTTGTAAAGTTTCTCGAAGCAGCAACTTTTGAATTTGTAGCAAACACATCAGCGCAGGTTTTGATGCTTACGATCACTGCTCAGGATGGAGACGAAGATCACAGAAAAAGGCTTGGATTTGGTTTTGGTCCTCGCAGTCATACGGATTCTGAAGATTTGGATTACAGTACACAAATACAATTGATTAATTTTGTAATTATTTTGCGTTTTCTTCCAAAGTTTGCAAACCAAGTGAATATTACATTGTTATTGATGGTATTCATATTAAGGGTTTAAAATGTCTTGTTTAACATTGTGTATACCTTGGAACAAGTTGCCAGCAGAAATCACATGGAATGAAATTTTATTTCATATTAGGTAAATGAATGAACAGTTTAATAATGCAATTAAACAATGCTATTGATATGACAACTAAACGCAATAATAATAAAATGAATACTGCGATTTCAATATTCATTAGTATTCATTTGTAAGCAATGTTGGGGAAAGTTACTTTTAAAAGTAATGCATTACAATATTGAGTTACTCCCTAAAAAAGTAACTAATTACGTTACTTATTTACTTTTTATGGAAAGTAATGTGTAACACTACTTTTGCGTTACTTTTTAAATCTGGGCAGGGCTTGCTTGTTTGTTTTTAATATAAAAAGTTTTATTTTTGGCAAATGTAAAAGCCTTTTTATACTAAAGCCTCAGGCTTAGAGAAAAGTAAATTGAGGTCTGTAGAGTAGACCGAAGAAGAAAAAATGTCAACTCTTCAGCAAATAAAAAAAGGAAAACAAATGTTAGATTATCTTGAGTAATTTTTGCTTATTAGTTGAATTTCACTGTTTTGTTCATTTTGAAGAATACTGGATCTGTTTTTTAGTGAGTGAGATGAATTAATGCATGTATGCATGTCACATTTACTCTAGAACTAAAGTAACTTATACTCACAATTTCTCAACATGGGGACAAGAGATCTGTTAATAAATGGGTGAAAAAGTAACTGGCGTTACTTTTTTCAAAAAGTAACGAAGATATTTTCTTGTAAATTAAAAAATAAATGCGTTTCTTTACTAGTTACTTGAAAAAAAGTAATATTATTACATAACTTGCGTTACTGTTGATGCGTTACCCCCAACACTGTTTGCAAGTCTGTAAAGTTGCTTATCCGTAAATAATTAATATTTTAGGTGTCGTCAATACATCAGTATTGTATATTATATAATATATGTTTAAATGCTGAAAATACGTTAGTATTGTATGTTTTAGTGTCTGTAACAACATAAGTAAATGTACATTTTGTAGAACCACGTTTTATGTGAAATACATACAAATTATCATTAGATCACGTTGGAATATAGGCATCAGAGTCTTGAATGTTATATGGATAGCTAGAGGTGGCCAGGAGGGGTGTGAGATGGACCAGACCCAATGCTGTTTTATGTATCATCGGCCAACAGAGCATTGCAGTCTTGAGATGAAGAGCCTGTGCAAGAACTGTGCATGTAGGGTCTGATTTTCCTAATGCTCTAAAGAGGAATGGGCCAAGCACTGAACCTTGAGGCACTCCGCTATTTGATGTGATTTAGAAACCCTCTCCAGGATCTGCCATGAGGTCAGGCTCAAAATAGTACAGTGTACAGGGAGAACGAGTGACACAAGAATCTGGTGACTCACTGTTTCAAAGACAGCCGACTGCTGCAGTTTAATGAGGGTCGATGGTTTGGAATTGGTCCTGGCCAGCCACAGGGTTTCAGAGATGGCACCTTTGAACCAGAAAAATTAATGAGCCAGTTCAAAATGAACAAAAAATTACTTAGTGCACCTTATTGGAAATAAAGTAGATGCCTTGAAGAATTCCTCTCTTAGCTACAGATATATTCTGCAATTGAATTTAATGTTTGTGTCCAGTTGATCTGCATTTATAGAACATGGTTTCGATTTGAATTAGGAATAGATGTGATATGACGTCTGCTTAATTTTATACTCTGTATGTCTAAAGTAGAGTTTTGGTAATATTCCTTTAAACTTTTGCTCATAAGTCAAAGATTTTCCCTTTAACCATTGTTTCGGACTTGATATGTTCTTCCTTCAGGTTTTCCATACAGTTTAAAGTCTCATGTGTTTCTACATTCGTCTCTTAGAAGATATTAGATGTTCTTATTTGATTCTCTGTATTGATCTATTGAGTCTTTTCTTTTCTTAATATCTCATCCAAGGTTCACTGACTGTTTTCTCTCCTCTTTCTCCCCTCTGCCTCTTTTAGACCATGCTTAAAGACGAGTCTCTGCTTCTGATACCAAATGTGTTGAAGGTGTTTCTGGAAAATGGACAGATCAAATCCTTTACGTTTGACAGCCGCACCACTGTTAGGGTGAGTGTGATGGGAAAAGCCTTCCCTGTTACCAGAAACACGGGGAATTTACCAACACTGCTAATTTACATCTGCCGTCCCTAGGCAGGTAACACAATGACAATATACAGAAATACACTACTTAAATGACAATATACAATAACAAATACTTAGAATATTGTCTAAATGTGGCATCTCACAATCACATCCAGTGATGGACATCAATGACACTGTTAGTGCCCTATTCATTCATTTAATTGAGTGTAGGTACATAGAGGCATTTAAATTAAAATTAAATTTTGTTAAATATATGTGACTTTGGACCATAAAACCAGTTTTAAGTATCACGGGTATATTTGTAGCAATAGCAAAAATGGGTCAACGTGATTAAATTTTCTTTTATGCCAAAAATCATTAGGATATTAAGTAAAGATC
>NC_133376.1:18036-70952 GCF_049309525.1 Garra rufa
TTGGCTTGACATTACTGCTATGACTTCCTTCAACAAATCTGAGGAATGCAGATGATGTGGTGATTCAAAGGGTAGCATTAATACCACTGAATTGGTTTGTTTCTATATGTGTTTTAGGCGATTGTCACACCTGAACTATATACTGTCATAACTTCAGCTACTGACGCATCATCCTGTTTCCTACTCAGGAAACCAGGCTTACATACATAACTGGGATGTAGAGGTCTGCACGGGACTGCTTTTCGAGTCCCGCTCCCGCGAGGTTTTATTCCGCACCCACCCGCTCCCGCTATATATTCACGCTTTGTTCACCCGCTGCCCGCTTAAAATAATTTTCTTCCCGACCCGACCATTCCCGCTAAATTTAGTTCTCGTTTCCAGAATCTCACATTTAACTATTAGGAAACAGTACAGAGTATATGAAATTTTTTTCGCAGTACATCCATTATATTTCCATGTTCCACTTTTAAGACGTATTATAGCTTGCATTCAGCCCGTCATAGATCAAATGTTAGATCAAAATTACATTTTAGACATTCAATGGTGATTAAAAAAAAATTGCAGCGCTGGTGGAAACACCAGACCATGTTAGCATGACTACAATGAATATGATCAAGAGCGGCTCGGACGGTCCTGTCAGCAGCATTGAGCGCATCTTCAGCGCAGCCGGAAGGGTTCTGCGTTCAAGTGCACGCAATAGGCTAAAGCTTGCCACAAAGCACAGGCAAAAGTAATTACCATGACTGTGAAATAGCAAGGAGATATTTAAATTATTTATTTATAAACTAGAGTTTTCTGAGTCAGTGATGATGAAGTTAACAATCCTCCTCATCCATTTCCTCATTAGAGAGAGATACATCTTTACAGATTAGCTACATAATAAAAGAGTTTTTGTTTTTGATTTGTTTTATTTCGTTAAGTACTAAGTTAAAGCTTTCTACATATATTTATCATGTCTGACAAAAAAATAACGGTTAAATAGTTTCCACTGAAAATGTAACTGATCACGCTGGCGCCTCCATATAAAACGCGTTTCCACTCTCCACACAAACGATTGGATATGCGCCTAATAGCATATATATATATATATATATATATACACACACACTTTTTTATTTTTTTATTTTTTTATTTTTGTTTCCAATTCGTGATTTGAGAAGGCAAAGTCAAACATAGAGTAGGTCAACTTTGGTCGCTACTTTAAGAAACAAAAAGCTTACGTTTAACGAACAAAAAATGCTCCAAACGTTTTTTTCTAAATTAACTTAATAAAAAAGAAACTAAATTATAACCACTTTGCCATTACATGCAAAACTGAACTATTTTAGGGGGGGCAATAAAATGCATGACGCAGAAAGCACTGGTCCGTGAGTGCAGCGAGTGCATAACAGTTTTGAGCGCAGGCTGTAGCCTACAGGTGCTCGATAAGAATGAGTAAAGCGCAGATTTGCTGTTCAGAAAAGACGTCGGGAACGGGATATTGTTACCGCCCGCTCCCGTTCGAATTACACCAGAGTTACCGACCGCAACCGCTTTTATTTGGAAATTTATTCCCGCGCCGCAAGAAATGTGGTCGGGTCCCGCGGTTCCCGCGGATGTTTTTAAAAATAAACTTCCTTTAACTTAGTGTTTATTTACACTAAGTGCAAATAGCCCGTCTTGTTGGCAGAGACTATTTACACTAACTCCACCCACCAATGTGTGATTGGGATAGTCAACACTACAAAAGATGGCAATAAATTGTCGGTTCTAGTGGTGCAGATAATAAATCGCATTTCACTGTTTTCAACGCGACCGATCCAGGTTTGAATCCTACTTTTGGCAAACTTTTTTTCTCCCTTTACAAATCTTATATCATATCAGAAAGGTATTTATTTTCAATAAAAATGAAGGCCATAATTGAAAAGTTGAAAATAAAGTATTGGTTAGGGTAGATGTAGGAGGGCTTATTGTCCCAATAAGCCAGTACCTTATAATAAATTTAATTAAAACTATGATTTACACTCAGTTTGTAATTACTGAATACTGTTTTAATGTACTACAATACTGAGGTGCAGATAATTGCATCTATTTGCAATAAGTATTATAAATAAAATCCTGCTGTTTCAAAATAGTGTAAATAGAAGCCGCTGACTTTTTAAATTTCTTAAGACATGACCCCTGTAAGGGAAGAAGCTGCTGTATTTCGGCTGTTTACACTTTATAAATGATAAAATTCAGACTGTTTTGGTGAGGCTGCAGCTATAATCAACCAACCAACTTTATGGATGCATAGATTCCATAAGTCTTTGATGCGTAGATTTCTGAAGTTTACACCAATTTGCCATGCTAATTTAATAACTTCTTTGTTTCATCCTAATGGTCTTTTAATGTAGCTGGTATTGTACATTACTAGTAATGCATGAGTTTCTCTGTTAAAGTCATGCCTTATATTAAAGATTTGGGTAACACTTTAGAATAATGGGCCGTTGTTAACAAGTAACTATGCAGGAAGTAATAGGTAGTTCTACATTAACACTTAATTTAATACTATTAACTAATATAGAAGCAAGATTAACTAAGCAGTAGGTAAGTGATAATTTTGGACAAAGGTAGTCCCTTATTAGGTATTTGATAATTACTAAAGAAAAAATTGTCATTGAGAACTACTTGTGAACTGTGACCAATTCATAAAGAATAACTAATTAACTATCACAACAGTAAGATTTATAAAATCAACAATTAGGTTCTTTGTGCAAACTAATTTATGAACACCACCACCATCACCGGCTGAAATTGTGACTCTTACCAAAATATGACTGGATGTGTTCTCTGTTCATTTCAAACAAACATATAATATAATTTCTTTAATTAGGATGTAATGCCAGCAATGATTTGATGCTCCTGATTGGATTATTTCACTATTATGAGCTGCATTTAGTTCAATGTTCAATGTTTTTTTTAGTATTAGTATTAATAGTATTCTGGGGCAGGCTTCTCTTTAGTGTGATAGTAAATAATTATGTTCTTTTACTTTCGTAATGAAGACATTAACTGCATTTATTTTGTAAAGTACAAAAACATTTTTCACAGTACAATGTCTGAATATCACTAGTGCTTCAGTGCAAGTTTACTGTAAATTACTTGTAAAATCCATCTTAACCCCTCAATAATAACTCAAGTGTTACCTTGTCAGTCCCTATTAACTACTAGTGTGATCTGGCCCATTATTTTAAAGTGAAAAACATGTTAACCCCTCAATAATAACTCAAGTGTTACCTTGTCAGTCTGTATGAACTACTAGTGTGATCTGGCCCATTATTTTAAAGTGAAAAACATGTTAACCCCTCAATAATAACTCAAGTGTTACCTTGTCAGTCCCCATGAACTACTAGTGTGATCTGGCCCATTATTTTAAAGTGAAAAACATGTTAACCCCTCAATAATAACTCAAGTGTTACCTTGTCAGTCTGCATGAACTACTAGTGTGATCTGGCCCATTATTTTAAAGTGAAAAACATGTTAACCCCTCAATAATAACTCAAGTGTTACCTTGTCAGTCCCCATGAACTACTAGTGTGATCTGGCCAATTATTTTAAAGTGAAAAACATGTTAACCCCTCAATAATAACTCAAGTGTTACCTTGTCAGTCCGTATGAACTACTAGTGTGATCTGGCCCATTATTTTAAAGTGAAAAACATGTTAACCCCTCAATAATAACTCAAGTGTTACCTTGTCAGTCCCCATGAACTACTAGTGTGTTCTGGCCCATTATTTTAAAGTGAAAAACATGTTAACCCCTCAATAATAACTCAAGTGTTACCTTGTCAGTCCCCATGAACTACTAGTGTGATCTGGCCCATTATTTTAAAGTGAAAAACATGTTAACCCCTCAATAATAACTCAAGTGTTACCTTGTCAGTCTGTATGAACAACTAGTGTGTTCTGGCCCATTATTTTAAAGTGAAAAACATGTTAACCCCTCAATAATAACTCAAGTGTTACCTTGTCAGTCTGTATGAACTACTAGTGTGTTCTGGCCCATTATTTTAAAGTGAAAAACATGTTAACCCCTCAATAATAACTCAAGTGTTACCTTGTCAGTCCGCATGAACTACTAGTGTGATCTGGCCCATTATTTTAAAGTGAAAAACATCTTAACCCCTCACTAATAACTCAAGTGTTTATTTTAAGAGTTTAATTTTACTTTAATTTTAAAATGTCCCCCAAACATAATACCCCAAATATAAACCTACCAATTTTATAGCAAATAGGCAAATTTATCATTTCATTAATAAGCGATTTAGATAGCCCCCTTAACCTACCCCCAAACCTAAACCATTTTACAGTAAATATGCATTTTTTCATTATATTAATAAGTGATTTAAAATGTAATATATAAAACATAACGTTAACTGACCAAAATATGCAGGAAAATTCTCATTTTGATAACAATATAGCATAAAAAAAATTATAGTCACTAATCACACTCCTACCTCTAAACCTAACGTTAACCATAACTCTCTCTGTACAGTAATAAAGAAAAACATGAAAGATGGAAACGTGCAATCGCAATCATTTATTCATTGCAAAAATGTCAACAGCCGTACCAAAAAGTAATCCAAATGACTATGCATTTGCAGCCGCAGTCGTCTCTGGCGGAATACAGACAGTAGGTTTCTTTGACAGAGCAGGATTTAGGTTGCTGATGGCTGAAAATATAATCCTGATCCTCTCCGTGATGGCGCCTGCGCATCGTTCAAATAAATCTCACCAGAAACACGGCATGTCGTAATCTGTAGCGAATGCTGGCAAGAGCCAATGAATGTTCGATTTTCCTGCCGTAAAGCCTGTAGTTTCCTGGTGCGTTTGTATTTGAATTGTTAAATGCACTCAAAGAACTTATGATGCACTGCAGCGCGGGGGTTTATTGCTGTTGCTGCTGGAGTCGCTGCTCGGGATGGAGATGTAACGATCGTCATATAAAGGCTTGAATTTGGGTCTGTTCCTCGCAATCGTATGAATTCTGAAGATCTGGATTACAGCGTACAAATAAAATTGTTTGATTTTATGATTATGATGCTGTTATGAAGCAGACGGGACAACAAGGTAAGTAATACAATGGTATGGTTTATTGATAAGCAGCAGTGCCGGTGATGAGAGAAGACCCGAAGATGGTGAGTATAGCTTGCGTGGAGTTGATGAAGCCGGATAGACAGGTGCAGAGTTTGACTGTGATCTCCTTTGCAGGATTAGTGCAGCGGGGAATAGATGACGGGGTCCGTATCCAACGGTTCCTGAGACTGAGAGGATGAAGGCTTACGGCACACACCACTGTGGACAGACACTGGGAATACTTGGAAGACTGGAACTAGGAAGACTGGAACGAGACAGAGTTCAGGTAAGTACGATCAGGTAACAATATAGATAGCGAAACTCTTTGAGAGAGACACTACAGTCCGCTTTCGCGAGAACGAGCCCGGATGAGTGGTGTGTGGCGTGCTGATTTATACGTGGCGGTGATGATGGCGTGCAGGTGATGGTGATCAGAACTCAGGTGACGGTGATCTGGGCGTGACAGAGGGTGTGGAACTTGACCAATCTGTGACACTACCCCCCTCCCCAGGGCCCGCTCCTGAGGGCCGAAGTCTCCTGCGCCGTGGTGGTCTACCTCGTCCCCGAGGTGCAGGAAACTCAGGATGCCTTGCGTGGAACTCCTCCGTGAACGTGGGATCGAGACCGGAGGATCTCCCGGACGGAATAGACGGCGCCGTCGTCCAGCATCAGGGGGGGAGGAGGTTCCTCTTCATGGTCAGGTTCTGTGGAGGAAGTGAGAGGTGGGTGAAATGGTTTTAATAAGGAGACATGGAACGTAGGATGAATGCGGTATTCCGGAGGGAGTTGAAGTTTGTACGTGACCGGGTTTACCTGTTCCAGGACCTTGAAGGGACCAACAAACCTGGGACTTAACTTTTTGGAGGGCAGTCGCAGACGGATATCTCGGGTGTAGAGCCAAACCTGGTCACCCGGATTGTATTCAGGAGCCGCAGTCCTCCTCCGATCCGCAAAGGCTTTCTGTCTGCGAACTGCCCTCTGTAGGTGGTGATGGGCCTCGTCCCAGACCCTCTCGCTCTCCCGGAACCAGTGATCCACTGCGGGGACCTCAGATGGTTCACCATTCCAGGGAAATAGAGGTGGTTGGAACCCGAGGACGCACTGGAATGGTGTGAGGCCGGTGGATGGCTGCCGCAGTGAATTCTGGGCGTATTCGGCCCAGCCCAGGAACTGGCTCCAGGAGTTCTGGTGGCTATGGCAGAAAGTCCGGAGGAACCGCCCCACTTCCTGGATCTTCCTCTCCGTCTGGCCGTTGGACTGCGGATGGTAGCCAGAGGAGAGGCTGACGGTCACACCTAGGAGCCGGAAGAAGGATCTCCAGAGACGGGAGATGAACTGTGGACCGCGATCCGATACCACATCCTCAGGTATGCCGTATTGACGAAAGACATTATTGAACAAGAGCTCCGCGGTTTCAAAGGCAGTGGGTAGTCCTTTCAGGGGCAGGAGTTTGCAAAACTTGGAGAAGCGGTCCACAATTACCAGGATGCAGGTGTTTCCATCCGACGCCGGTAAATCCGTCATGAAATCGACTCCTAGATGTGACCAGGGTCGGTTCAGGATCGGCAAGGGATGGAGCTTGCCTGCTGGTAAGTGTCTGGGATTCTTGGACATGGCACACTCTCTGCATCCTCTGACGTAGCGCTGCACATCCCTTGCCATCCCAGGCCACCAGAAGCGTTCTGACAACAGCGAGAGGGTGTTGCTGGTCCCGGGTGCCCAGTGCCCAGGGAGGTGTGGATGGAACGGATGAGATCTACCCGTTGTGTCCTGGGGCTGTAACGACGATCAGGGGGGCAGCCCGGCGGAGGACGAGGGTCCGGAGTAGCGACACTTGGAGGGGCTGATCATTCTATGGGACTGACGATGATGTTGTCAGGGAGGATGTTGCAGGGAGGCTCAGGGGCGTCGGAAGAGTCATGGATTCGGGATAAGGCATCTGCTCTGATATTCTTTGGACCTGGACGATAGGAGATGGTGAACTGAAACCTTGAAAAGAAGAGTGCCCATCGGGCCTGACGTGGACATAGACGTTTGGCATCACGGAGGTACTGGAGATTTTTGTGGTCGGTTAACACTTGGAATGGATGATTGGCCCCCTCCAGCCAGTGTCGCCACTCCTCCAGGGCAAGTTTGATGGCAAGAAGTTCCCTGTTGCCGATGTCGTAATTCCTCTCCGCCGGGTGAACTTCTGGGAGAAGTAGGCACATGGATGGAGTAGCTTGGGGGTTCCATGGTACTGGGATAATACCGCTCCCACGCCGGTAGTAGAGGCGTCCACCTCGACTACGAAAGGGAATTCCGGGTTAGGGTGGCGCAGAATGGGCGTCTTAGTGAAGGCTTTCTTGAGGGATTGGAAGGCTGCGGCGGCTTCGGAATTCCATATCAGCTTGGATGGCTTTCCTTTGAGCAGATTGGTTAACGGCGTGGCAATGAGACTGTATCCCTGGATGAACCGGCGATAAAAGTTGGCAAAGCCGAGAAACCTCTGCAGCTCCTTAACTGATGATGGTTGTGGCCAGGATGTAACTGAGGATACCTTCCTCTCGTCCATACGGATGCCCTCACGGTCGATGATGTAGCCCAGGAACTGAACGGATGGAAGGTGAAATGAACATTTCTCCGCCGTGAGGAAGAGCTGGTGCTCCCTGAGTTTCTGGAGGACCTCCGCAACGTGGTGAATGTGCTCCGTCTCACTCCGGGAGTACACGAGGATGTCGTCAATGTAGACGATTACTGACCTGTGGAGGAACTCCCGGAGGACTTCATGGATGAAATTCTGGAATACGGAGGGGGCGTTGACCAGGCCATAGGGCATGACTCGATATTCATAGTGCCCAGTAGGGGTCACGAAGGCCGTCTTCCACTCATCCCCCCTCCGTATCCTCACCAGATTGTACGCGCTGCGGAGGTCCAACTTGGTGAAGATGGTGGCCGACCGGAGTTGTTCTAGGGCCGCAGGGACGAGAGGAAGGGGGTATTTAAACTTGACGGTTCCTTGGTTCAGGATACGGTAATCGATGCATGGCCGCAGCCCTCCATCCTTCTTGGCTACAAAAAAGAAGCTGGACGCTGCTGGAGACGTGGACGGACGGATGTAGCCTTGTTGTAACTCCTCTTGGATGTACTCCTCCATGGCCTTACTCTCCGGAAGTGACAACGGGTAGATCCTTCCCTTGGGCAGAGGGGCGCCTGGAATCAGGTCGATGCCGCAGTCCCATGGCCGATGGGGTGGCAGCTGGGAAGCTCTCTTGGGGCAGAAGACATCTTGGAAGGAGGAGTAGATCTCAGGTATCTGTGTTGAACGTTTCTCTAGGGGACTTTCAATTGACGTGGCATTGACAGGCAAGGGTTTAGGAACTGGACGTGGAAGTTCAGGAAAGCACTCAGGGAAACAGTCGTGGCCCCACCGGATGATCTCTCCGCTGCCCCAAGAGATGATGGGATTGTGCTTCACCAGCCACGGGCGCCCCAAGATGATGTCCATAGTGGCGCCCTCCAGAACCAGAAGTTGAATTTCTTCGTGGTGAAGAACTCCGATCTGGAGGTGGATGGTTTGGCATTTCCGATGGATGCGTGGTCTCGTAGTGATGGAGTGGGTTATAGGCTGGATCTGGTAGACGCTCGACGAAGCTTCGGTTCGGAGCTGGAGCTGGCGACAGAGGTTCCCCGAGATGAAATTGCCCGCTGACCCGGAGTCGATGAGAGCGTGGGCTACGATGGAAGACGTGGAAGTGGTTAACTGCACACATGTAGACAAGGGATACATTTTCTCAACTTCTGACTGGATGACACTCACCGCGGCCGGAACAGGACGGAGGGGGCACGTCAGCCGGATGTGCCCGCTAGCACCACAATAGAGACACAAACCCCGGGTCAGCCTTCTCTATCGCTCAGCGGGTGATAGTCTACCAGACTCCAGTATCATAGGTTCTGGTTCTGGAGGGCTGGCGATGTCCGCTGGGCGGAGGAGTGCAGGAGTCGAGGTTTCTGAGAGATATGATTGCATGCGGTCTGAACATCGGATGGATTGTTGGATGAAGCGCTCTAACCCCATAGCGTCATCTAGGGCAGCGAGTTGGAGACGAAGGCGGGGCTCGAGGCCGAGGCGGTAAGTGGTCAGCAGCGACCGCTCGTTCCATCCACTGGCCGCAGCGAGGGTACGAAAACGTAGGGCATACTCCTGAGTAGACATTGATCCTTGAGATAAGTGATACAGTTGCTCACCCGCTGATATTTCCCCATCAGTACGACTGAAGACCTCTTTGAAGTGAGTGATAAACGTCTGGATGGAACGAGTGGCCGGTCCATTCTGCTGCCAGATTGAGTTCGCCCATTTTAAAGCTGGTCCTGTGAGGAGAGAGGTGATAAATGCAATTTTAGATTGATCAGTGGGGTAGAGCGCTGGTTGCATTGTAAAAACCAGAGAACACTGCAGAAGAAATCCATTGCACTCCTCCGCCCCGCCATCGTAGGGCGCTGGTCGGGCCATGGGACTGGATGGTAGCGGATCCGAAGAAGTGCTGGGAGGTGTGGCAAGCGGCGGTGCGGAAGGGGTGACAGATGGCGATGCAAGTAGAACTTTTCGAAGTGAATCCACCAACTCTTGAAACGGGTCTTGTGCACTCATGCTGTTGACTGTTTTCAGGTCCGGGCTTCCTGTTATGAAGCAGACGGGACAACAAGGTAAGTAATACAATGGTATGGTTTATTGATAAGCAGCAGTGCCGGTGATGAGAGAAGACCCGAAGATGGTGAGTATAGCTTGCGTGGAGTTGATGAAGCCGGATAGACAGGTGCAGAGTTTGACTGTGATCTCCTTTGCAGGATTAGTGCAGCGGGGAATAGATGACGGGGTCCGTATCCAACGGTTCCTGAGACTGAGAGGATGAAGGCTTACGGCACACACCACTGTGGACAGACACTGGGAATACTTGGAAGACTGGAACTAGGAAGACTGGAACGAGACAGAGTTCAGGTAAGTACGATCAGGTAACAATATAGATAGCGAAACTCTTTGAGAGAGACACTACAGTCCGCTTTCGCGAGAACGAGCCCGGATGAGTGGTGTGTGGCGTGCTGATTTATACGTGGCGGTGATGATGGCGTGCAGGTGATGGTGATCAGAACTCAGGTGACGGTGATCTGGGCGTGACAGAGGGTGTGGAACCTGACCAATCCGTGACAGATGCGTGTTCGGTGCATTTTATGGTTGTATTGTTAAATGTACTTTTTAAAGAAACTGCTTGTTTTTAATGTCAATAACAAAATGCTTCAAATGTTTTATACTGCTTTTATTGAAAGTGTTTTAACTTGCTGTATTACTTGTTGGTTTGGAAATGCTACTGAGTCACAGAAAAAGACAATTAGAAAAACAGTTATAACTGCCAGCAAGTTACTTGGGATAACACTACCAAGTATGGAACACATCTACAAAGATAGACTGGTGAAAAAGGCAAATAACATCATATGTGATTATACTCATCCTCTGGCATCCCACTTTGAACTACTGCCGTCTGGCCGTCGTTTTTGTCAACCCCTTTTGATTAAGAACAGATCGAAATTCTCTTTTATACCACAAGCCATAAAAGCTTTGAATCAGTCAATAATTTAGATGTCCATCGGGCTGTATAGTGTAATCTAGGGTGTGATGCATGTTCTCCATGTTATGTCTGTCTGTGTCTGATGTATGGACTAATTGTTTAGTGTTATATGTTTGATGTTCTGTCATAAAGTGCCTATGCGACTGTGCTGCAAACCTAACTGCCCCACGGGGACAATAAAGTCTACTACTACTACTACAGCATGTCGGAGAAAACGCCTTTTGTGTCCCACCACGGCAAACGAAGCTAATATTACATGAATAGTTAAACGATTGCAGAAATGTCATTTATTTTAATGGTTTAAAGTGTAGTTTTGTTTAACATTTTGTAGACCTTAAAATGCTAAAAATACTAAGTATTTGTACGTTTAGATGCTGTAAATACGTCAGTATTGTATGTTTTAGTGTCTGGAAAAACGTAAGTAAATGTACGTTTTGGAGAACCACATTTTATGTAAATACATACGAATTATCATGAGATCACGTTGCATATAGACATGTTGGTGAGGGGTTAAGATGTTTTTCACTTTAAAATAATGGTCCAGATCACACTAGTAGTTCATGCGGACTGACAAGGTAACACTTGAGTTATTATTAAGGGGTTAACATGTTTTTCCCTTTTAAATAATGGGCCAGATCACACTAGTAGTTCATACAGACTGACAAGGTAACACTTGAGTTATTATTGAGGGGTTAACATGTTTTTCACTTTAAAATAATGGGCCAGATCACACTAGTAGTTCATGCAGACTGACAAGGTAACACTTGAGTTATTAGTGAAGGGTTAAGATGTTTTTCACTTTAAAATAATGGGCCAGATCACACTAGTAGTTCATACAGACTGACAAGGTAACACTTGAGTTATTAGTGAAGGGTTAAGATGTTTTTCACTTTAAAATAATGGGCCAGATCACACTAGTAGTTCATGCAGACTGACAAGGTAACACTTGAGTTATTATTAAGGGGTTAACATGTTTTTCACTTTAAAATAATGGGCCAGATCACACTAGTAGTTCATACAGACTGACAAGGTAACACTTGAGTTATTAGTGAAGGGTTAAGATGTTTTTCACTTTAAAATAATGGGCCAGATCACAGTAGTAGTTCATGTGGACTGACAAGGTAACACTTGAGTTATTATTGAGGGGTTAAGATGGATTTTGCAAGTAATTTACAATATACAGTTTTTATTATATTTTATATGACATACTGTACAGACATGCATTTCTTTGAAGCACTATACTGATATTCTAACAGACATTGTAATGTGGAAAATGTTGTGTTTGTGCTTAACAAAATAAATGCAGTTAATGTCTTCATTATGGAAGCAAAATAACATATTTACTATCACACTAAAGAGAAGCCTGCCCCAGAATACTTAAAAAAACAACAACAACAACATTGAACTAAATGCAGCTCACAATAGTGAAATAATCCAATCATGAGAATCCAATCATTGATGGCATTACATCCTAATTAAATAAATTATATGTTTGTTTGAAATGAACAGAGAACACATCCATTCATATTTTGGTCAGAGTCACAATTTCAACCAGTACTTCAACCGGTGATGGTGGTGGTTTTCATAAATTAGTTTGCACAAAGAACCTAATTGTTGATTTTATAAATGTTACTGTTGTGATAATTAATTAGTTATTCTTTATGAATTGGTCACAGTTCACAAGTAGTTCTCAATGGCAATTTTTTCTTTAGTAATTATCAAATACCTAATAAGGGACTACCTTTGTCCAAAATTAGCAATTACCTACTGCTTAGTTAATCTTGCTTTTCTATTAGTTAATAGTATTAAGTTAAGTGTTAATGTAGAACTACCTATTACTTCCTGCATAGTTACTTGTTAACAACGGCCCATTATTCTAAAGTGTTACCAAGATGTGAATGGTAAACAGAATATTCAGAGCACATTATGCAAAAAGCACTTAAAACTCTTAGATGCAGTGTTCACTTGTATCAGCATGAATCACTCATGACTACGCTGATGGAGGGTGAAATAATAGATTTCAACCAAGACTCTTTTTATTCTGTGCAGTGGATTTACCAAGAGTAAGAAAGAAGAAAGAGTCAAAGTGAGACTAAGAAAAGAAAAACGGCAGAGGTCTTATAGGAATGGTAATATTGTCGAGCAGAGACTGCTGACGTCTAGCTGTGAATATGTCACAACAAAGTGACAATCTTCAGTCATCAAGTTCCTCCCGGCAGTTTCTGAAGGTCATGGCTACATCAGCTTGTTTATTCACCCCAGACTCTTTCTAGCACTTTCTTTCCTCTGCATGCTTAAAACACTTTAGGCAGCTGTGGAAATCTGTATTTGAGGCAGCGGTAACCTTAACATCACCCAGCACGATGACTCATATGCCGGAGGGGAGCTGCACTCGGGACGGGACGGGATGTGTCACGAGGGTTTACTTTCCATCAGGTGAAGGCCATGATACTGCGAAAACCTCTGGCCAGTATGGATGGAGGAGAGAGGTGGACCTTCACCGAGAAGCATACTACAACATCCTCCGGCCATCATCATGCAATGAATCACAAGTTTCACAAAGTTTAATACTTAACACTAACACTAAAGTATGAACAATATACACAGTGCCTTGCATTTTTTTCACATTTTGTTTTGTTGCAGCATTATGTTAAACTGCTTTCAATGAGTTTTCCCCCACATCAATTTACACTCCATACACCATAATAATGACAAAGCAAAAACCAGATTTGCAAATGTTACAAATGTATTAAAAATAAAACACTGAAATAAGTACATTGCATAAGTATTCATACCCTTAACTCAGTACATAGTTGAAGCACCTTTACAGCCTCAAGTCTTTTTGGGTCTGATGTGACCATCTTTGCACATCTGCATTTGGCAATTATCTGCCATTCTTTGCCTCACCTTTTCACCTCTCCATCTCTGTCAGATTGGATGGGGGCTGGCAGACATTTTCTAGAGTCCTAGTTGTTCCAATCATCTTCCATTATGGAGAATGCTTCTGTGAACCTTCAATGCAGCAGATTTGTTTCTGAACTCTTCCCTAGATCATCGCCTTAACGCAAGTCTGTCACTGAGCTCTACAGGCAGTTATCTTGACCTCAGGACTTGGTTTTTGCTCTGATATGTATTTTCAGCTGTTAGACCTTTTCTGAGAGGTGTGTGCCTTTCTAAATCAGACTCATTCAAATGAATTTGCCACAGTTTAATTCCACTCCAAGGGTAGTAACATCTAGAAGCAATATGAATGCTCCTGAGCTAAATTTCAAGTGTCCCAGAAAAGGGTATGAATACTTATGCAACGGGATCTTTTCAGTTTTTTATTTCTAATAAATTTGCAAAGTTGTTACAACAAGTTGTTGATGTGGAAAAAAGTAATTTAAAACAGTTTAACATAAGGCTGCAACAAAACAAAATGTGAAAATGAAGGGGTATGAATACTTTTGCAAGGCACTGTATATATATTAATGTTAGCACTTTATTTTACAGTCCTGTTTCTCATGTACAAACTATGTTACAACAACTAGGTTAATGACTAGGTACTAACCCTGAACCTAAGCCTACCCTTATGTAGTTATGTACCTTATATTACCAGTACTTTCTTAGGTAAGTACACTGTGAGTACATGTGACCCTGAACCACAAAACCAGTCATAAGGGTCAATTTTTTGAAATTGAGATTTATACATAATCTGAAAGCTGAATAAATAAAGCTTTCTATTAATGTATGATTTGTTAGTATTGGACAATATTTATCCTGAGGGATAAGAAAAAAAAAAATAGAGTAAATCGCCTTTAAAGTTGTCCAAATTAAGTTCTTAGCAATGCATATTACTAATCAAAAATTGGGCTTTTATATATTTATGGTAGGAAATTTACAAAATATCTTCATGGAACATGATCTTTATTTATTATCCTAAAGATTTTGGCATAAAAGAAAAATGGATAATTTTGACCCATACAATGTGTTGTTGGCTATTGCTACAAATATACCCTTGCTCCAGGGTCACATATAAGTACACATACTGTAAAATAAAGTGCAACCATACAAATGATGCTTGCCTTAGTACTAAATATTAAAAGCATGTATAATTTATTATTTCATTATCAGTTTGCGTAAAAGTCTGGAAACTTGGCAAAGGAAGATGTTATTGCATAAACGTTACTCGTTTATAATGAGTTTTTCCATTTCGGTTCCAGTTATGTTTAACTATGTATTATATTTGCCCCCGGTGTTTCTCATAAAATTCCAAAAAATTAGTTTAGTTCTTCACCATTTTTAACACTTTTTGTCTTCACATAATTTTAATAATCCAGACTTTTGAGTTTTAGTTATTGTTCAGATCTCTGATTTACGTAACATAGGTTGCCAAATGTATTCCAATTACTAGAGGACACAGATGCTTGTTTACTGACAAATTTAAGTTGACTGATACAGTATTCTGGTAAATAATTGTAATTTAGAGAACATCAGTTCTAATTTACGTGCACAATACTGTAATGACATTAGTGAGGCGACCCAAAAGAGCTGCTGTCATTATCAGTTAGATTTAAATCAAATAAATCCGCATCAGAGGAGGATACACAAAGCAAGACAGAAAGAGCTAGACGAGAGGACACATGCATACAAAACAATGCTTCAGCGCTGGGCCAACATTTTCAGCAATGGAGACAGAGTAATACTGTCAAGAAATGCATCCCAAGGGCATGACTAGCTGAAGTGTTGCCATGGATACAGCAGGAGTGAGCTGATGAAAAGTGAGGTATATGACCACAACAAATGATGGCTGCACTCAACCTGCCGTCACACAGACCACACGCATCGTCTTCACCGCTCTCATAGTCTGTCTAGACGCCGCTGCTGGGCTGGAAAGTTTTTAGCATTCAGACGGCCTAAAAGTATGAGGGATTCTGTCATTTAAAAGCAGTACATGTCTTTCTGTGTCTGCATCTGACAGGAAAAAATAAAATACAAATTTAAGCCATTCAAATCTGATCTCTTTACTAATGCACTGATGATTCATGCACAATAAAATCAGTGACGTTAAAAGTGAATAGCATAAGTTGATTTAATTTTAACTTTAAACACCCAATCAGTGTTCAAGTCTCAAATGCTTTTGCATTTACTCTGCACTGCTTTTTAATATTGGTAAATTTTGGGCATTGCATCACATCTGTATTTTTTTTATTTTATTTATTTTTTTTGACTGTATATGAGATCTGGTACAATCATATGCTACTAAAAGCAATTACTACAGTGTTCATTCCATCCAACATTTTGAATGTAACATGCTTTGCACAAAACATGTCTTCCAGAGAATGTAATGGGTCATTAATGAATTCCTGAATAATGAAGCACTTTAGGGTTAAACGTCCTGTGTGTATGGCTCAGTTTACTTTGCATTTGCAATGATTTCTCTGATGCATTTTAACCCAATCAAAAGCTGTCTGCTCACTGGTACAGCGGATGAGGCCATGCTTAAAACAAAAGGTCATGATTCAGCTGTCTAAAAGCAACATTTGAAGCCCATCTGCTACTTGGAAACGAATAGTCCCACTTCACGTTGTATAACTGAATTATTTCCACTATCTACTATTTATCCTTTCCGGATAGATTTTCAATTGGAGCTCAAGCAGAGTCCTACTGGCATGTGCCCATTTCTCTTTCAGTTTGTGAGTTTCAAAATATGGTCACAATGACCAACAAAATGGCTTCATGTGAATGTGAAGCAGTACCTTGGGTCAATATTTACAGTTCATGGAGTCATGCCCAGATGGGCCTTTGTAAGCAATCCATAAGTTCTGCAATGCATTGTGAGCATGTGTTATTGACATAAAATAGTGTTTGTTAAAGGCACAATATGTACATTTTCACCTCTAGAGGGTGCATATTCAAAACAAACAGAGAACTAAAGGTGTAGTTGTTGTCTTCATCCCCACAGCTGATGAAATCCGTCGGGACTCAGGCAGAAATCATGTTCATGAGTGAGCTAATGTATTAAAAACTTATTAAGGTCACTGTAGTAACTGCAGGGTGGGGCTGAAAGTCGTCGATGCGAAACGAGGATGCTGGAGTGACTGCTAATGAAGCCACAGTTGACCGCTTCCACTTCTTCCGGTCATGCGCATGTAGGAAAAAGCATAGCTGTTTTATCATACTACATACATTAATGATAATCTTTCCATGTAGACTCAAAAGAGTTAGCTTATGATTAACTGTAACCATGGGCGAAATATATATTGTAGACATCCATCCATTATGGTGAAGAAAAAAAATGCAGCAATGGTGAAAACAACATGAGACTTTACTTTCGCTTTCACTCTCGAGACCGGTTCGGACAGCGTCTAGTGTCCTTCAGTGCGGCTGGAAGAGATCCGCGCTCAAGTGCACACAATATGCTAAAACTTGCCCCAAAGCACCGGCAGAAATAAACAATTGTCAGGGTGAAAGATTAAAAATAACAATGCTGTCAGGGTGAAGGAGTAAGGCCATATTTGAATTATTTATTAATAAACTAGTGTATTTTAAGTCAGTGTCGCAAAGCTCCTGACTTGCAATCTCCTTTTTAAACGCGCCTTTAGAGAGAAATGCACCTTTACGGATTACATAATGAAAGAGTTTTTGTTTTTCGATTTGTTTTATTTCGTTAGGTTATAATTTAAAGCTTTCTATAGATATATTTATCTTTATATGTCTGTGAGGCATGATTTCGATTAATTTTCATGAGTTTCGGTTCATTTTTGTGAAGTGCTCCTGTTCAAGAACGAGACGGAAGAAAGCGCATCATGTTTGTTTTCTTTATTTTATAAAAGCACGGTAACGTTTTGTTGAGTGCACACCCTAAAAGTACACTCTTTCCAGTTCTGAATGATGTATTACTCTTACCTTTGTGAGCAAAGATCATGAAAGATCATTTTAAATTGCTTCCACTGAAAAAAACGCAAGTGTCCTGCGAAGTGGCTTTAGCTTCCACTCTTTGCACAAACTATTGGATATGCGGCTAATAGCGCACATTTATCTAGGTTTAACGTTTAAACCAACATGATTTGAGAAGGCAAACTGATCAAACAGACTATGATCTTGGTCAAAAAAACAAAAAAAACAAACTTATATTTAACGAACAAAAAATTCTCCAGACGTTTTCCTAAATTAAATACAAAACGAAACTAAATATAATCACTTTGCTATTACATACAAAACTGAACTATTTTAATAGCTGAAACAGTAGTATAAGTTGTTTTGGGAGAAGGAGGAAAAAAGACGGGCTCGGCAACTGCCCCCCTCGCCCCCCCCCCCCCCCAATGTCGCCCATGACTGTAACCTAACTGTTATTACATTTCGGTGCATAACTTGTATTATTTGTGCTATGGATGTGAATGATGCTTTAAATCGTGGCCTGTTAGGGCATGTGCGGTATCACTGTTGTTAAAGAAGGATTAACAAATTTTCTGGCCGTTGCCATGCATGCCAATACATTCATGTACTCATTCAAAACTTCAACTTTATTGTTTTATACATCAGTTATACATCAGTGTTGGGGGTAACGCATTACAAGTAAAGCAAGTTACATAATCAGATTACTTTTTTTCAAGTAACTAGTGAAGTAACACATATTTTTAAACTTACAACAAAATATCTGAGTTCCTTTTTAAAATAAGTAATGCATGTTATTTTGTTTTACCATTTATTCACTGACAGCTCTCCTGTCCCCAGGCAGAGGCACTTCCTTCAGCCCGAGGCTTATTATTTTCACTTCTGGTGCTTGCAGTTGGCAAAAATATAACTTTTGGGCTTTTTGTTATTAAAAACAAATAAACAAGCACAATGTAACAAAAAAGTAACATAATGCATATACTTTCCATAAAAAAGTAACTTTTTAATTGAGTAATGCACTATTGTAATGCATTACTTTTAAAAAAGTAACACTGTCAGTAAATAAGACTAAAATCTATTTTTTATAAATAATATACTGACAGTGCATCAATATTAGAAGGCTCATAATAACTAATTCTGTCACTCAATGCACAACTATTCTCTTATTTTCAATGCATCTACAATTCAATTATTATGGAGCATTCTAGTTTTTGTCTTTTACTTGTTATGTATCCAGTGCATATATTGCAAGTGAGTGATGTGACATCCTTTCAGTGAATTACATTAGCTATGGTACTTTTGGCTTTTGTTCTGACAAAGAAAAACTCACACCTGTGCATGAATATTCACAAAATACCTGCATGTAATTACATCTGCAATTCATTTGTGTAATTACATCTATAATTACTCTATTGACCCTGGACTTTATTCCATGTGGTGTTTTGCAAAACAACATAAACACAAAAGTACTGTGCCAAACAATTTTCGTAAACATAGCAGTGAATATATTCTTGTAGTTCAAACAGATGAATGCAGCTCAAGTAATGCCAAGACCATGGGTTCAATTCCTAGAGAATGAACTTATCAAATGTAAACCTTGAATGTAATAGCTTTGGATAAAAGTGTCTACCAAATGCATGAAAGACACTTAATATAAAATGGGACCTTATTTACTTAAAATATATGCATTTCTGTAAACTTGTTAAAAATCTCTTTTGCTTTCCTTTTGCACTTTTACTTTTGATCTAGCTTCTACAATGCAGTTTTCTCTTGATACTTTTTTTTTTTAGTACTTGTTATGGGCTTTATGTAATGTGGTCTTCCTCATGAGTGTACAACATAAGCTTCACTAAATGTCTAAAATAATTTTTCATACCTGAAATGTAGATAGAAACCTTTGACACTATAAGAACTCAGTGGAATGATGACTTCATGATTAGTTCATTAATCACAATTTTTTCTGATTAATTGTGCAGCTCTAGTTAATTTTCTTGTTGATTTGCTGGCAGGTTATATAACTTGTGATTTAAGAGCATTGAATGGTAGTTGTGTGCTACAGTCATATCAATGCAGATTTTATTACAGCAATGAAAGGCTACTGTTTCATTAACCTTATGCACATATGCATTATTTGTTCATCAAAACTGACAGGCTGCAGACTTATTCAGCACACAGCCTTACAGCTGTATTGTGACTTTGAGAGACAGAAGATTGAAGAGGCAACAAAAACAGTGATATTTATCCTTAAAAGCACCATTCACAGTAGCCTAGACTCAACACTGAGTGCTATAGTGACTCAACATATTAATTAGTGTTTTACTGCAGGATGCGAGTTTTAATAATGGCTGGATGGTGAATAATGGACGGATTTTAGGCTTGGCAAGAAATACACTCCATTAGTTTAAGGTAAATGAGCAGAGATGCTGATGTTTTATATGTCAAGTTTCGGTATACCTTTTGGACATTTCACTTGTCTGACAACCATTCTCTATTACCTAAACAATGAGTTGAATCAGGTGTTTCTGAGAAGGGAGGCATACAAAATGTCAGTCCAAACTCACCACAACAATAATGGACCCAACCAGATGGACAATGTCTTTCTCACTGAGATAACAAGTAATCTATCTGCTCGTAAGACCGCAATGGGTCCAAAAGCGTAGAGCAATCCCTGTCCACAGGGAAGATTATTATGTCTGTGGAGGTACTGGGTGATACACAGCCATTGTATTTCATAAAGCAGTGAAAAGCAATCGTGAAATGTTTATCTCAGGGTCAAATGGATTTTAGCGTTTAGAATAAATTGCTGGCAGCAGCTGGGAACAGCACTGTCTCCTTTAAACAGCATACATGATGTATAAGAATATTCACCAACCCCTGACAGAGCATCTTTCTGAGCGGAAGAGAGAGATTAGAGGTTATGCAGCCTCTTCTTATGAATATAACAGGATTTAAGGATTTTATAGCACAATAAGAGAAAGTGTCAGGCTATCCTGCGTGTGCAGACCACACAGGCCTGTTATTATTGCTCTACACAGTATTTATTTGAATAGATCAGTTCTGGACTTTAATTTAAAAATAATAGGACAATTGACAAAAATGACACTGCTAAATGCCCACTTTTCACCATTAAGCAAATTTGCAAAAGATAAAATGCCCTAAAATTAAGACCTTATCATTAAATATCCTGACAAACAAACAAGAACATGCCTTGAGAGTCTAAAAGCATTCACTGCATGATAAAGTCTTTTAGTGTATGAGAATGATCGCAAATTTGATATTTTTTTTATAACAGTTGAACAAAAAAATATGTAAATATAGCTGCAAGCAGTGATTACCGGGTTTTAACCGCTTTAAGGCATTTAAGCACATATGAAAAAAGACATTATGTAGCAAGCCTTTATTTTCGCAAATGCAGAAATTACCAGCAAAATTATATTTTGTAACATTTATGACTGATATAGCACCAGCTGTGGCCTGATCTCCTTAAAACTTAGCATGCTTGTTCAGAATCACCTGTCGCATCTGCTCACCAGGTTTCGTGAAGTTATGTGTTTTACTTCAGGCTTTATAGGATTTTGGTTAAATTTGAACAGGCCCCTTTTATAAATGACCCTGTTGCAGCTTCCCAAAGGGTAAATGTATTTATTTATTTATACTTTTTGACCTAGAGAGTCCATAGAATTGTACTGCAGTGTTTTTTTTACAGATCAAAAAACCTAGGACTAGTTCACAAAAGTAGTTTTTTTATTCAACAAACCATTTGATTGACAGTAGTAGTTTTAGAGGCAAAGTTGTCCGTAATTAAGAGTTTTGTTTTATTATATGAATAGCACATTTAAGTGCAAAAAAAAAAAAAAAAAAAAAAAAAAAATCATTTACGCCCTTAAAAAACGTGATGTTGCCCCTCAGTGGCCAATGTTTTTTTGCGATACGCAAATGTCCTTATAAACACTTGTGGCATGGACCAAGACCATGCACAGCCAATTTCATGTTGATAGGACAAATAGTTGCGTAGGTATAGCAATTTTTATGTTCCGATCAGGCAAAAAACCTAGAACTAGTTCGCAAAAGTAGTTTATTTTTTATTTTTTATTTTTTTACATCTTCTCAATCATTCAACAAACCATTTGATTGACAGCAGTAGTTTTAGAGGCAAAGTTGTCCATAATTAAGAGTTTTGTAAAATTATATGAATAAAAACACGCAATGCACAATCATTTATGCCTTTAAAAAATACGATTTTTCCCCCCATTGCCAATTTTTTTTGGCGCTACGCAAATGTCCTTATAAACACTTGTGGCACTTTAGATCAAGACCATGCACAGCCAATTTCATGTTGATAGGACAAATAGTTGCATAGGTATAGCAATTTTTATGTTCCGATCAGGCGAAAAACTAGGACTAGATTACAAAAGTAGCTTTTTTTTTTACATCTTCTCAATTATTCAACAAACGATTTGATTGACAGCAGTAGTTCTATTGAGGAGTTTTGACATTTTATATGAATATTGCATTTCTGTGCAAAAAAATAAAAAAATAAAAAATACAACAAGCAATGCACAATCATTTATGCCCTTGAAAAATACGATTTTGTCCCCCCCAGTGGCATTTTTTTTTTTGCGCTACGCAAATTTCCTTAAAAAACTTGTGGCACTTTGGACTAAGACCATGCACAGCCAATTTCATGTTGATACGACAAATAGTTGCATAGAAATAGCCATTTTTATGTTCCGATCAGGTGAAAAACCTAGGACTAGTTTGCAAAAGTAGGTTTTTGCAAAAAAAAAAAAAAAAAAAAAAAACTGAGGCATGCATTTTTTGTCCATCTTGAGCCAAGTATTCCAACAACATAAGACACTTGAGGCTGACGGTTTAGGAGCTATGAGCGATTTCATCAGGCTGATTGGGGGCGAGCCTTGGTGCATGTCAGCGGCATGAGTACTACCATCCCTCCAAGTTTCAAGTCTCTACGACTGTTACGGAAGCAGACCAAACAAGAGAGGTAAGTGATCAATATAACAATGTTTATTATCAGCAGAGCGTTGTGGATAAGATGACGTGCAGAACCGGGTAAGTATAACAGTCCAAGTATGATATTCGTTGACTAGAGATGAATACTGAATACAGATCCTTTTCCTTTCCAGGAACGACGGGAGGAGGACTCCGACCCACACACACACACACACACCGTTGGTGATCGACGAACAGGCTTATGGCTGACCACAGCTGACTGGAACAGAGAACAGACTTCGTACTGGAATAGACGAGACAAGAGGTAAGTTTCAACAGGTAAATAGCGAGGTAAGTATGTCTTTGAGGTTTGTGAACTCGACAGAGAAACACAATGAGTCCGCTTCGTGCAAACGAGCCCGGACACTGAGTGAGGTGTGTGGTGTGCTTATATGTGGTGCTGGTGATTGGATTCAGGTGCGTATGATTAGTAATCAGGTGACTGTGATCGTTGAGTGAGTGAGGGAGTAGAACCTGGCCAATCCGTGACATTACCCCCCTCCCCAGGGCCCGCTCCTGAGGGCCGAGGCCTCCGACGTCGTGGTGGTCTACCTCGTCCTCGAGGGGCTGGACATTCAGGATGGTTACGATGGAATTCCTCCATGAGGGCTGGATCTAGAATGTCAACTCTGGGTACCCATGACCTCTCCTCTGGCCCGTAGCCTTCCCAGTCGACGAGATATTCCAGATTACCACCACGACGTCGGGACAGAAGGATTTCTCGGACCGAGTAGATGGATCCCTCTTCCAGGACCAAGGGGGGAGGGGGTTCCTCTTCCTGACCAGGTTCTGTGGAGGGAATCACAGGTGGGTGAAAGGGTTTGAGTAATGAGACGTGAAATGTGGGGTGGATACGGTACTGTGGTGGTAATTGGAGTCTGTAGGTGACGGGGTTGACCTGTTCCACGATGGTGAAGGGGCCAACAAACCTGGGACTCAATTTCTTCGAGGGCAGGCGCAGACGGATGTCTCTTGTGGAGAGCCAGACTTTTTGCCCAGGAGTGTATGTGGGACCAGGAATCCTCTTCTTATCGGCAGTGGACTTGGTTCTGCGCACTGCCCTTTGAAGATGATGGTGAGCCTCGTCCCAGACTCTCTCGCTCTCCCGGAACCAGTAATCCACTGCGGGCACCTGTGATGGTTCGCCATTCCAGGGGAAGAGAGGTGGTTGGAAGCCGAGCACACACTGGAATGGCGTGAGTCCTGTGGTGGGTTGCCGCAGTGAATTTTGGGCGTATTCTGCCCAACCCAGGAACTGGTTCCAGGAGTCCTGGTGACCATGACAGAATGTCCGGAGGAACCGCCCCACCTCCTGGATTTTCCTCTCCGTCTGCCCGTTGGTCTCAGGGTGGTATCCAGAGGAGAGGCTAACGGTCACACCTAGGAGTTTGAGAAAAGACTTCCACACCCGTGAAATAAACTGTGGACCCCTGTCTGAGACGATGTCTTCCGGAATGCCATAGTACCTAAAGACTTTGTTGAAGAGCAGTTCGGCAGACTCTAAGGCTGTGGGAAGACCTTTCAGAGGTATCAGTCGGCAGAATTTTGAAAATCGATCAACTATAACAAAGATGCAGGTGTTACCGTCAGATGAGGGGAGATCTGTCATGAAGTCAACTCCTAGGTGTGACCAGGGGCGGTTCGGCACAGGCAAGGGATGGAGTTTCCCAGCAGGCAGATGACGTGGACTCTTGGACATTGCGCACTCCTTACATCCTTGGACATACCTCCTCACATCCCTTGCCATGTGCGGCCACCAGAAGCGGTCCGTCAGCAGCGAGAGAGTGTTGTTGGCCCCTGGATGCCCAGTGCCCAGAGAGGTATGTGTTGAATGGATTAGATCTACCCGCTGGGTCCTAGGGATGAATCTGCGACCAGGTGGACAGCCCGGCGGAGATCTGGGTTCCGGAGTGGCGACAGCTGGCGGGTTGGTCCATTCAATGGGTTGAACGATGATGTTTTCGGGGATTATGGTCGTGGGTGTGTCAGGCAAGTCGTGAGAATCATGGATGCGAGACAGAGCATCAGCTCGGGTATTCTTGGATCCTGGCCGGTAGGTTATGGTGAAGTTGAATCGTGAAAAGAACAGGGACCATCTTGCCTGACGGGGACAGAGCCGTTTGGCGTCTCGGAGGTACTGTAGGTTCTTGTGATCTGTTATCACCTGGAACGTGTGGTTGGATCCCTCTAACCAATGTCGCCACTCCTCCAGAGCGAGCTTGATGGCAAGAAGCTCGCGGTTGCCGATGTCATAGTTCCTCTCCGCAGGGCTGAGCTTCCGGGAATAGTAGGCACAGGGATGAAGCAATGGAGGAGTACCGTGATACTGTGACAGAATCCCTCCCACGCCGGTAGTAGAAGCGTCTACCTCTACCACGAAAGGGAGATCAGGGTCAGGATGGGTTAGAAGAGGTGCCTGTGTAAATGCTTCCTTGAGGTTATGGAAGGCTGCGGCCGAGTCAGGGTTCCAGAGTAGGGTTCGTGGTTTTCCTTTGAGTAGACTGGTAAGCGGAGCGGTGATGATGCTGTAGTTCTTGATAAACCGGCGGTAGAAATTGGCGAAACCTAAGAATCGTTGAAGCTCTTTGATAGTGGTGGGTTCTGGCCAGGACACAACTGCAGATACCTTCCTCTCGTCCATACGGACCCCCTTCTGGTTGATGACGTATCCAAGGAAGTGCACTGCTGGTAGGTGAAATGAACATTTCTCCGCCTTGAGATATAGGTGATGATCCCGTAATCTTTGAAGGACCTCCGCAACGTGGAGGCGATGTTCGGCCTCACTCCGGGAGTAAATCAGGATATCGTCTATGTAGACAACGACAAAGTGGTGCAGAAACTCCCGGAGTACCTCGTGAATGAAGTTCTGAAATACGGAGGGGGCGTTGACCAAACCATAGGGCATGACCAAATACTCGTAGTGGCCAGTAGGGGTCACGAAGGCAGTCTTCCACTCGTCCCCCTCACGTATCCTCACGAGGTTGTACGCGCTGCGGAGGTCCAACTTCGTAAACACCCTGGCAGTGCGTAGTTGTTCGAGGGCCGCAGGGACGAGAGGAAGGGGATACCGGAACTTGATGGTGCCTTGATTGAGTATACGGTAATCGATGCATGGCCGCAGCCCTCCATCCTTCTTTGCCACGAAGAAAAAACTGGATGCTGCGGGTGATGTTGATGGTCGGATGTAACCCTGATCGAGAGCCTCCTGTATGTACTCCTCCATTGCCTTGGTCTCCGGAAGCGACAGCGGGTAGATCTTACCTCTGGGCATTGGAGCATCCGGAACTAGGTCAATGGCACAGTCCCATGGCCGATGTGGAGGTAGCTGGGAAGCTCTCTTGGGGCAGAAGACGTCTTGAAACGACGAGTAAATGGCAGGAATCTGGACTGACTGCTTCTCAACAGGACTTTCGACGGAGGTGACGTTGACAGGTAGTATCTTGTGTCTAGGACGTGGAAGATCTGGAAAACATTGGTTGGTACATTCTTTTCCCCATTTTATCACCTCTCCTGTGCCCCAAGAGAGGATGGGATCATGCTTCACCAGCCACGGGCGCCCCAAGATGATGTCCATAGTAGCTCCCTCCAGAACCAGAAACTGAATCTCCTCACGGTGCAAAACTCCAATCTGTAGGATGATGGGTTCACTTTTCCGGTGAATACGGGTCCGTGAGTTTATCCGGTTAGTTATCGGTTGAATCTGGTAGATGGTGGTTGATGCTTGGGTGCGTAGCTGGAGCTGGCGACAGAGGGTGTTGGAGATGAAGTTTCCCGCTGACCCGGAGTCGATGAGGGCTGCGACTGTAACACAGGAAGTGTGGGTGGTTAACTGAACATTGGTAGTCAGAGGATGCATGTTATCCAATTCAGAACGTATTACACTCACCAAAGATCGTATAGGACGCATAGGACAGTTGAGTCGTACGTGTCCCGCAGCCCCACAGTACATGCAAAGACCCCGGGTCAGTCTTCTCTGTCGCTCAGCTGCAGAGATTTTCCCTGATTCCAGGATCATTGGTTCTGGTTCTGGAGGGCTGGCGGATGTAACTGGTCGGAGGAGTGCAGTAGTGACGGACTGGTCTTGGTAGGATCTTAGACGATCTGAACAACGAAGTGACTGCTGAATGAACTTCTCCAATCCCATGGAGTCGTCCAAAGCAGCTAACTGCATCCGGAGATTGGGTTCTAGGCCGAGCCGGTACGTGGTCAGTAACGATCGCTCATTCCATCCGCTGGCAGCGGCCAAAGTTCGGAAACGCAGGGAGTAATCTTGTGTCGTCATACTTCCCTGCTTAAGATGATACAATTGCTCTCCTGCGGATACTTCTGCATCAGAACGTCCGAAAACCTCTTTAAAATGAGCGACGAAAGCCTGGATCGAATGGGTTGCCGGCCCGGCCTGCTGATATAACGTGTCCGCCCATTTGAGAGCTGGTCCGGTAAGCAGAGACGTGATGAAGGCTATTTTCGAAGAATCTGTGGGATAGAGAGCAGGTTGCATTGTGAATATCAATGAACATTGTAACAGGAATCCGCTGCACTCCTCCGCCCCGCCAGAGTAGGGCGCTGGTCGGGCCATGGGACTGGAAGGGACGTTTACGGGAGCCGAAGAAGTGCTGGGTGCCGGTGGTGCGGTGGGATGAGCTGAAGTTGGTGTGGTGGCATGACTAGCCAACAAAACCTTCCTGAGCGAGTCCACCAGCTCTTGAAACGGGTCCCGATTGCTCATGCTGATACTGTGTTGGTCCGGGCTAACTGTTACGGAAGCAGACCAAACAAGAGAGGTAAGTGATCAATATAACAATGTTTATTATCAGCAGAGCGTTGTGGATAAGATGACGTGCAGAACCGGGTAAGTATAACAGTCCAAGTATGATATTCGTTGACTAGAGATGAATACTGAATACAGATCCTTTTCCTTTCCAGGAACGACGGGAGGAGGACTCCGACCCACACACACACACACACACCGTTGGTGATCGACGAACAGGCTTATGGCTGACCACAGCTGACTGGAACAGAGAACAGACTTCGTACTGGAATAGACGAGACAAGAGGTAAGTTTCAACAGGTAAATAGCGAGGTAAGTATGTCTTTGAGGTTTGTGAACTCGACAGAGAAACACAATGAGTCCGCTTCGTGCAAACGAGCCCGGACACTGAGTGAGGTGTGTGGTGTGCTTATATGTGGTGCTGGTGATTGGATTCAGGTGCGTATGATTAGTAATCAGGTGACTGTGATCGTTGAGTGAGTGAGGGAGTAGAACCTGGCCAATCCGTGACAACGACTTACGGTTTGGTCTGCATGATCAATTTTACTTGGAGATCGCTGATCCGTGACCATCCGTGAGCTATATTTTAGACACAATAGTGCCTGTTTTTTTCTGTTTGCCAATGAAAATTGTTCCAAACAAAGTTGAAGCAGAACCGTTGTGTGTCTCTTGTGTGCAGTGTTTCGTTCTTGAATGGATCTGTTGTTGAATTAATCATTTGAGTTAATGATTCAATGATCCATTCAATATATGGAAAAAAGCCATATCCCAAAGCCCACCCTAAACCCTTGCATCCACACTTTCATGACTTAATGCCACTTTGACTGTCCGGTAAAAAAAGGGCAATTTTGGTGCATGATGGCTGCAAAGTTAAAATAACAAATGGGACATACTATGGTCTTGTGAACTTAATGCACACGGTGGCCATTGATAGTCTGCAAGTGCACATGAAGTGTGCCATTTGGAACAGGGCATTGCTTTATTTCTAAATTAATCAACCATTTTGAACAAATCATTTAAATGAATGATTTAATAAATCACCTACTGGTGGTTTTGGTGTCATACTTATTACTCTATAACAGGCCTGAATCAATCATATGAAGTAAAATGAACTGTAAAATGGTAACCTAAAAACATCTAACATCTAAAATAACAGGTTTTATTTTTTATACCAGCAAAACTATTTGTATGGGTTCAGTCAGGTAGAAATAGCCCTTTAAGGTACTAATTGGATTCATAAATGCAGTTTCATGCTGAATTAGAAATACAGTGAAGATTTGATGGTCTGCACAAAGTGGGCAGACAAGATCATTAGAGATCCTTGTAGAGCCTAGTCAACATTTCTTTAGAACATAACCCTGAAATAAGAGATACAAACCATTATAACAAAACCAAGCAGACACATGTGCAGTTTCTCGCTTTAGGCAGTGTCTTTCATCAATAACTGCCCAATTATATCAACCTGCTGAACAGACATTTATACACACTGGACATGAAAACTGCACTGCTGCACCAACCACCACCACTGATCCAACAACTACAGAGTTTTGTACCCTATTTATCTTTTTAGGTTGTGATTCAAAGGCCTAGTCAAGACGACTAAAACACCCAATAGCAGAAAATCCAAACTTACTGCCATTAAGAGTTGATTGTCAATGACTTTCCAGACAACAAATGCTTCCAGAAACACATTAGCATGATGGACTGTGCATTTGTCAAAGAGAATGAAGGTTTCATCTGGAGCAAACCGAAGAGGAGGGTTATTCGGCTGGATGTGGGCGGCAGGGGGAAATGAAGAATGAGATGCTGCAAAGTGCTAAGGGTGGATCGAGATGTGAGCGATGGAAATTTGCACAGATTCAGCAGCATTGGCAGATGCGAGTGGAAAATTTCCTTCGGCAAAAAGCTCTCAGACCGGGAGCCAAACTGAAGCTCTCGGCACTCATAATAGCGTAAGTTGCCGCTGTGACGTTCTGTGGGTTGAGAGTGATTTTGAAGCTGGGCGCCCGGATGTGTCATTTCTCTATCGCCAGGCTGCTCCTCCGTCAGCTTTCATCATATATGGAGGTTTCTGCTGTCAGCAGCTCCAGCTCATGACTGGCAGCAGTCCATGCTTTGACTAACAATGGGAGAATACCGTTTACACCCTGATTGAGCTATGAAGTGACAAAGTGAGTCAAAGTTGAAGTCATTAATATAACCGGGAGTCCGGGGAGGCTTCAGTCTGTCTGCGCTTAAGTCCTTTCCTTACTGACAGGAAAACATATATGTGGATTGGGAAAACACCTCATCACTGGCATCAATCTCCACTATGAAAGACTGCACCCCCAACGATGCCTCGTTAAAACTGTCAGGCTAGTAGATGAGACATCATGCAGAGTGGTCTCATAAGCAACAGTAATGAATCTGTCCATAAGGTGCTTAATATGTTCTGTCATTCTTATTATGAAGTACATCTTCACGTTATAGTACACTGGATACATGTAAACTTGCACATTTTAAACACTGCAAAAATGCTTTTTTTTTACTGTGCATCTTTTTTTGTCTTGTTTCCAGCCAAAATATCTAAAAATTCCTACATCAAGAAGGATTTTCTAGATGAGTATTCCACTGGGGTAAGAAAGATAATCTTGTTTTCTGTTTGAAATACTATTTTTTTTCCTTACCCCACTGGCAGATTATTTTGCTTGTTCAAAGCAAAAACTCACTTAATTTTGACTTGTTTTTTTTTTTTTCTGAAAACAAGAAAATAATTTTTACTTGTCTAGAAAAATTCTCATTGATTGAATAATTTTTAGATATTTTGGCTAAGTAAGAAACACATTTTTTTTGCAGTGAATATGAAAATAATAACAGAATCAAAATTGTGTTATTTGCCCTGTTTCTGAGTGCAATGCAAATTAAAAAGAAGAAGAAGCAATATTCATGCTGTTCATGCATTTTTTTTTTCTAGGGAATATTGAAGGTTTTTCTAGTTCTCAATGGCTGAACTTAGTATAGATAAATAATACTAACATATAATTTTCCACCCTGTTAGTCTATTGTAAAATCCTTTTAAAAAGTGCATGTGGGAATGTACTTGATAAGTACTTTGGTAACAACAAAACAAACATTAGTAAGTATTAGGGATGCACCGAATGTTCGACAACCAAAATTTTTTGGCTGAAAGTAGCAAAAAAGCTCTATGGGTGTTTAGCTGAATAAGCGAAAAGGCCAAATAAATTATACCGAGCAATGACGTGACACGATCAAATAGAGGCGTGCACTAATGCAGCAAACATGTGGTCAGTGTGGAAGCATTTAAAACTATCCGAGTATCGCATTGCATGTCTTCCATGAGAAGAGAAAGGACTGGTTGTTGCTGGTTACTATATAATGACTGAAATCACGAAATAGCCTTAAACTATTAGTAAATTAACTACAAAATGTTATGTTGTCTAATACACGCACCAGTTGTATTTAGCATTGCACAAACTCCTTGGCCAGGGTTCAAAGTCCAAAGCGCAATGAAAATAGTAAAAGTAAGACAAAAATAATGATAGCAGTCATTACAACCGCTTTATTAATACATTTATTCTAACATTCTCCTTTGCTCAGCAAGGCTGCATTTATTTGTACATTAAAAACACATGCCTGATTCAAGAAGCGGTTCTTAAAAATGGCCAAAGAATATTATTTTACTAACTTATTAATTTTAAGTTAAATTGCGCTGTGTTGGTAGGCTATAATGTCTACTAGAATGTTAAAATTTTCAGTGTTAAGTAAATATTTTTAAATCATTGTTTTGTAATTTTTTAAAGCAAGACAAAACTGTAAAAAGCACATTTTGGCTATTTAATTTATGCAATGGGAAAAATTCATGGGGGGAAAACACGAAAAAACCATGTTCGGTAATCGGCTTTCAGCCCAGTGTTTAATTTGTTTTGGCTTCGGCCTAGAATTTTCATTTCAGTGCATCCCTAGTAAATATTAACAATGGATTTGAATTCTGTGATGATGGTATTTGTTTACTTATTATTAAACACTAATTTCAAAACACAAATGGAAATCTCCATTTGTTTTCATCTGAAGAAAGAAAGTCTATACAGATCTGGGACTGCATGAGGGTGAGCAAATGAAGAGATCATTTTCATTTATAGATGGAGTATCCCTTTAATAAATGATAATCTTGATGAGAGCCCATATCTGAAAGTCTGATTATCCGTATTAATATTACAACACAAACATATTCATTTTTACAGAAGTTTTATAGTTCAACTGACTCGGCTGCTGTAGAGTAGAGAAGAGACTGTGAACACAGGTCTGCAAGTCTTGGCCTGGCTGTTAGTGTGACATTTCTGGGAGCTGTGATTTTATACACCTTCAGGTGGGAGGCAAACACTCACTGTGTTGCATAAGGTGCTCAGCAGACAATACACTTTTGCAAGTCAACATGAATCATAATTCCCTCCATTTACTGTCTTAATATGCATTCCTGATCTTATTGTGAATGATTCATCTGTGCATCTCATTCCAATATATATATAAAAAGGATTGCAATTTGTCTTCAAAATACAATAATGTGTAACAACAGGATGAATTTGGGTTAACTGGAACAGATGACTGTGAACAAATATCCCAATTATCCTAAAATCATCCCTAACGTACTCCACCTACACTGGCTTTGTTACACAGGGCCACTTTTCTTGTTTCTACCAACTATTAGATGGACAAAATCAATGCTTTTTTCTTTGAATGCACTCAGAAATATGATTTTAAACACCGTTTTGCACCATTCACCTCAAGATTTGATGGTCCATTCTACACTGCAAACTCCAAACCATTAAAATAAACAAACCAAGGCACAGAAGCATTTCTTACTTCAGGCAGTGTCTTTCATCAATAACTGCCCAATAATAAATGGGAAAACCTAAAAACATTACCACTGGCATTGAATCTAACCCTACACCAATCATCACATACCTGCACACAGTATGATTCTGACACTGTTTTGATAAAAAGGTACCATCTAAGGCAGCATCAATATAAAGGCCAAAAGTCACTTAAGCAAAACTCACAAATAGTGCAGCTCACATGAAGCTTGTAAGAGTTGTCTGACAGTAAGCTAACAATGTGGGTTTTGTAACGGAAAATATCTGAAGAGTCAATTGTAATTAGATTGAACCATTTATCAATTTATTTATTTTTTTACTGCCATATTCGTTCTAAATTTTCAGCCAGATTCATTGTAATTTCGTACTGGGACTGAAAGACACATAATGCTTATGATATCTTAAATGAAATACACTACAGCATTTTTTTTTTTAAACCAAATGCTGGGTTCAGCCTGTTGGGTCATTTTATTGGGTTCTTTTTCACCCAGGTGCCGGGTAGTTTTTCTGTAACTGAGCTGTTGGGTCACTTTTAATGCTGCATATTTTTTTTTCTACCCAACCCTGAGTTGAGCCTGTCTCCAATGAAACTATCCAATCTCTCCAGGAGAGAGTGGTTCTCAGCGCCACCGATTTGGTGCACTTCTTCAGCAAAATAAAGTTTGTTTACACTGTTTGACCTTACCAGGCATTTTTACAGTAATATACTGTACACCAGGGATCATCAAATCTGGACCTCGAGACCCATTTTCCTGCAGAGTTTAGCTCTTACCCTAATCAAACACACCTGAGCATGCTAATCAAGTTATCATAATATTCTACTGTTATCGCTACAGGAACGCCCTTTCACAATTTTGTATCACTCCGCGTGTTCTAGTCGGGACCGTTTTTTTCTGAGTTACATGGCGGACGTCCAAATCCCGTATCATTTTATAAATAATACTCTTTGTGTGTCACGGAATGTAGTTTTAAGAGGTTTTCAGGCGAGAATGTACTTGTTTATAGTTCAAATATGCAGTTTGTTAATAAAGATAACGTCTGTTTGAAAATTTGCTTCGTCGTTTTCGGACGTGCGAGACCCATATCGTCAGGGGGTGTTCTGCACTCATCAATCCGCTCAAGAGCGCTCTCACCACGGCCAGATCTTCAGAAATTTACCGCTGGCTCTGATGTCTCTGTAGTGGTTACACATGACATGTAATTCATTGTGGGTAAATCTAACGGGCAGTCTTTGATCTCAATAATTTATTATTTGTTCCAGAGAAGAAGATAGTTCATGCAGCATGTTTATGTAAATTCAATGCTGAATGCTGCCTTTACTCTTAACTGAATTGCCTAGCAACTTTTTGATGCCTGTTTTTGTTGTTGTTGTTGTTGTTGTTTATTAAATATTATTACTCAATAAATAAAAAAATATATAAACTATATTTTAAATAATGTATTTAATAATAGTACTTAGTATTGAGTAACGTGCTTACATTCGTGATGGTGAATTTAGTTAACGTTACATTGTTCCGCCTTTAGATGGCGACAAGAGACCGTGTTATGAGTGAGCAGTTAATAGTGACTTTGGGACTTTTAAACTGAAGTTAAGCTGAAGTTATTTTTAGCTTCAACAACAGTTTGCCAAAGCGAATAAATGCAGTAGACTTGAGATATGGCTGTATATCGGCACTCTGTGATTACCTACGACACTCTGCCTGCGGCCTCGTGCCTACGGCCGATATCACAACCGTGCCGATATACAGCCATATCTCAAGTCTACTCGTGTGATATTGCTCATATATATATCAACAATCCACATATGAATCTCAACAATGGTGACAATCAACTGAAAAACTTCCTGCTGCAATGCATGCTGGGTGTATAGTACCACACTCATTCATGATTGTTTGTCAAAACTAGTGAGGTTTGCATATCAAGTATATAAGTGTGTCTCAATAGCCAAGAAATAACTTTTACAGCGATCTTTCAATCCCAACAACTGCATTCATTTTACCAGACATATATATTTTAACATTATTATTATTTAAACTAACTGCTTTCTGATGTAATTTGTCACCAGAAGATCATAAAGCTATATTTCCACAACTCTCTTTCAATGTCATTGCATAAACATACATTACAAAACAATAATACAAATACTGAAAGAGAAAAAATATCACAACAATGCAAAAAGACAATCAAGGGTCAAGAGTCCAACTAAAGCATCACTATAATGGTGACTTAAACCACTGTGAACTAGAGTTAAACCTCTGTTAATTTCTCAGTAAGATCTAAGACAGATGACAGAAATAAAGTGAAAGTGGTGTCTGCAATAAGTGAATATGTTAATGGTGTTTGTGTTTAATACTCCTCTGGTGAGATCTTGTTACCAACGTTTTTACTGTGCTGTAAATTATATATTTTAGACAATGCAACATACAAGAGCAAGATGTCAGACAGCTGCATCAGCAGCAGTTGTTTTGCATGAGTGAAACACCTTTTTCCTTGCATATCATACAGTACACTGATTTCATTCATCATAATGCAAAAATAAATTTTATTTGATGCGTGGATGGCTCAGATTTCACTGACTCAGTGTCACATGAATTAGCACTATTTTGGTGAAAAATGATTACAGAGAATGGTTGAATAGACTTAAATTAAAAAGCTACTTTTAAATTAAATTTTTTTTTATTTCAAAAATGCTTGTTAAACGAGTTTAAATGTATGCCATATTGTAATTTGTCATATTTGTGTCCATCGTTGTTCTTGCTTAACAATAAATGTTCATATTTTGATAATTGCTGTTGCCTCTATAATTCTGAGTATGATTTTTAATTTCCAGCCCAATTTAAGCCAGCAATATAATCATTTTTAAACAATAACTTTAAATAAAACAACCCAGCGTGTTAGGTAAAAAACATTTAACCCAACCAGCTGGGTCAAAATAACCCAGCATGTGTTTTGTCCAATATTTACCCAGCGCTGAGTTGCCAAATAACCCAATCTGAGTTGTTTTTAACCCAGCATTTGTTAGAGTGTATGTAGCTAAGGGGTGCTCAACCCTGTTCCTGGAGATCTACCTTCAAGCGGAGTTCAGCTCCAACCCTGATCAAACACACCTGAACCAACTAATTAACATCTGAAGGAGCACTTGATAATTACAGACAGGTGTGTTTGATCAGGGTTGGAGCTGAACTGTAGGAAGGTAGATCTCCAGGAACAGGGTTGGACACCCCTGATGTAGCTCATCGGTTTTGGAATAAAATTTAGTTTTTATTAATTTTCATACAACATAAATGCACAGCAAACATTACATTCAAAACTCAATCACTGTAAAGCTTTTTCTATATTATAGAATGTACTTTCATTTGTGAAAACTTACATAACTTGTTTTTTTTCACTGCTATTCAAATTCAAGGTTATGTTAAGTCAATGGATGAATGTAAAAAATGTATGAAAACCATCAGAGTTTTGCTCTTGCATCCTTGAAAACTGCCTCCATTCATTGTGTTTGCATGGAAAAGAGCTGCTCCTACATTTTTAACAATATCTCCTATTGTGTTCAGAGAAAGAAACAAAGTCATACAGCTTTGCAATGACACAATGGTGAATAAATATGGACAGAACTGTCATTTTTTGTCATTGTGGGTGAACTAGTTTTTTAAACTCCTTGGATGTTGATGCTGTTAACAGAAAAGCAAAACCGTATGACAGGTGATCTACTCGAGCATCTCTGCACATGAGCAAAGCATTGTCATACTATATTATTTATATGTGAGCATCTCGGCTGCATCTAATAAGCAATAGCACAACACAATGGTTTCCTTTCGGCTCGAGTCCTGGCATGGTCCAGGCGGCCTCACCGACTGTCTGACTTAATGTTGCACCAAGGGTGATGGATGTTCTTTTCAGCTGCCTTATCTGGCCGTGTGTTTTCTGCCCGTGTGTTGAGAATACCAAGTGCCTGGGCCGCCAGTGTGCAATTATCTGGCAGGCTGAGCAGGGGTTTCAGCCTCTTTCTGTACACACACACACACACACACACACACACACACACACACACACACACACTAATGAGTGTGCGGCGCGAGGCACTCTAACCCCGCCCTCTGAAAGAAGCACTGTCCCAGCATTTCATTACCGCATTTATTTCAGCAAACACAGAAGTGTGGGGAAATCAAAACCACTTGATCTTTTGCAGAGCGCCGTCGAGGACCCAAGATGCCCGAGCTGAAGTTTGAGAGCATCTATCAATGCTCACCATGACAGGGTATTTATATTGTGATGGACTGCTAATTATGTTTGCAGAAAAGAAAACATTTATTAGTGTATACCCTGTTGAATGTTCTTTAGGGTTTCACATTTACAGTTCAGCCACTGGATGTGAGGATGAATTACATCTCTTTAAAAGAGATTTATCAAATGCTAATAATCTGATAACAGATGGCTGCTTTAAACACTAACTACTCAAAAAGAAACATAACTTACAATCAGTGTTGGGGAAAGTTACTTTTAAAAGTAATGCATTACAATATTGAGTTACTCCCTAAAAAAGTAACTAGTTACACTACTTAGTTACTTTTTATGGAAAGTAATGCGTTACGTTACTTTTGCGTTACTTTTTAAATCTGGGCAGGGCTTGCTTGTTTGTTTTTTTAATATAAAAAATTCTCTTTTTGTCAAATGTAAAAGCCTTTTTACAGCAAAAGCCTCAGGCTTAGAGAAAAGTAAACTGACGTCTGTACAGTAGACCGCAGAAGAAAAAATGTCAACTCTTCAGCAATAAAAAAAGGAAAACAAATGTTAAATTATCTTGAGTAATTTTTGCTTATTAGTATGGATGAATTGGATCATCGAAGGTCAGCAGCAAAGACATTGGTTAATAAAATGGGATTAAATACATAAAGGATATCTGTATTAACATATTTAATTATTGCAGGTTTGCATTGAATTTCACTGTTTTTGTTCATTTTGAGGAATACTGTATCTGTTTTTTAAGTAAGTGAGATGAATTAATGCATGTTCACATTTATTCTAGAACTAATGTAACATCTCACTCACAATTTCTCTCAAAATGGGGACAGGAGAGCTTTTAATCAATAAATAGGGGGAAAAGGTAACTCAGAAATTGTTTTGTCAGTTAAAAAAGTAATGCGTTACTTTACTAGTTACTTGCAAGTTACGTAATAATATTACTTTTTCCATTACTTGTAATGCGTTACCCCCAACAATGCTTACAAAAGTTTAAACTTCAAATTTAAAGTGGAAATGAAGGTTATGCACCCTAATATGGTTACAAGCCATAAAATAAAGTGTGATTGAGTAACCAAGCAAACAGTATTAGAAATATTTTGTTCACTGGAATCTTGACAACAATGGACTCCACTGACTATCAGTGATGGGCACAAATTATTTATTTTATTTTAATTTTTAAATTTCACAAAAGATAAAATGATGACAAACATTTTTATTTGTTTTGTTTTTCACATAGCAGATTTACTTTAGTGAAGAATAACATGATGAGTGATTCTCCAGCAATGAATAAATGAGAGCACCTTGAATTTTGCATACGCATCAGCTTAGTAGATGTTAAAATTAGGGCTGTTACTATAAAACATTAATTTAGCTAGTGATGTAATTATGCAAAAATAACAATTAATCATGATCTGCACCATCTGAGCATTTTAAAGTACCTAAAATAATACCTAAAGGCAAAGCATTCACTGTAAAATACAATAAGTTGACTTTACTTAGAAAAAGTGAGGAAACTAGTTGTACTTAAAAAAATAAGTAAAGTGAAATAGGAATAGTACGTTGTACTAACAAATGTTTAGTTCTAGTAACTAAAAAAGAACTGTAGGTGGTACTTGATTCTTTACTTTAGGTTTACTCTTGACTTAGTATTGCTACTCACTGGCTCCCAGAGTGCATTGTGGCATGAATAAATTATGCAATTGCTTTGTTTTACTGTTGTTTTTATTTGCCAATTTTATTTCTGTTTTGTGTCAGTAGTCGCACAACAAAAAGAGCAAACAAAATGGTTATTGTTACAATTCTTGTGATTCTCATGCTAAACATTAAAAGTCTGTGTGACTCAAGCATATTTCCGCAAATATTAAACGACCGTATCAACTCAATTAAAAGCTTCTCAAGGTGTTTATAAAGAACAACCAAATAGCAAAGGATCATTAGTAATTATTTCATTATAAGACAAATCACTTTCTAAAAGCAATCTACTTTTTTTTGTCTTTCCTTGAAATCAAGTAATTCTTTCATGATGCAGTACTGCAGCAATAGAAAGAAAGCTGTAATAAAATAAACAGTTCAAAGTGCCCAGCCAAAGGGAACACTAATCACTATAATGGTAGGTTTATTTTTTATTTTTTAAAATCCACATCAATTTATGAAGTCAGCTTATGTGATGTTCTCTCAAATATTTCAGCTGTATTGAAAGTTCAACAAAGTAGTGAAAGAAAGATAACTGCAGACATGGAGGAAATGAGTGAAAAGTCTATAAAGAATTGCCCCACCTCAAAAACCTTTCTTTTCTTCTTCTTCTGCTTCCTTTGTGGCTACTTGAATATTTTAAGTAAGTGTTACTCAGAGCAGTAAGTAAATTGTTTTACTTGCCTTGAAAGTAGCTGTAACTTAATAAAACCTAGTAAGTACAGCAACTAAGTAAAGATAACTATTTCAAAGTAAGGTAAACTATTATTTTACAGTGTTGTTTTAATGCATTCACAGTCAGCTCAAACCAAGCTGCTTTTACAGACAGCATACTGTACCATAACCACACACACACTAACACATGTAGATGTTCCAGAATGGAAAAGAATGATTCAAAAGCATTAAAACTTAAACCGTTTTTACTTTGTCTTGAAAGTATAATACTCATGATGGATGTCATTGAGAAAACACTGAGATACACAACAGCCAAAGAGATCTGTGTGCATGTGTACATGGGCCAATAATTACCATACAGCACATGCAACCTTTGCCAGCCTGCCCAGATGAAAAGTGCCTAACTCAAGCCAACAGATCAGCTTAACTGGGAGATCAGCTAACGCCAGTAAACCAGTTTTAGCTGATTTATGATGTGTTTTCAGCAGTGTACTCAGCATATCATGAAATGGGTTCCCACAGACATATTTACACTGGGAGTGAACATTTCCACACATCAATCCACATATTTGTATGAGTTAACCAGCAGTGGCTATGGGACTGCTGTTGTCTTTCCATCAAAGTATTATATTAAAGCATGGCACCAGATGAATACTGGCATGGCTAGCAATCAAGCTTTATTCGTAACCATTTATGGGAACAAAGGAAACATTGACTAAGGCTCAGGGAAACAGGCAGATACAAACTTAAAGTCCACAAAATTTGTGACAAATACATGCACATTTGTGTCATTTTGCTACCACTTACTAAGGACTTTTCTCTTTTTTGTTGTGTCATCAATCTCAACTAATTTTGCAAGAATGAAACATTCAAAATGTAAAGTGTGATTTGTTTATAATACACACAACATCTAATTCCAAATCCAAACCTAAGGATCAAGTTTATTTTTTTGTTTGTTTTTTCTTTTCTTTCTGTATAGCAACTTGTGCAGTGTAAAAATCTATTTAAAATAATTTGTTACCTGGCTGCTTTATAATTTTAAGTTCAGTAAACTCAAAAAAGTTTAGTCAACTTAAAATGTTAAGTTGTACTAAATGACAACTTAGATATTTAAGTTGATTCAACTTAAAATTTTAAGGCAGCCAGGTAACTTACCCAGCTTTTAAGTTTAACAAACCATTTTTTTGTTAAGTCAACTCAAATATCTAAGTTGTCTCTTAGTACAACTTAACATTTCAAGTTGACTAAACTTATTTTAGCTGACTGATCTTAAAGCAGCCACATCACAAATAATTTAAGTTGATTCAACTAATTGTTATGCTATACATTACTATTACTATTATAATAAAAATTAATTATGTGTAAGTACATGCAAGTAACCCTAAACCAAACCCTAACCGTCCATAAGTTAATTAATATTACTTAGTACTTTAGTGTATAATTACACTGTAACAAGGATACTTGTGTCACCGAATAAAGTTATATTATGTATAGTTGCAATTGTGTAGCAATAATGTTGTTTGCATTTTGTGATATAAAAGCTTAGCATTTGTGTTATATTAAAAGTAAAAAGCACAAAGCTTATTGTAATTATTGAGTAGCTGTCATGCTATAAGGAATGAAAGAAACTGAAATATTATTTCCAATACATCATCAATAAAATAGCTTGTGAATAGTCACATAATGGTATACACCTCAGAAAAGTTCAAAATGTTGTGCTATTTTTTATGTTAAATACATGTGAAGAATGAAAAGTTGGATGCCACAGGTTTTTGTTTTTTTTTGCAGAAAATTTTGTTGAATTTTCACATTTATTAACTTCATTCTCTTAACATACTACTTTTTTCTTAAAAACATCAACCTTGCATCTGTTGCAATGAAAAATCTTGTATTGCTACAACTTTATTCCCAAAATACTACAATATAATATTATCTCACAATTATCTTGCAATATTCACAAAATATCTCAATTTTTTATCAAAGTATGATGACAAAGTATGATTGCTATGAGTATTCTCAAAATATTTCAAGACTTTAATCTTGTAATCTTAGATTTATTTATTATTTTATGTGGCACTCAGTGCCATCATAATTAGTAAATAATAATTTCTCATTTAATTATTTATAAATTTTTATTATATTACTTAATATTTTCCTTGCTCTTGCTTGGATGTAATTACATGCAGCTATTTTTAAATTAAAATTTAAAAATTGAAATCTAAGCACAATGTAAAAACACATATGTACACTTGTCCATTGTATCAAATTATTATTTAAATGTAAGTACATACTAGTTAAGGCCACCTAAAATAAAGTGGGGCCGTTGTTGTTTAATCTTCTGTGGTAAGATAAAAGGGAATGTCTTAAGGCTTCAAATTTGCTATTGAATTTGTGCTAGCCAGGTGAAATCTGCCTGATCTGTTTTATAGTCTTGCTTAGATTGTTTTTCTACATACAGATCTGCAGCCTAAGCTTTGCTTGCTTCAACTCATTAAAAAAATGAATGCATCTACATGACATGACAAGAATACAGATGGAGCTCTGCATTTCTTCGCAAGACCTTGCCCAACATACTGTATGTGTATCGGTACAGTAGTAATTACCCCTCCCCTCTCATAGTTTAGACATTTTTACAAAGCACCCCGGTGATTATTACATAAAGGTTTTCTGTAGCTGCGGAAGCTGTGCACGTTTCTCCAGGGCACGTACTACAGTAGCGCAGCAAGTTGACAAGACAATCAGTGGCACATCAGCAATAGTATGAAAGATAAAGAGAAAACTTAACCTAGTTAGGGCACTGGGGATGATTCTGGCGTATCAGAGCTTCGTGTGGGAGGCCATGTGAGTAATTTGTCAGAGCTGCCTATTATCAGCTACCCCTGCCATGTTCAATCTCTGAGTATATATAGAACGTTATTACTGACACTTAATGATCTCAGATCAATACTGTAGGTGGTCTTGCCTATGGCTCTCAGACACAAAAGAAAAATACACGGGAACGAATGAAGTGAGAATTTCAGCGAGCCCTGAAAGCATGCTGTGAATGTGAGGAGGCCAGGTGCAAAATACAGGATAAAGTCACGTGAGTTTCTTCAACGAAGACGAGTTTCTACACCGCTGCACAGCCTGTCAATCAGGGGTGCAGCTCGAAATTTTGGGCCCTATGACAAAATATGAGGTTGGGCCCCCCCTACCACACCAAAGCAGATCTCTGGGGGCCCCTAAAGTGCGTGGGCCCTTAGAATTGTCCTAACTCACCCCCCCCCCCTCGTATATTTACGAGTGGTGGAAAAGGATAAAGTAAATAAAACTTATTTACTTTTCGTCATGTCTGAATTTAAACAAGCTTGAAATGACTTGAAACATGATGTGATTTATAACTGAGCTGGTGAGCAGAAAAATCCAAGTATGTAACTGCATGCATCATTACACCTGTGGGTTTTGGTTAGTTACACAATTTTAGCATACATGCTGATATGCTTTATCCCAGTATAACAAGGAAAAGTATTAAGTATTACTTGAAACATTTTAAATAAAGATATTTGTTTGAGCAAATTCAAGATTGAGGATGATTCTCAGAAAACTATATTTTCTGTAAGCTTTTTTTCAAGAAAAATTTAAACGTTTTGTTTTTTAATTTTAATATTAATTCAAAATGGATGTATACAGTGCAACAGCAATATCTGTGATAAAAAAAAAAAAAAATGTTAAATTTGATTAGACAACAAGTCAAGCTGCAATACCAAGCAGGACCACATGGAGACGCCAACAGACCACTATCCCAGTCACCTTAAAGGGTTACTCCACCCCAAAATGTAAATTTTGTCAATAATCACTTACCCCCATGTCATTCCAAACCTGCAAAAGCTTTGTTCGTCTTTGTAACACAATTTAAGATATTTTGGATGAAAACCGGTAGCTTTTTGACCGTCCCATTGATTGCCAAGTAAATAGCACTGTCAAGGCCCAGAAAAGTATGAAAGACGTCATCAAAATAGTCCATCTGCCATCAGTAGTTCAACTATAATTTTACGAAGCTACGAGAATACTTTTTGTACGCTAAGAAAACAAAAATAATGACTTTATTTGACAATTCGTTTCCTCTTGCGTCACCATAACGCCATTTTGGATAGTATCCTCTGGAAGTTCTCTTTCAGTCACAACTGATGTTTATTTATGCTTTGATTCAAAGGAAAACAACGAATCTGTGTGACGCAGCTGACAGAGAACAGCGTACGTTGTTTGCACCCAGGAGATACTCTCCAAAATGGCGCTACGGTGATGTAGATGAGACAAATTGTTGAATAAAGTTGTTATTCTTGTTTTCTTTGTGTACAAAAAGTATGCTTGTAGCTTAGTAAGGACCACTGATGGCAGATGGACTATTTCGACAATGTTTTTCATACTTTTCTGGGCCTCGACAGTGCTATTTACTTGGCAGTCAATGGGACAGTCAAATAGCTACCAGTTTCCATCAAAAATCTCTTAAATTGTGTCCCGAAGACGAACAAAGCTTTCACAGGTTTGGAACGACATGGGGGTAAGTGATCAATGACAAAATTTTCATTTTGGGGTGGAGTAACCCTTTAACATTATGTAAATATATATGAATCTGTATTTAGAATTATTAAACAGAGCAAAACACAAATTAAAAAACATTCTGAATCTATCGAATGTGGTGATCTGAAGGCAGCTCAGCATGACCTGTGAACAGTTCCTCTGTCATACTGAGTTTATGCTAATTATGTATATATAGTGGGAAAACTAATTATTTGATTACCTGCTGATTTTGTATGTTTGCCCACTGACAAAGAAATAATCAGTCTATAATTTTAATGGTAGGTTTATTTTAGCAGTGAGTGACAGAATAACAACAAAAAATCCAGAAAAACACATTTCAAAAAAGTTATAAATCAATTTGCATTTTAATGAGTGAAATAAGTATTTGGCCCCTTTGCAAAACAGGACTTAGTTGTTGGTGACAAAATCCTTGTTGGCAATCACAGAGGTCAGACGATTCTTGTAGTTGGTCACCAGGTTTGCACACATCTCAGGAGGGATTTTGTCCCACTCCTCTTTGCAGATCTTCTCCAAGGTTATTAAGGCTTGGAGGCTGACGTTTGACAACTTGAACCTTCAGCTCCCTCCACAGATTTTCAATGGGATTAATGTCACTCCTTTGTTGCCTTGGCCATGTGTTTCCCTGGCTGAGGGAGGGAGGTTCTCACCCAAGATTTGACGGTACATGGCCCCGTCCATTGTCGCTTTGATGAGGTGCAATTGTCCTGTCCCCTTGGCAGAAAAACACCCCCAAAGCATAATGTTTCCATCTCCACGTTTGACAGTGGGGATGGTGTTCTTGGGGTCATAGGCAGCATTCCTCCTCCTCCAAACACGGCGAGTTGAGTTGATGCCAAAGAGCTGGATTTTGGTCTCATCTGACCACAACACTTTCACCCAGTTCTCCTCTGAATCATTCAGATGTTCAATCGGCAAACTTCAGACGGGCTGCACATGTGCTTTCTTGAGCAGGGGGACCTTGCGGGCGCTGCAGGATTTAGGGTGTAGTGTGTTACCAATTGATTTCTTGGTGACTATGGTCCCAGCTGCCTTAAGATCATTGACAAGATCCTCCCATGTAGTTCTGGTCTGATTCCTCAACTTTCTCATGATTATTGAAACTCCACGAGGTGAGATCTTGCACAGAGCCCCAGTCCGAAAGAGATCGACAGTTTTTTTGTGTTTCTTCCATTTGCGAATAATTGCACCAACTGTTGTCACCTTTTCACTAAGCTGCTTGGCGATGGTCTTATAGCCCATTTCATCCTTGTGTAGGTCTACAATCTTGTCCCTGACATCCTTGGACAGCTCTTTGGTCTTGGCCATGGTGGAGAGTTTGGAATCTGATTGATTGATTGCTTCTGTGGACAGGTGTCTTTTATACAGGTAACAAGCTAAGATTAGGAGCACTTCCTTTAAGAGAGTAGCTGTTGCCTGTATAAAAGACACCTGGGAGCCAGAAATCTTGCTGATTGATGGGGGATCAAATACTAATTTCACCTATTAAAATGCAAATCAAATTTATAACTTTTTTGAAATGCATTTATCTGGATTGTTTAGTTGTTATTGGCTCTCAAACATATAAAATCAGCAGGGGATCAAATAATTATTTTCCCCACTGTAAACACTACTGTCTATAGCAAACTCCTATAAAAGCATGCTTCTTCAGTGAGTGTCCATTATTAAACACTTGTCAGACATGCGATCATACCGAAATGTACTATATACTATCAGAGAGCGCACATATGCGATTGGTGTATGTCACTGACTGTAATTGCCTTTACCTCCATTACTGTCATGTATCTGGTCTATCCTGTCATCATGTACTCTTGCACCACACTTCATGGACTTCATTCCCCACAAGCCACTGCTCTAATCACTGCATTCACCTGCTCTCACTTTACTGATTACTGCTCACAGCTGCACCTCATCACACTGTCTGCATTTAAGCCACTCACACACACAGCCACCTTGCGAAGTCTTATCGTTCCATATGGTCGTAATTCTAAGCGTTTTTCTCTGTGTTGGATTATCTGTGTATGACTCTGGACTGTGTACCCCGTTGACGATTCCTGCTGCCTGCCATTGCGACCATTGCTTGAGTATTGAACTGTTTCCCGGATTACCTACGTTGTTCCTGTTTTCTGGTGTTTACTCTTGCCTGTTGACACATCTCAATAAATGCTGCAATTGGATCCGCACGTCTCAGTCTGACTCCCTGTGACAATTACAATCATCATCCATCAGAACTTTACTGGTAAGATACTGGTTTGCTTTATTTAACCCATACAGACTAGTCTTGACTTCATATTTCTTATTATTAGATGTGTTTGTTCCAACCAATCACTGCACAAATTTAGGTCACGCATGATGACAAAAGCACGTTAGAAAGTGTTATTTATATAAATATATATATTTGTATGAATTTCTATGACAGGGATCCTCAAATCTGGCCCACGAGATCCATTTTCCTGAAGAGTTTAGCTCTAACCCTAATCAAACACACCTGAGCATGCTAGTCAAGCAGACTATATTTTACTATATACAGTGAAAGCTAGCGTAACACTGTGATTGAATGTGAAAGAAAAAAAAGCTTTCCCTTTGGCACTTTGATAGTCCATCGCCCCTATTGCCTTAATGAAGAAACCGCCCTTGGTTATTACATTATTATAATTTGGTCGAGGCTATTTGCATTAAATGTGCATTAGGCTATTTCTTCTCTGTGATTCATGGATCTATCTTTAACCCCTTCTATTCAGAAACAACAAACTCTTCATTCATCAGCCAACTGTGGATTTCTTGCTATTGCCATATGCACATCACACCATATGTTTAGCGTAGCTTCATCCGTCAGCAGTGAGGGATCTTTCACAGGTGATGAATGCAAGACAATAAACAGTCTGATGGAGAAGATCACAGATACGCATCTGAACGCTAGCTGCCGTTAGTGAGAATAAAAAGCAGTCAGTTATTGTTTCAGGAACAGTTATGGGTGACAACTTGGCCTCACAGCTGCAGTCAAAAGCGACATTACTCTCCTCTGAAATTCAGTCTCTTAAAATAAGTTCCTAGTTCAGGTTCTGATCCATCATGAGAACCATCGAGATAAGTGAATGTTCTTTTCATTATCCAAATCACTACACATCTTTGTGCAATCTGCATTCATCAGTTCATAAGTGAAGCAACATACACATGGTTCAAAAACATGTCTGATGTTTAATGCAAGGAATGTGTTAAGTAACGACAGCAGCAGCAGGAAGACGATATTGTTGCTTATGAGGAAACAAGAAACTATTAAAAGTGAAATGGACATTGGCTTGGGCTTAGTAAGAGAAAGCAACAAGATTATTCATGCAGTGCGAATCAGCACGTATATTTGCATTGGGTTATATAAGAAATGCTAAGCGGATGCTTTGCATGCAAGTTACTTTTGCGTTATGCAGGAACACATAAAGAGCGAGAATATTTATTTGACCTTAAGATACTAATAGAAGTTAATGAGTCAAATCAGGTAGTGAGAAACAAACCATATCTTCGCCTGAAGATATTTATAGAAGTCAATGAGCTCAATTGTGCATAAGAAACATAGAGAATACATTAATACACCGGTGAAGCAAAGTTAGTTTCTCAGGAATGTTAATGGAACAAAGATGAACTAAAAACATGCTATGAATGAGAATATTATGTTTTTATGAACTTGGTCAATGAATTCATTCATACAATTAGAGAGATTATCTAGTCACACTCAGCCGGGCTAAGCAATCATAACTGTGAGTAGTTTACAGAGTAGTTTTACAGGCACACTGGTGTCATTTTGTCTTGGTGGGAGCCTTCACAATGCTTTTAATTAAGAAACCGCAGATTACTGCAACTCATGGTAACCAGACGCAGAGCGCTAATTCCTGTAAGACAGGGCTGGGCAACTCTAGCCCTCAAGATCCTCTGTCCTGCAGAGTTTAGCTCCAACCTTAATCATATTCACCTGCCTGTTGCTTCCTATTAATCCTGAGGAGCTTGATTAGCTAGTTGAGGTGAACTCTGCAGGACAGTGGATCTTCTCCACAGCTTCTCCACCCTGCTGTAAAGATGTGGTATAATGTTGCCAGCAGAGATGCACAGATCAGTGTTCCCAACCCTGTTCCTGCAGGCACACCAACACTGGACATTCTGGGTGTACATATCTGTTATCTGACTTATCTATTCGAGGTTTTTGGAGCTGATGAGTTAAATCAGCTGTGCTTGATTAGGAAGAGTTAGAAAATATGTAGCGTTGGTGTGCCTTCTGGAACTGGGTTGAGAAACAATGGGCTAAACACACCATCATTCTGTTAAAGTGAAAATATTTAATTGTATTCATATTGCATTCTGCAAGTGTCAGGTTCCTATGAGGACTAAAACTTTAATGACTGCAGTCATGATGCAATGATTTTGCGAGTTTGGAAAGCGGATTGTGTTCTACTATATTACGCATTTGTGTAAACAGTATGCACATGACGTCACAGTAGACTGAAGTCGCTGCGGCTACACCAACTGAGTGGCAGAAAGACTGAGTAGCAGCATTAGTGTTCAGCTTGAAACACTTCTAAAATGGGAGAGAGCACTTGTTCAATTGACTGTACAAATGGGTGCAATAAGAAAAAAAGAAGATTGCCAAAAACTACAGAAAATAGGAGCAGATGGATCACTGCAATTTGCAGAAACAACTGGAATCCAAACACCCAAAAGTGGATTTGAAGTTACAGTTTTGTGTCATATATGCTGAATTTGGGGGTAAAGGTCATACCCTGCATCATATATGTGACCCTGGACCACAAAACCAGTCATAAGTAACATGGGTATATTTGTAGCAATAGCCAAAAAAAAAAAAAAAAAAAATTATGGGTCAAAATGATATTTTTTTCTCTTTTCCCAAAAATCATTAGGATATTAAGTAAATATCATGTTCCATGAAGATATTTAGTAAATTTCCTACCCTAAATATATCAAAATCTTAATTTTTGATTAGTAAAATGCAGTGCTACGAATTTCATTTGGACAACTTTAAAGGCAATTTTCTCATTTTTTTTTTGCACCCTCAGATTCCAGATTTTAAATAGTTGTATCTCAGCCAAATATTGTCCTATCCTAACGAATTGTCCTAAAAGCTGAAGGTTATCCAGTTGACTTTCAACAATTAAGTTAATGTGAAATATATTGGTAATATTTATTATTTTAGGCACCAATTCTCACATGCTTAGTTGCTTATTAGCATGCATATTGGCTGTTTATTAGTATTTATAAAGCACATATTAATGTCTTATTCTGCATGAACATATTTTAGATCCCTTAACCCAACCTCACTCCTAAACCTAAACAACTATACCCTACTAACTATTAATAAGCAACAAATTAAAATTTTCCTGATGCAAAAGTCATAGTTAAAAACTAGTTACTAGTGAGAATTGATCTTAACTAATATATGGAAACAATCATAATCACCAACTTTCACCAAGTCAGATTTATTTGTATAGAGCTTTACTATACAAGCCATTTTAAAGACATTTACATGAAGTCATAATGCCTTAGTTGTTTAACTAATTTTAGGGCTGGGTGATGGGCTTTCAAAGTGGTGGGAAAATGCTCCTTTGTAAGGAAAGATCTGCCATTAATCATTGTTATCGCTTGTGAAATTAAAGACAGCAGTGTCTTGCATGAGCAGTAAAGAGTGAGAATGTGTTATACATTAAATAGAACAAATATCATTGAATTCAATTGTAATTATAATTCGTAATAGTTTCTTGCTTGTCTAGAGCAGTTTAAACAGCCCACTGTCTTTCAGAAAAATCCTCTAGGTCCTGCAAACTCGATGGTTTTCTAGCATCTTTTGCAAATTTGAACCAACAGTGATATAATTTGAGATCTATTTTTCACTCTCAGGACTATTACAAAAGGTGAAAACATTTAATGATGCTCTAGAAGGCAACACAATGCATTGATAGCTGGGGGTGTAAACTTTTGAACAGGATCGTAATATGTTGATTTTTTATTTTGTTTAAGGATCATATGCATTTTTTTAATGTAGTACTGCCCTTCAGATGCTACATAGGATTTCCAGAAGACAAAACAATTTTGATTTCCCCTGATTTCCCCAGTTAATTACTTGACGTTTAAGACCATCTGATGTTGATGTTGATGATGATGATGTTGTTCTCTCCCTGGATGTTGAGAAACCGCACCTCCAAAAATGTGAATATCCTTCCAAAAGCTAATTAGAAATGCATGACTAGAACTATTAGAAATGCATTAGAACTATTAGAAATGGATGACTGAAGTTTATTTTTAACGATGTGTCTGAGTGATTGAACAAGAATGTTTTTTTGTTTGTTCGTCTCATTTCACAATAGACCCTTTTCTTAATTATTCTCCTGCTGCTGGGTTTTCTTAATATCCTCCATTGAAAGCTATGGCAGTGCCCTTGTAGGCAATTATTGTGGTTGAATTGGTTCATTTTAATTTGACAGAGGTGGGGGGTTCCCTTGGCTCTTCATTCAAAAGAAGTCTATAGTATAGGATAATTTGCAAGTTGTTGAACCTGTGGAACATATTTTGGATAAAACAGAACGTTAGACATTTTCATTATCTACCTATTCTCTGGACATTGCAGCAATTAAGCTTGAGAAGGTCTCAATGTTCCACAATGTGTTCCATCTCCATTGGAGTTGTGATCAGTTGCCAGGCAGGTTCATCTTAAGGTATCTTGGACTCAGTAAAGAATGAAGTTTGATAAGGGCCCAGTTCTCATGCATATTAACCAACACAGTAGGTATTTGGCCAAATTTTGTGGTACTGCCTGAAGGTCATTTGTTCTGTTCAGTTGCAGGGAAAGTGCAATTATCACATATACCTAAACTCTTCACTTAAAGTGAAATACTCACAAGACAGCTAGATCCATAGGTAAGACATCTTCAAATAAGTCATGGGCTATGCCAAAGGGATAACCAGTTGTAAAAAGAAAATCTTTTGCTTTGTCTGTCAATGGATAAACCTTTTTGACACCATAACAATGGGTCAATATGGTATTTTCCTTCACAGTCTGAAGTTTGATGCTTAATCCTACCTTGTTCTTGGTGGAAAAGCACCTGATCATTGAACTGGTCATGTCACCTGTCCACGCTGCATTATCTTGACTAAGACATCAGAACATTGGCATTGATTTCTTGACCTTTCCCTACAGAGAAAAACTGCTCCCAAAACACCCCTTCTCATGGCCTTATCCTCAGTTGATAGAGTTTTTTGGTCCAGTTGTCAGTCTTTGGACCATACGCTTTCAATCAAAGCATAGCGTTTTTAAGCATGCTACCAATTTCAAAAATGTGTTGCTGTCCATTCCAACAAGGGATCAACTTATGATGGCTTACCAGTTACATGCAAGTCTTTTATGTGAGAAAGGTTAGCAATATGCCAGAGTTGTAGACTCGAGTCCCAAATTTGATGGCTTGTGACTTGACTTGACATAATCAAAGAAGACTTGCGACTCGACTTAGACTTTGACAGCAATAACTCGAGACTTATCTTGGACTTGAACCCTGTGACTTGGCAAGTCTTTACACCTTCTAAAAAAGTTCTGATCAATATAGGCTGGTTAATGAATCGTGTGATTACACTGAGCCAAAGAGGGACTTGCTAAGTGAGTGCTTGTATTGTTTTTATCCACATAATGATTAGGATATTTAATGTTTTAGACATTTAAATTACACATAATCACTATAAACCACTTATAATAATAGTAAGAAGAAACACTGATGTATATTGAAACAGCAGTAGCCTAATAATTGGCTAGACCTTTCAAACATAATTAGATTTTTTTTTCATGTCAAATACTATGTGGCCAACATATAAAGTTTACTCTATTCTTCCTGTTTACCAGCTAATAATAATAGACTATTATTGACTTTAAATTTACTGTAGTAATTAATACAGAGACACTAATTGGATAAACAGCACTAATGACTTGTTTAGGACTTGAAGCTTAAAGTTGATGACTTGCAACTTGACTTGGACTTGCCTGTCTTGACTCGAGACTTGAATGCAAAGACTCAAGACTTACTAGTGACTTGCAAAACACTAGCTGCGTTTCCATTACCCCTTAAATTGCACAAATTCGACTAAAATTCGACTAAATATAGCCAAAATCCATTGGCATGACTTATCACGAGAGAAAAAAAAAAAAAGTTTTAGTCGCATAACATCAGTTAATGGAAATGTCGTCATTTCGCAATACTTTTTTAATCGACATTTATAAAATATCACCAAAGTTTTGCACAAATCTGTAATGGAAACACGCCTGATGATTTGGTCCTACATCTGCAATATGCTGATAAAACTTCTGAATTAAGGGATGTAGCAGATCACAAAAAAGTGTCAAATTACACAAGTTTTAATGTTCAGTCTAACATCCATACATGTTCTGAATGTAAAAGATGCTGTATTTTGAGGTAAACTTCAGATTTTTTAGCCATTTTGATAAATCTGACTTTAGATTTATAAGGATTTGTTCAGCTTTCCTGCTGTTTTGTGATGATCCTATAATCATTTTTCCTTGGTCTTTTTTTATGCAGCACAAGTAATTATTGAACAGGAAATCGGGATGAGCAAAGGTTAGCTATTAGGGAAGCCTTTGCTATTACTGATGATTGCAGGCTCCACTCTAAAGATTTCGACTTCAGTACCTTCTTTTCACTCACATTCACTAGCCAAATTCAGCACAAGGATGCCATCAAAGTTATTTACGCTGCTCCTGTCATTTTGATATTGTATGCTGAAAATGAAGGAAACCCTACTCCCAGTACATCACTGTCAGCAGATGAAGTATCCTCCATTGCGGTATGACCAAAAATCTGAGTCACTTTTTCCGCATTCACTACCTCTGGAGATGCAGTCATCCTGTCCCTGCAAAGTAATATGCTCAAAGAGGCTATGAAGGCTTACAAGAGAGATTTTTCTAAATATGCTAAATGTAAAGAGGGATGTAAATCAGCATTTGGTTAAGGCTATTCACACCTACACATTGTATCATTCTGGGATTCAGATTGCAGTGTGGCTTAAGCCATATTGCAGTATTTTCTGAACATGTTATATATAATTAATTTCATTATAATCAGGGCTGGAAATGGTAGGGGATGGAGTCCAGAGAGTGAATTTCAAGGGGAGATGGTGTTTCAACTCCAACTGGTTAGGTTTTTTTGGTAATTAAAGTGATTTCTATATTTTATCCATTCAAAAGAGTACGAAAGCGATCCCAGTTCTGCACATAAACGTAGCACAAAGTGTAGGGACGATGTAAATAAAAGATTTGGTGTGCAGTGTGGAGAGCTTTATTAAAATGGAAGTTTATGAGATTGTGATGAACTGATGAAGACAAAAGGAGTTTACAAACTTACATTTTAGGAACACTGTTGTCTAATTCTGCTCTATTTCTTCAACGAAAATAATCCCAAACAAAGTTGCAGCTGAGCTGTTGCGCATCTCCAAGCAAACACCG
>NC_133376.1:71452-87561 GCF_049309525.1 Garra rufa
GCATGCGAATCACAATTCAGTTTAGTTTATTTTTATTCATTTTAACAATAACCATTTTATTTGCTCTTTTTGTTGTGCTACACTCTTAAAAATAATGGTGCTTCATGATGCCATAGAAGAACCTTTTTTTTTTTGTCTAAATGGTTCCATAAAGAACCTTTAACATCTGAAGAACCTTTCTGTTTCACAAAAGGTTCTTTGTGGCGAAAGAAGGTTCCTCATATTATAAAAAGGTAAGAAAGAGGTGGTTCTTTAAAGAACCATTGACTAAATGGTTCTTTGTGGAACCAAAAATGGTTCTTCTATTGCATCGCTGTGAATAACCTATTAAAGCACCTTTATTTTTAAGAGTGTACTACTGACACAAGACAGCAAATAAAATTGGCAAATAAAAACAACAACAGCAAAACAAAGCAATTACATAACTTATTCAAGCCGCAGTGCACTCTGGGAGTCAGTGAGTAGCTATACTAAGTCAAGAGTTAAACTTAAAGTAAAGATTCAGGTACTCCTTAAAGTTCTCTTTTAGTTACTAGAACTCTTGTGTAAGTAAACTATACTAACTAAACATTTGTCAGTACAGCATACTATTCCTATTTCACTTATTTTCTTAGTGCAATTGGTTTTCTTGGTTTTTCTAAGTAAAGTCAACTTATTACATTTTACAGTGTATGTTTGATGGAATAATTTAGCATTCTTTTTTTTTGTATTTTGATAAACATAAAATTGCTTTTTACATTCAACTGTCTTGACAGTACTGTCACATAAAATTGGCCATCTTTTACCACTGAAGTAGGATATAGTGAACTAAAATGATGATTTTATATTTGCTTTATGTCTCTTGTCTTACCATGCATTTCCCTCTAGCTGCAATAATGATTTGACCCTTCACTTCTATTGTCTGTCCGTGAATATCATTATATGAATACCATCAATGCCAGCCTGTCAGTGTCTATTTCTAACACACAGGAACAGACTCCAGAAAGCGGACCGTGTTTTCGTATGTCAGTCTGCTGTCAGACAGTCAGTGAGACGGGTCAGAATCACAGCAGACAGCCTGGCCTCCCCGGGCAAGAGATCGAGAGACAGAGAGGAAAAACCACTTGACCGTCTCTTGACGAGCTCAAGAGTATGTTCTTAAAGCTATTCACTTACACTTATACTTCTGTACAGCATGCCCATTATAAACCCGCTTGGAGTCTGCAGCTCTGGATTGATTCGAATGATTGAAAATACAGCCACAACATAAATAATGAACTCATTACAATCTATGGGTGAAACACAGTAATTAGTTTCGTCTAGCAAATCATCCACTATGACAGATACGTCTCATTAGCGGCAATGAGAATGTGGTCTCTCTCAGCTGATGTCACCTCAGACAATGTTTGTAAAGACAACCATTTGAAGAAGCCCAAATGAGCTAGAGCCAGACTGTGACTGTAAGCCAAAAGTGATGGGAATCACCATCAGCGGTGGCTTTCATAGGATGACATCGCTGAAAACTAAACATGTCTTTCTTAAGACATGCAATTTATTTATTTATTTATTGAAGATTAATCAAAAATGGCAACTCAATAGCATTAAGAAATTAAAAGTTCAGAAAAGCTTTTATATAAAAAAGCAGCAACTTACCATTTTGTGTTGATTAAACATATTAGCATAGACTGAGTCACATTTAATGTTAATGCATTAGGCAATAAAATATGAAAGTGCCATTTACTTGAAAAATAACAGCACACTTTTCAATCAAAACATTTCACAGACAGAAATTTGAACTTCAAAATGATAAAACGTCATATAGAGAGGCCTAAAGTTATTCACTTGAAAAAAATGTTGTGCTTTCTAAAAAATATGGTAACAAAATTACACATACTTTTTAATTATTATATTATTATACACACTATTTTAATTAGTATTGTATTGTCCAGTTTCACATATAAGGTTTAAGAATAAAGTCCCAGAATAAAATGCATGTTTGAGCTGTCTTAACTGAAAGCAAACTTACTTTTTTTTTGCTGCCCTAAAGTTAAGAGAAAAGTCAACACTGAACCACACATTCTTAGCTGGACTATTCAAGTGTATGACCATTTTTTTTTTTCAAACTAAAGCTGCCTTAGAAGACACATAAATATTTAAAATATATAAACAACTAGATCTGAACAACTAGAAACAACTCTGCTTTGGTTCCAATGCCTGCACTAATAATTTCTGAACACCAAATATTGGTTTTGGACCAGAACTACAGACTATCGATTGATCTCATGTGTTTTTGCTGTTTAAATACATGCAACAAGATTCTATATATGTTAGATATCTGTACAAAAACTACAACAAACAAATGCTAACTTTTCCAGAGTTTAAACGAGAAGTTCACTTCCAGAACAAAAATTAACAGATAATTTACTCACCCCCTTTTCATGCAAGATGTTCATGTTTTTATTTCCTCAGTTGTAAAGAATTTTTTTTTTTGAGGACACATTTTAGGATTTTTCTCCATATAATGGACTTCTATGGTGCCTCCAAATTTGAACTTCCAAAATGAACTTCCAGAATACAGAGTACAGAATTTAAAGCCGCATTTAAACTGCATTTTGGAAGTTCAAACTCGGGGCACCATATAAGTCCACTATATGTAGAGAAATCCTGAAATGTTTTCCTAAAAAAACATAATTTCTTTACGACTGAAGAAAGAAAAGACAGGAACATCTTGGATGACAAGGGGGTGAGTGCATTATCTGTACATTTTTTTCTGGAAATGAACTTCTTTAACAAAATGTATTCCCCTCATGTCTAATTTATGCATATTGTTTTAAACACTTTGATACAGTAGCTCTGAGTATTCTTCGGCTGAATGAGCTAGCAGTATGTTCTATGGATCAGTGAGCAAAACCCTGGGGAGAGCATGTACCACATCTCATATCTCAACTCAAACACTTTCGCTCTCTCAGGAAGGCTGGATAGAAGGTCTTGGGGGAATGAACCACTAAGTTAGATCATTTAAACTCTCTGTGTCTTTATAGTGGGCAACAATAGACTTTGATGGATTTTGAGGAGTGATGCCTGAGCATCTCTGAATGTGGTGTCTGTGTAGAAAATTCTCCATGGACCATCACTAGGTTACATGGCAGACACAGACACTGGCTTACTTTATTCATCCAAACTGGATGTTTCAGGTTTATACAGCTCTTTTCACAACACAGATGATTTCGAAGGGGCCAATTTTGCTCTGGCTATACTGTCTATACATGTCAGCATTAGTTAGCTGTGTTACTGGACTATACACATTAAGTGTCTTTGAGTTTTGTGAGGTCAAACATGGAAAACTGAAGAGGCGTGCAGACAATACACTTGTTTGTTCAAGGACAGACAAAAAAATGTTGATCCAGGAACAAGTTCTGCTTGGCAAAATCACAATCACTGCCTCCTACTGCAAGTTGTTCATAAGCATCTCCAGCAAAGGCATTTTCCTAGTATTGCCCTAGCACTTTTTGCCAGCCTCTTTCTGTTAAGAAGGACCAAAAACCCTCTAGCAAGCCATTCACATCTCAGTAACACTACTGCACAGATATGTCCTATAGGCACGGTTCTTTGAGTCTTAAATGGTGAAAGAGCAAAATCTCCAAAACAGTTTGTCATGATAACATTCACAAATAATTTGACTCCACAATCTGCCACCAGTAGTACTTCAATAGTAGTGACACTTTATTTTAAGAACCAACTCTCACTCTTTACTAGAATGCATACCCTGTTAAAAACAATGTGTTCAGTCAACCTAAAATAATTTGTTACCTGGCTGCCTTAAATTTTAAGTTCGGTCAGCTCAAAAAATTGTAGTAAACTTTAAATGTTAAGTTGTACTAAGTGACAACTTAGATATTTGAGTTGATTTAACTTACAATTTTAAGGCAGCTTGTTAACTTACCCAGCTTTAAAGTTTAACAAACCAATTTTTTTGTTAAGTCAACTTAAATATCTAAGTTGTCACTTAGTACAACTTAACATTGACTAAACTTATTTGAGTTGACTAAACTTCAGATGTTAAGGCAGCAGGATAACAAATTATTATTATAATTTTTTTTTTTACAGTGTATAACTAGCATATTGGCTACTTATTAATACTTATAAAGCACATATTAATTGATTATTCTGTAATACCATATTCTAAATCACTTCTAAATACATAAACTTAACAACTACCCTACTATAAATAAGCATCAAATTAGGAATTTATTGAGGCAAAAGTCATAGATAACAGTTAATAGAGAGAATTTTGATTTCTCCCAGTCATTTTATTCCCTTGCTGTCTCTGCAAGAACATAGCATCTGTGTTGGCAATTATTAAACCCATCATTTGTTTTTGAGGTAAGAAATAGTGTCTGAGAGTCATACCGTTCATCTAAACTCTCTTTGAAAAGAGACTAGTGGGACTATAGTCTTCAGGGCATAGAGAGCACATGGCGGAGGTGTTGTTACATACCAGTTTGTTTTTAAGTCGATGATAAACAATTTGGTTGGAATTTAAAAGGTGAAATGCATCTCAGAGACAGACAGCCGATGCCAAATGTTCACAGTCATAACATTGTTTCTTTACTCCTGATCAAATACAGATTATGTTACTGTATCGTAAGCGCGAGGCTCTCTCAGCTCTTCATTTTAGCTAAATTAAATTCCAGCGGTGAAGTAATGCTCCATGACATCATAGACCGAGCCATCAATGTTCCATGTGACGCTTTGACCTGAGCTATAAATAGCACGAGTTCATGAGTATCACTCAGTAAAGTTCAGATTGAATAGTCTTGCTTCTGCGTAGCAAAGCATGCTAAATTCATGAGCTCTAATGCACTGGTTTCGATCACACGCGTGACTCATTTTTAATGCGCTCAGAGAATGAGAGCAGGAGGAGGACGTGGAGTGGGCAGCTCTGTGGAGTTTTAGTAGACTTAATGATTTAGCTGAAGAATTTAATATAAGGCATGAGGGGACACTACCTAAAGACAGCAGAAAAGGATTTTGGCAAACCTGAGTCACTTTATGCCATCTTTTGTTTAAAAATGTTCGACTGGAGAGCTTTTTTGCCTGTTTACAGACAGTACAATGCCTCCTTCTCTGATACAACATGACAGAAATTCAACTTCTAAAATTGCTTTAGAAAACATTCAGGCCCGGTTTCACAGACAGGGCTTAGACTAAGCCAGGATTAGGCCATAGTTCAATTAAGACATTTAAGTAATTTTTATAAACATGCTTAGACAAAAAAACATTACTGGTGTGCATCTTGAGACAAAACAAAGGCACTGATGTATTTTAAGATCAATCAGTGCAATTTTATTTCAGTTAAAACAGCTCAGACTTACATTTTAGTCTAGGACTAGGCTTAAACCTTGTTTGTGAAACCGGGGGTCAGAGACTGGGTTTCATTTCTATTATTTTTTTTTTATTTTTTTTTGTGGACTAGTGATTTTGTGGGTTACTGCTGCTGTAATGATAGAGTGTTGCAACATAATATACTTTGTTTATGAAATGCTTGGTTATGTTTTGATGTGTGTGCAATGTCTATGACTTACGATGTTTCTAGACAAGGTGCTGTGGATAGCTGGTATGTTTTTCAGGGTCCGAGATCCTCAATACCTCTGCATAGGTAGAGAGAGCCACTGCAAAAATAATAAGAAAAATAGACATGAAAATAATTGCCTAGGTCTCATAGTAATAGTAGTAGCATACATTGTTTTTAACCTTAAGGCAGTGGTTCTCAGTTCCAAGCATGGTAAGCCACTTCTCTGCACATTTTGTATGTCTCTCTCTTATCAGACACACTCAGTTCAGTTCATGGTGTTCTTTCCTAATGAGCTGATGAGCTGATGACCTGAATCAGTGTGTTAAATAAGGAAGACTTAGAGAGGTGGATCACCAAGACTGGAGTTGAGAACCACTGCTTTGAGAGTTGTCATGTGAATATGATGGATGTAAATACAGACTTAAGTTTACAAGTCACATCAATCAGACCACATGAATTGAATTTGTTCTAATCACATAAGCTTGTATGCTGAAGAACACCCATGAGCCACTTACTGACACTGATGGAAACTGACCTTTGATGAACATTGGCATACATACAGTATGTGGGCAATAATGTACGAGTAGCCTTGCTTATCTCTTATCTCTTATCTGCTTATCTCTCAGCATGAGAAAACAAAACTGTCGTTTAGTTTAAACCAGAATGGTTCACAGCACAGCACGAGTCTTTCTAAGAAACATCATTAAACAGTATTACTCAGTGAACACACAGTAACATACCTGAAACAGAACAATTTTAAATAATATATGCACTTCAGCAACTGTGGGCTTTCACACACACATACACACATATAGTAGGGAAAAACTATATCAAATCAGTTGAAATACATGTCTTCTTGACCGGTTATCTGGTAAAGTCAAGCTGGGTTGAACCTGGTCAGTTCCTCAAAGGGAGACCATCTAGAAAAGCTAACATAGCTGCTGAAAGAGCTATTACCTTAAACAATTTAAGTTACAGTTTTTTTTCAATTGCTTACACACTAAAATTAAAACTTTATCACAATTAACAAAACTTTACACTCAAGGAGCAAAACACCGGCCTAGATTTGCACAACTGTAAGCACATTGTCAGCTTCACACTTTTTGCAAAACATTACACACAGTGATTTGCAAAACACTAAACACACTTGTATGCATTTGACACCGAAATTTATCATGATGTAATTTCCTTGCAATTTTAAAGCAAAGGCTTTTAAATGAACACACCCCATGAACCAATTGGTTAACCACAGCCACCAGGTGTACACACACACTGGTGCTTAATTGTAGACACACCAATCAGGTGTAAGCACTATAAAAAGGCAACAGGCAAGTTCACCTGTCTTCAACAAAAATGGAAGGTGTCAGAGGAAGAGGAAGAGTGCGGATAAGAGGGGGAATCCGGAGAGAACAAGGTGGAGGAAGAGGCCAAGGTAGGGGAAGAGGAAGAGGAAGAGGGAGAGGGAGAGGGAGAGGAAGACCTAGAGGAGGGGTAGGACATGCACAAAGAAGAAGACAACCAAATCTGTGTAACGAAATTCGTGCTACAATTGTGGACCATGTAATAAACCATGGACTAACACTGAGGGAGGCTGGACTGAGAGTATAGCCTAACCTAAGCAGGTACACGGTGGCATCAATAGTTCGGACATTTCGTCAAGAGCATAGGTGAGAAACAGAAAATCCATAGCTTACTGCATGTACTATATCAACCGTTTTTGTATGTATTCGTGTATCATTTTACAGTAAGCTACATGTATTTTGTTTGGCCAACATAGGATTGAACGTCGAGAACACCAAGGAGGGAGGGGCCCTATATTCACACAGGAGCAAGAGAGAGAGATCATAAACCTCGTTTTGGCCAATAATGCAATCAGACTTCGAAAAATTCAAGCCCATATTATCAATGATCACCAAATTTTCAATAATGTCCAACAGGTCTCTCTGTCAACAATAGGCCGTATCCTTAAAAAAACATCAAGTTGTGATGAAACAATTGTATAAAGTGCCATTTGAAAGAAATTCAGACAGGGTGAAAGTCCTGCGGCGTGAATATGTGGTGGTATGTTTTGTTCACTGACTTTAGTATTGTGTACTGCACACATAACCTTTTTACAGTACATGTAATTTTACTGTATAGCAGACCTACAGTGTATTGATTACACAATGTGATATTTTGCTGTATTTCAGAGAGTTTTGCAAATGGATGCGGAAGAAGTCCCGCAGGAGTTTATATACATTGATGAGGCTGGATTTAACCTGACAACAGTGAGAAGAAGGGGAAGAAACATCATTGGCCACAGGGCTATTGTCAATGTACCAGGGCAACGTGGGGGTAACATTACCCTTTGTGCTGGCATTACACAGAATGGGGTCCTCCACCGCCATGCCAACTTGGGTCCTTACAACACTGACCTCATTCTTACATTTTTAGACAGATTACACAATATTATCACAGCAGCAAACCAAAGGGACCAGATGCAATACATTGTCGTCTGGGACAATGTAGCTTTCCATCGTTCCGCTCTGGTCCAAAACTGGTTTCATCAACACCCACAATTTACAGTTCAATACTAAACCCCATCGAGGAGTTCTTTTCAGCATGGCGGTGGAAGGTTTATGATCTCCAGCCCTATGTCCAGATGGCCCTCGTTCAAGCTATGGAGGAAGCATGTGATCAGATTGAAGCAGCATCCATACAAGGGTGGATTCGTCACTCCAAAAGATTCTTCCCACGTTGCCTTGCAAATGAAAATATAGCCTGTGATGTTGATGAGGCCCTGTGGCCAGATCCAGCTAGGCGGAGAGATGTTTAGGTTTTTATTTTTATTCTGTACTGAACTGGATATGTAATTTGTTACAGTATTACAGTTTTTTACAGATGCTAGGACACATTTCTCAATACTTAGGTCACTTTTGCAAAACTCTTCACACAATTCTCCTAACCGACTTTCAGCTTGGCAAAGCAGTTCATTTCACATTCAAAATGCACTACAACTACCAAAACACTTTATTCAGGTCTCAAATAAACTCATTCTTCCAGAACACTAGCAAAGGTTGACAGCCAACAAACACACTTTGTCACCCACAAAACAATGGCCTAAAAAACACTAACAACATGTAGCATTACACAGTGTTTTCTTGTGTAAAACAAGGACACATCTCTGTTTATAATTGCAATATATATTGTTTATAACTGCAATATATGTTACTGGAATGAATCAGACATGATGCAGAATTCGTCAATATTTTATGTCGTTTATTTTTTTGCACTAAGTAATTCCAAAATACAAGAATTTGTATACACACCATCCACTGATACAGATACAATAGTAATGCTAATCTACTGCATTTTTAGATTTGAAATATGTTTCAATAAAATATTGCTGTTGAATTTTGCTGTCTTATTCAGTTTTGCATTATGTTATTGTTTTGAACATAAGTTTAACAGTTTTGAAAACAGTATGTAAGCATGTGCAAAATGTCCTGTACGTACAAAGATTTTTGGCAGTTGTTGTGTCTGAGTGAGAAAAGAATTCATGAAATTTGAGAGATGTAGTCATTGGATGCATTTTGTGCCAAAACAATGATAATTGATCCTCAGTTTAGCCCACATAGACTTCTGTTGTGCTCACTGTGTGAAGAGTTTTGCAAAAGTGACCTAAGTATTGAGAAATGTGTCCTAGCGTCTGTAAAAAAACTGTATTGTAAGCTTACAGTACAATGGTACGTTCAGTAATACCGTATGGAAACTGGAAAATGTTTTGTTAGGAATGTTTTGTTCAAATGTTCAGTATTGACTGACTTGAGTACATGAAAAGAAATACATATTTTTATTAGTCTGCACAATTGGTGTCATGTATTGTTGGTGAATGTATTTTTACACTTTCTCTGTGTAAATGCTAAAAGTGTTTTAGGTTGAGCACAGGAGTGTTTAACTGATTCAAACTGAATTTGACCATATGATGGTTGTGTTTATGTTATGACAACAAAAAAAGGTTTTTATAAGACATTGTATAGTTTTGACAAAAGTGTTCCATTTTGCAAGTTATCTGAGGTGTTGTGCTACTTTGGTGTAGAGTTGTGCTAATTGTGTGAAGGGGTTTGGAAAACCGGGCCCTGTTTTTAAAATTGTGCCTAAGCAATCGTAAAAAACTGTAATAAACTCAAGTTTTACATTAGACAAACTTTAGATTGTTGTTTTGTAATACACAAGCATTTAATCTGCACTTAGTTTGAAATATTGAATAACCGCAGTCATGGAGACTGGGCTACAACTTCCATCAGGCTACGTGAGTCACGGATAATGAGAATTAGTGTGGCAGAAACGAATCAATCAAATCAATAATGAAAATAATTGAAAATTAATTTGATTATCCATTAATCATGTCTGCCCTCTGTTCACAAAACATCAACCAGTCACGCCACTTTACAGCAGTGAACAAAATTTCTATGGACATCTGAAATACTGTATAGCAGAGGACACAAACTGAGCAGCTGTGGGAAAAACCAAGTTATCCAAATCATAAGAATGCTTTACATTATGCTCTTAAAAATTGTAGACATATAGTATAACAAGGCTGTGCCTGTCAGGCTCTCTGGATGATTTGTGTGCTGTTTAATTAATTTGGATACCTGTTTTCCTTAGAACATAACATTTTATGGTTATATATCTAAATGTTAGGACATCCCATGAGTATTTTCATTTTGTTCCATTTTGTTTTGTTCATCCTGACAGTAAGTGAGTCTCCACTTGTAATAGTCCACACAGACATCTTTGAACAAGTGCTGGCATGAAATGTATCTTTGGAATCCAGAGCCTCTAACGGCTGATAAAGTGATGTGATGGCTCAATTGGAGGTTGCCTTTTTTATTCACAGTGTGTTTAGACACTGCTGTGCTACATTTTAACATCAATGTCTTAACCTTTACAGCTTCTTTCTGCTATCCAAAAAACATCATCTACTCTCGAGGTACCTCAGGGATCGGTTTTTGGACCCCTCATCTTCTCCATTTACAGGACAATTCATCCCTTGGATTCATTATTCATTATTATGAAGAGACACTGCTTTACTTTCCTTTGAACCAGATGATTCCACGGTAGCTGAACATATCTCAGACTGCCTGATGGACATCATAGTATGGATGAAAGAACATCACCTGCAACTCAACCTAATGTAAACACAGCCTCTCAGCTTCCCACCCACTATGACTCTACGGCACAACTTCACCATCTAGCTAATATCATCAACAATAATCTCAACCAGACCAGCCAGAAATCTCAGGGCAATCTTTGATGACCAGATGATCTTTAAGGAGCACACTGTTTCTATTGCACAACATCATGAAGAAGGCCCTTTCTAACAAAGTATGCTGCACAACTTCTCATCATTTTCATTTCTAGGGAGGACTATTGTAATGCTCTTCTGGCTGGACTTCCATCATGTTCAATTAAACCTCTTTAAACGATCCAGAAGCAGCAGAATGACTGGTCTTCAATGAGCCCAAAAAGAGCCCTAGTCACACACCTCCTCATTTCTCTCCGCCAGTTACCAGCCGTGGCTCACATCAAGTTCAAGACACTGATGCTTGCATACAGAATGGCTCTGCACCCTTGTACCTCCTCTCTCTTAAAAGTCTGATAGGTTGGGTGAAAACCCAAAGTTTTGGTCATAAAGACGAATGGTGTAGCTGCAGATAAAAGACAGAAGATCACACAATACCTCAGGGACAAAAGGAGAAGGAATGGGATCAAGAGGGCTTGTTTTTCATAGCTTGAAACGCTGGAGTATGTTTTACTTGCAGCAGAGAGGATGATGGGTACAGATGTATCTGGGGTTTCAGAGAATGAGTTGCAGATGATGACCACTTTGTTTTTGAAGTGTGTGAAGTCATTAGCAAGGACTGTGTATGGCAGAGTAGGTGGAGGAGGCATGGGAAGGTTGAAAAGGCTTGTGTGGGTTGATGATCGTAGCGTTGGTTCCAGAATGGAAGAATGACATATTTTTTTGTTTTGATATTGGAATAAGATTTTCTTTGATTTTCTTTCTGCTACATTTCGGTCCTGCTACTCTAATGAGTCTCTGGGATGCACGGGCTGATCTGTTTTGAGACTACAGGGCAGAGGGTGCACAGTGTTAATGAGATGGTGGATTTCAGGGAGGCAGCTTGTGGGAGAAATAGTTAATAGGAAGTGTGATGAGAGCTAAAGAGGTGAGGGAGGGGTGTGAGGCAGTCTGAAGTTTCCTTAAACATAACCATGGATAGGTAGGAGAAAAAGGAATCGGTCAAGCAACCCGTTCTCACCATTTTGCGTATAAATAGCATGACTTTGCAATAGCGTGTAATACATACGCCAAAGTAAAATTTTGCGTGCATATGATACGCCAATCCTTATACGCAAAATGATGAGAATAGGTTGGGTCAAGGGGAGTGTTAAAGTAATGTTGACTGGGGGCCTGTTCAATCTGGGCCATTAGAGAGCTTGTGCACATGACAGGAAGTAAGTGCGCAAGACTGTCCCATGCCTGAAAAATGCTAAACGCTTAGTGCTCTTAAAACATTAATTCCATACTATTTCTAATACCTATTTGCAGTGGTATTTGAGACTAAGCATATCCCATCATTCAACATCAGAAACTCAAATGCCTCCACATTGCTCATTGTTAAGAAAAACTTATTTTTCATAACAGCTCAAACCACAAGGAATCTTTTTTTTTTTTTTTTTCAATTATGATTTAGGACACTAAAACAGATACACGTTTACATGCACAATTTTTGGTTCAATCTGAATAAATTCATTCTGATTGATGAATCTAAATGTAGTGTTTACATGAAGGCTAAATAAAGTGATTAGGTTGATGTGTGCATTTATATGTCACATGCTTTAAGTTGGAACATTCACAGAGTGTAAACCACTCCCTTTATTCCGAAATTTATTTATTTATTTATAAATGTATTCCGATCCAGCTCAATCGGATTGCTTAAGGTGTTTACATGAAGGCTTTTCAGTCTAATTGAGACATCAATTCAATTACAAATGGATTATTTGGTTGCATGTAAACACAGCCAGACCTCAGATCGACATTTGCCACAATTCTGCACTGATGGGAGTCACTCAAAATATGTTACATTACATAATCTTTTCATGTCGGGTCCTGATAACCCTGCTGGGGGTTCATAACTGGCTAGATGTACATCTGGCAACTAGATGTACTGTATGTTATCCCACATATTACATAGCTACTTGCCACATAAATAAAAAATTAGACACAACATATTGATTTGAGTTTAAATATTGTTTTAGCTCTTTAAAGACAAAGCTTCTGCAAAGAAAAACTGTTCAATCAGAATCAAGTATTCCAGAGAGTCATGTAATAAATACCAGTAGTTTGTGTACCAGTAGACATTGGAGAGACAATGATGTGTAAGAACTCTTACAGTGGCAGCTTTATACAAGCAAAACTTGAGGGGAAGTATTGTAAATACTTACCTTCATCTTCCTTATCGCCTGTGAACAAATTTGCTGATTCCACTGCACATCACCTTATAAATGATTGTGTAAACACTGACTCCAGTGGCCTCCATGTTTAGTGCTGTATAACAGCATGCTGCACGCTGTCTTTGCTATACTTTGTTCTTTCTCTCATGCAGGTCAGATTATGACCATCACAAGTTCACATTTATATTTAATATATTTTTTTTTTTTAAACGAACAGCCAAAAAAAACAAAAAAATCTGATCTGGCCACTAAGGCTTCAATTAACAATGTTAATTTCTGTTCCCTTCCGGAACTCAACACTGCGTCATCAACGCTTTGGGGAACGCCATTGGCGGGCCGCACTCTGAACATGTCTACAACCAATGAAATGACGGGAGTGACGTCACAGGCGCGGTGACGTCACTCCCGTCATTTCATTGGTTGTAGACATGTTCAGAGTGCGGCCCGCCAATGGCGTTCCCCAAAGCGTTGATGACGCAGTGTCTCGTTCCCTCAGGGAACCAAGGTTACATACGTAACCTTAGACGTTTTCTATTGTCTTGTTGATGCCTCATTTGGATCTTGAATCTTGTCATATCGCAAATTACTGACATTATTGTTCTTAGTTAATAAACATTTGGCTTGATATCAACACACACAGATGTGCACAGCATAGAAAGCAAAGCATTAGTGATGATGGAGGTGTGATAGGAAAAGAAGCCAGACAAACAATTAGAGACATATTAGTTAAATTATCATAATGAAGAAATCTATGTGCAAGTCCAACTATTATGCAGATGAACTATAAAATAATAACACTCTAAACAATGACAAATAACTAAGTTTCAAAAGACAGGGGTGTGGAAACTCATAGTGTATTGTGTGCTTCTGGTTAATGGTTTCAGGTTTCAGGTCCAGACACTGAGGGTTTACTTTGGTCTTATGGTCTTTGATTGCAGATGTCTGTGATGTTCATGAGATCATATATTCTGTCACAGTTGCAATTTTGTTTAATCTTTGTAAACCTAGTTCCCTAGTTTTCCTTTTCAAAACCATCACCACACATGCATGAGCCATATTGACTCATTAATACTTGAAATCTTGTAATCAGAAAACACCACATATACGGACAGTGCATATTTACACATCATTAAAGTGTAGAATGTTTTAGAATCTTTGGAACTAGCAAATTCATTCATTTCTACTGAGAGGAGTGATATAACATGTCGGCGACTCACACTCTAATGAAAGCCGCTTCTTTCACATCTTTCCTCTTATGTGACATTGCGGACTTCAAAGCCGTTTCTTCTTGCTCGAAATCAGATTGAGATGAAGCACGGCACTGATGCCGTAGCCATATTAATTAAAATGAGAGCATCTACAGTCCCGCTGCCCGAAAAATGAAGCAGATATTTCAAGGATTTCGAGGGCCCTCTGATCACAGTGTGGTCATGTTAAGTGTTTGGATTGAGATGGGGGACTACTTTGGTGTTCCCAAGGCAACGGTGGACCCACTGAATGTCTGGACCTTTATGGTCATGGGCAAAAAAAAAAAAAAAAAAAAACGAAAAAAAAAGAAATCTAAGCAACAGAAGGAAGACAATAGTCATATTTACTTTCTATCAGGGGTGTGAGGCAATTGCTCATTGTTAAGAACCTTATATTTTGTAACAGCTCAAACCACAAGGAAACTTATTTTTTCAATTCTGATTTAGGCCACTAAAACAGATGCATCTGAATGTTTGGATTGAGATGGGGGATTAGTTTAATGTTCCCAAGGCAACGATGGATCCAGTGAATATTTGGAATTTATGGTCATGCGCAATAAAAAAAAAAAAATAAAAAAAAAATCTAAGCAACAGAAGGAAGACAATAGTCATTTTTACTATATATCAACTGTTTGATCTCTAAACCAGTGAAACGTGACAGAAACACTCCTCCTGTAAATTGAAAAAGAGCTCTTTCTTTCCCCGTTCCACTCCTCTGGACATTGCTGTAACCAGTCACAACATGTTCAAAATTGTCAAAACATGAAATACAAATATAGTATGGCAAGTTCAGTCATGAAAGTATAGATGATGCAGGCTTTTTTTCAATCTGATCTTCTAGCAATCCCATTGTTTACATGGCACAATCTGATTATCCTCTGCTTTTTCTGCAGGCAATGAGATTACTTGCTCGCTCCTCTGAAACCCTCCTCCTCCCCTAGCTCCACCTGTCTAGAGCTGCTTCAGGATTTATTTATGCCTATTTGTGCAGCAGCAACATGTCTTACATGATTACAACAGCTAGTCTGTGTATCGATTACAAAAATGTGTAGATTTATTAAAAAGCTCTGATTGGGGAATTTGAACTTTTGAAATCTGGCAACCACAACCATGAAAGCCTGTAAAGGCTTGCTAACAATGCAAGATAACGCAAATGGCAGATTAAAAACAAACACTTTTTAGGATGAATAACCACTGGGCTAATATTGCAAACCACTATGCTTAATAAATCAAGTGAAGCAGAAATATTGAAAACAATCAAAATATGATTCATAGTGCTGTCTTGTCTGAACTGAACCGACACTGAACTGACCTGAGCTAAATAATGACGCTATTGTTTTTTAGAGCTGCTTTCAGAAGAATCTGAACTGTCTCCATAGTTTAGTTTCTAAAATTGATTCTGCTATTTTTCATTTATCACTGTGAAGCCACTATGACACAATCTGTATAAAGCACTATATAAATAAAGGTGACTTGACTATGTGTTGGCAGTAGCAAGTTTATACTTGCTACTCAGCAACAGCAGCAAGCCTAGCAAATCTAGTCCGTTAACACCAATTACTGTACTTTAACACTGTTATAACTAAAGTGTTTTGAGAGTTGTCGTGGTTGCCAGGTATTTCCTCAACTCAAACAAGGAAATAATTTAGGGCTGTTGTCAGGAATAGCCAATAGGTGGCAGTGCCCTCTCAAGAGACATACTAATTTTTATTTTGATGAGTTTGAGCAAGTATTTTCCCGAATAACGTGTATCTTCAACATACCTTGCCCTAATGTCAAAAATGTATGAAGTATGTTTTCAGTGAACA
>NC_133376.1:88061-185191 GCF_049309525.1 Garra rufa
AGTAAAAATCTCAGCCATGTAGCTTAATCAAAGCTTTAATGGCATGTCAGCATTTATCATTTCGATTCTGAATGTTAAAAGAGATCGAAATGATAGGAAAATTAACGAATATAAACGAATAATGTCCGAAGAAGATGTCCTCTCCAGGTCACCGTACAAACGAGTCATTCGGGCTTAGAGCGATGTTTGCTGCCGCTTCAGTTCAGTGCTTTACATGACTGCCCCCTACTGATCATGTCTTTCCTATGTCATTGTATTTTCCGTGTTCCCTTGGAATACACCGGCGTCACGCGAGACCACTTTACTTCCCGCGCGCATTTTAAATGGCCAGATCTGTAAACTGTGTGGCTGTGTGTACAGTAGGTGATGTTTCCCAGAAATGTGTCAAGTCAAGTCAAGTCAAGATTATTTATACAGCGCTTTTTACAATACAAGTTGTGTCAAAGCAACCTTACTGTTACGGAAGCAGACCAACGAGACAGGTAAGTAGGTGAATACAAGGTTTATTTTATAATCAGCAGAGCGGTGAAGGTGATGGCGTGCAGAACCAGGTAAGTAAAGTTGAGTAATGATACTTGATGAGCAGATATTGTAACTGAGTTGTATTTTCTCGTTGCAGGAACGAAGATCGGAGGACATCAACAGGATGCAGACTTATGGCACACTCACACGCTGGAAACTTGGATCAATAGACTTCGATAGACTTGACTGGAATAGAGCAGAGATACAGGTAAGTAAGCACAGGTAAGTATTTCAGGTAAAGCATTCGTGAACTAGCTGGAGTCACACGAAGAGTCCGCTTGCAATGAACGAGCCTGGACACTGATGGCTGTGTGAGGTGTGCTTTTATGTGGTGTGGCTGATTGCTGACAGGTGCGTGTGATTAGTAGTCTGGTGAGAGTGATCGCTGAGTGAGGGAGGTGGAAGAACCTGGCCAATCCGTGACATTACCCCCCTCCCCAGGGCCCGCTCCTGAGGGCCGAGACCTCCGACGTCGCGGTGGTCTACCTCGTCCCCGAGGTGCTGGGAAGTTTGGATGGGTGTTGTGGAAATCTTCTAGGAGGGCAGGATCTAGAATGTCACCTCTGGGTACCCACGATCTCTCTTCTGGTCCATATCCTTCCCAGTCCACAAGGTACTCCAGAGTGCCACCGCGACGTCGGGACTGCAGGATCTCATGAACGGAATAGATGGAACCTTCCTCCAGGTCCAAGGGGGGAGGGGGTTCCTCTTCGTGGCCAGGTTCTGTGGAGGGAAGAACAGAAGAGTGAAAGGGTTTCAAGAGTGAGACATGGAATGTGGGATGGATCCGGTACTGAGGTGGGAGCTGGAGTTTGTAAGTGACGGGGTTGACCTGTTCCATGATGGTGAAGGGGCCAACAAACCTGGGACTCAATTTCTTCAAGGGCAGGCGCAGGCGAATGTCTCTGGTGGAGAGCCAGACCTTCTGACCAGGAGCATACGTGGGGCCTGGGATCCTCCTGCGATCCGCGACTATTTTGTTCCTGCGCACTGCCCGTTGGAGATGATGGTGAGTCTCGTCCCAGACTCTCCCGGAACCAGTGATCCACTGCGGGCACCTGTGATGGTTCACCATCCCAGGGGAAGAGTGGCGGTTGGTAACCTAGCACGCACTGGAATGGTGTGAGTCCTGTGGTGGGTTGCCGCAGTGAATTCTGGGCGTATTCAGCCCAGCCCAGAAACTGGCTCCAGGAGTCCTGGTGACCATGACAGAACGTCCGAAGGAACCGTCCCACCTCTTGGATCTTTCTTTCGGTTTGTCCGTTGGTCTGAGGGTGGTATCCCGGTGAGAGGCTTACGGTCACACCTAGGAGCTGAAAAAATGCCTTCCAAACTCTGGAAATGAACTGGAGTCCTCTATCCGATACTATATCTTCAGGGATACCATAGTATCTGAATACGTGGTTGAATAGTCTTACCGCGGTCTCCAGGGCAGTAGGAAGACCCTTCAGCGGTAGAAGTCGACAGAACTTGGAAAATCGATCCACAATGACTAGGACACATGTGTTTCCATCGGAAGAGGGGAGATCTGTCATGAAATCCACTCCTAGGTGTGACCAGGGACGGTTCGGGACGGGCAAGGGATGGAGCTCTCCTGCAGGTAGGTGACGTGGATTCTTGGACATGGCGCACTCTCTGCAGCCACGGACATATCGCCTCACATCCCTTGCCATGTCGGGCCACCAGAAGCGTTCTGATAGCAGCGAGAGAGTGTTGTTGGCCCCTGGATGCCCAGTGCCCAGAGATGTGTGCGTCGAGTGGATAAGATCTACCCGTTGTCCTTGAGGGATGAATTGGCGGCCTGGTGGACAGCCTGGCGGAGGTCTGGCTGCTGGAGTGGCGGCGGCTGGAGGATTGGACCAGTTTATGGGAGAGACGATGATGATCTTAGGAAGTATCTGTGTAGACGTTTCAGGAGACTCTGGAGTATCGTGGATTCGGGAGAGAGCATTGGCACGGATATTTTTGGAACCAGGACGGTAGGTTATCTTGAAGTGGAACCGGGAAAAGAATAAGGCCCAACGTGCTTGCCTGGGACAGAGTCTCTTGGCGTCTCGGAGATACTGTAAGTTTTTGTGGTCTGTGATCACCTGGAACGGGTGTTGAGCTCCCTCTACTGGCTTGATGGCCAGTAGCTCGCAGTTGCCGATGTCGTAGTTGCTCTCCGCTGGGCTGAGCTTCCGTGAGAAGTAGGCACAAGGGTGGAGTAATGGAGGAGTACCATGATGTTGAGACAAGACAGCTCCGGCGCCAGTAGTGGATGCATCCACTTCGACCACAAATGGAAGATCTGGATCCGGATGAGTTAGGAGCGTGGCTTGTGTGAAGGAGGCCTTGAGGGACTGGAAGGCTGCGGCAGACTCAGGGGTCCATTTGAAGGTCCGAGGTTTACCTTTGAGCAGGTTGGTAAGAGGGGTTGTGATGAGACTGTAGTTTTTGATGAAGCGACGGTAGAAATTTGCGAAGCTGAGGAATCTCTGAAGTTCTTTGACAGTGGTGGGTTCTGGCCAGGAAATGACTGCTGATACCTTCCCCTCGTCCATGCGAACACCTTGACGATCTATGACATATCCGAGGAACTGGACAGATTGCAGATGAAAGGAACATTTCTCGGCCTTGAGATATAGTTGGTGTTCCCGAAGTCTCTGAAGGACCTCCGCAACATGGTGGCGGTGTTCGGCCTCACTCCGGGAGTAGATCAGAATATCGTCTATATAGACTATGACGAAGCGATGTAAAAACTCCCGGAGTACCTTGTGGATGAAGTTTTGAAGTACCGAGGGGGCGTTGACCAGGCCATAGGGCATGACAAGATACTCGTAGTGGCCAGTTGGGGTCACAAACGCGGTCTTCCACTCGTCCCCCTCACGTATTCTCACCAGGTTGTAGGCGCTGTGGAGGTCCAACTTGGTAAACAGCCTGGCAGTCCGTAGTTGTTCAAGGGCCGCAGGGACGAGAGGAAGTGGATATCTGAACTTGATGGTTCCTTGATTAAGAGTCCGGTAATCGATACATGGCCGCAGCTCTCCATCCTTCTTGGCCACGAAGAAGAAGCTGGATGCTTCTTGTACGTACTCCTCCATAGCCTTAGTCTCCGGAAGCGATAGTGGGTAGATCTTACCTCTGGGCATTTGGGCATCCGGAACTAGGTCAATGGCACAGTCCCATGGCTGATGTGGAGGTAGCTGGGAAGCTCTCTTGAGGCAGAATACATCCTGGAAGGAAGAATAGCAGTCTGGAATCTGGACGGATTGTTTCTCGACTGGACTTTCAATAGACGTGACGTACAGAGATAGAGATTTCTTAACAGGACGTGGAAGTTCAGGAAAACAGCTAGTGGCACATCCAGGTCCCCACTTCACGATCTCTCTGCTGCCCCAAGAGAGGATGGGATTGTGCTTCACCAGCCACGGGCGCCCTAAGATGATGTCCATAGAAGCGCCCTCCAGAACCAGAAGTTGTATGGATTCCCGATGTAAAACTCCAATCTGTAGATTGATGTTCTCACATTTGCGATGGACTTTAGTACGGGTGGTGTCCTTACTGGTTATGGGTTCAATTTGGTAAACGGTAGATGAGGCTTTGGTTCGGAGTTGGAGCTGGCGACAGAGGGTGCCCGAGATGAAATTCCCTGCTGACCCGGAGTCGATGAGAGCCGTGACTGTAATGGAACAGGACAGAGTGGATAACCACTCACCAAGGATCGAACTGGACGAATGGGGCAGTTAACACGGATGTGTCCGCTGGCCCCGCAGTACATGCACAGACCCCGGGTCAGCCTTCTCTGTCACTCAGCTGCTGAGAGTTTTCCAGCTTCTAAAATCATGGCTTCTGGTTCTGGAGGACTGGATGACTCAGGGGAACGGAAGAGTGCAGTAGTAGCAGATTCAGAGTTGATGTTGTAGGATTGAATACGGTCAGAGCATCGGAGAGACTGTTGAATAAACTTTTCCAGACCCATTGAATCGTCCAACGCCGCTAGTTGGAGACGGAGTTTGGGTTCCAGACCGAGCCGGTAAGTTGTGAGCAGCAATCTCTCATTCCATCCGCTGGCAGCCACTAAAGTACGGAAACGTAAAGCATATTGTTGAGTGGTCATACCTCTTTGCTTTAAATGGTAGAGCTGCTCTCCGGCGGAGATCGCCTCATCCGAGTTCCCAAAAACCTCTTTGAAATGTGTGATGAAACTCTGAATCGTGCTGGTTGCTGTCCTGGCCTGGCGCCAGATGGTGTCTGCCCATTTCAGAGTGGGTCCGGTGAGCAGTGATGTGATGAACGCAATCTTGGACTGATCTGTTGGATATAGAGCAGGTTGCATAGTGAAAATCAGTGAACATTGTAAGAGAAATCCATTGCACTCCTCCGCCCCGCCTGAGTAGGGCGCTGGTCGGGCCATGGGACTGGATGGAACGGGTGCCGAAGAAGTGCTGGGTGCCAGTGGAGCTGTGGGACGAGGTGCTGCGGGAATGGTGGTAGATGAGCCCAGTAGAACTTTCCGCAGCGAATCCACAAGCTCTTGGAAAGGATCCATCTTGCTCTGCTGACACTGTTACTTCGGTCCAGGCTTCTGTTACGGAAGCAGACCAACGAGACAGGTAAGTAGGTGAATACAAGGTTTATTTTGTAATCAGCAGAGCGGTGAAGGTGATGGCGTGCAGAACCAGGTAAGTAGAACAGTAAAGTTGAGTAATGATACTTGATGAGCAGATATTGTAACAGAGTTTTATTTTCTCGTTGCAGGAACGAAGATCGGAGGACATCAACAGGATGCAGACTTATGGCACACTCACACGCTGGAAACTTGGATCAATAGACTTCGATAGACTTGACTGGAATAGAGCAGAGATACAGGTAAGTAAGCACAGGTAAGTATTTCAGGTAAAGCATTCGTGAACTAGCTGGAGTCACACGAAGAGTCCGCTTGCAATGAACGAGCCTGGACACTGATGGCTGTGTGAGGTGTGCTTTTATGTGGTGTGGCCGATTGCTGACAGGTGCGTGTGATTAGTAGTCTGGTGAGAGTGATCGCTGAGTGAGGGAGGTGGAAGAACCTGGCCAATCCGTGACACTTACAGTATTAAAATAATAAAATAAAATGTCAATAATAATGCAAGAGTTCCATATTGCAACAAAGTCAAATTGGGGAGGACTCATCTGGTTCCCATGGCCTTGTGCCGGTGGCCATTTAGGGTAGGAGTTCTTTCTTGATGATCTGCCTCTGGGGCTCATCTAGTTGACACGGTATCCGCTGACATTCGGCTGTAGGTGTTGATCCACCATCTGCTCTAGGTTTGGACTGGATCCGGGGGACTGCAGTGACCATCTGATCTGGATACGGACTGGATCTGGTGGCTATGGTGACCTGGGAATAAGAAACAAACAGACTAATATTAATGTAGATGCAAGAGTTCCAAGTTGCCACAAAATCAGATTGGAGAGGACTCATCTGGTTTTCGCTGTCTTGCGTCGATGGCCGTCTAGGTGATGAGGTCTTCACTGATGATCTGTCTTTGTGGTCTCTGCTGACATTCAGGGCTGTAGAGGATATCTCTGGGTGCTGATGGGCACGGACTAGATCCGGGGGACTGCAGTGACCGTCTGATCTGGATACAGGTGGCTACGGTGACTTCGGAATAAGAAGGAAAGATACTAATATTAGCGTAGATGCCATTCTTCTTCTGATGCAACGAGTACATCAGGTGTTATAGGAAGTGTTCCTGGTTCCGGTTGACCTAAATAATACAGCCTAACAATCCTTTAACAGATTTGGATTATGAAATGTATTAAGTGTAGGCCAGGTTAAAGAGATGGGTCTTTAATCTAGATTTAAACTGACAGAGTGTGTCTGCCTCCCGAACAGTGTTAAGTAGATTGTTCCAGAGTTTGGGCGCTAAATGTGAAAAAGATCTGCCGCCCGCAGTTGATTTTGATATTCTAGGTACTATCAAATTGCCGGAATTTTGAGAACGCAGCGGACGTGAGGGACTATAATATGATAAGAGCTCGCTCAAGTACTGAGGAGCTAAACCATCGAGGGCTTTATAAGTTATTAGCAAGATTTTGAAATCTATACGATGTTTAATAGGGAGCCAGTGCAGTGCTGACAGAACCGGGCTAATATGGTCATACTTTCTGGTTCTAGTAAGAACTCTAGCTGCTGCATTTTGGACCAGCTGGAGTTTGTTTATTAAGCATGCAGAACAACCACCCAATAAAGCATTACAATAATCTATCCTTGAGGTCATGAACGCATGGATTAACGTTTCTGCATTTGACATCGTGAGCATAGGTCGTAATTTCGATATATTTTTTAGATGAAAAAATGCGGTTTTGGAAATGCTAGAAATGTGGCTTTCGAAGGAAAGATTGCTATCGAATAGCACACCTAGGTTCCTGACTGATGACGACGAATTGACAGAGCAGTCATTGAGTAATAGACTGTGTTTTAGGTTATTACATGCGGAGGTTTTAGGTCCAATAATTAACACCTCTGTTTTTTTCAGAATTTAGCAGCAAAAAAATTCTTGCCATCCAATTTTTTATTTCAACTATGCATTCTGTTAGTTTTTCAAATTGGTATGTTTCGCCAGGCCGTGAAGAAATATAGAGCTGCGTATCATCAGCATAACAGTGAAAGCTAACACCATGTTTCCTGATGATATCTCCCAAGGGTAACATATAAAGTGTAAAAAGTAATGGCCCTAGTACTGAGCCTTGAGGTACTCCGTACTGCACTTGTGATTGATATGATACCTCGTCATTCACTGCTACGAATTGATGCCGGTCAGATAAGTACGATTTGAACCAAGCCAGTGCAGTACCACTAATGCCAACATAATTTTCAAGTCTATTTAAAATAATATTGTGGTCAATAGTATCAAACGCAGCACTAAGATCCAGTAGTACTAATAGAGAGATGCATCCACGATCGGATGACAGGAGAAGATCATTTGTAACTCTAATAAGAGCAGTCTCAGTGCTATGATACGGTCTAAAACCTGACTGGAAATCCTCACAGATACCGTTTTTCTCTAAGAAAGAACACAATTGTGAGGACACTACCTTTTCTAGTATCTTTGATAGAAAAGGGACATTTGAAATTGTTTTTAATTAGAGGCTTAATAACAGCCAGTTTGAAAGTTTTGGGGACATATCCTAACGATAGTGACGAATTAATAATATTCAGAAGAGGATCTATGACTTCTGGAAGCACCTCTTTTAGTAGCTTAGATGGAATAGGGTCTAACATACATGTTGTCGGTTTCGATGATTTAATAAGTTTGTACAACTCTTCCTCTCCTATAGTTGAAAATGCATGGAATTTTTCCTCAGGAGATTTATAGCATATCTGATGCGATACTGTAGCGGATGGCTGCATAGTTACAATTTTATCTCTAATAGTATCTATCTTGGTAGTAAAATAGTTCATGAAGTCATTACTGCTGTGCTGTTGGGAAAATTCAGCACCTGTTGGTGCTTTATTCTTCGTTAATTTAGCCATTGTATTGAATAAATACCTAGGGTTATGTTTGTTTTCTTTTAAGAAAGATGAAAAATAATCTGATCTAGCAGTTTTTAATGCTTTTCTATAGAATATGTTACATTCACGCCAGGCTGTACGGAAAACCTCTAGTTTTGTTTTCTTCCGGCTGCGTTCCATTTTTCGTCGTGCTCTCTTCAGTGCGCGAGTGTGTTCAGTATACCACGGCGTCGGACTGTTTTCCTGAATTTATATTAACCGCAGAGGAGCAACTATATCTAAAGTGCTAGAAAAATAGTTTCTGTTGCATCATCAAGTTTTCCTGAGCTATCGGATATGCTGAGGAATTCAGATAAATCAGGAAGGTTACTTACAAAGCAGTCTCTTGTGGTAGAAGTAATGGTTCTACCGTATTTATAGCAAGGAGTTAGTTTTACAGTTTTAGTTATCTGGAGTATACACGAGACTAGATAATGATCTGAGATATCATCACTTTGATGCAGAATTTCAATGCCATTAACATCAATTCCGTGTGACAATATTAAATCTAAAGTATGATTTCGGCAATGAGTGGGGCCTGAAACGTGTTGTCTAACCCCAATTGAGTTCAGAATATCTATAAATGCTGATCCCAATGCATCTTTTTCATTATCAACATGGATATTAAAATCACCCACTATTAAGACTTTATCTGAGGCCAACACTAATTCGGATAGAAAATCAGCAAATTCTTTAATAAAGTCTGTATGGTGCCCTGGTGGCCTGTATACAGTAGCCAGTAAAAACGTCACAGGAGATTTATCATTAATACTTGATTCTTTGGATAATGTTATATGGAGCACCATTACTTCAAACGAGTTATACTTAAAGCCCGTTCTCTGAGAAACACTGAACATATTGCTATAAATTGTGCAAACACCTCCCCCCTTACCTTTTACACGTGGCACATGTTTATAACAGTAATTTTGGGGGGGTTGCCTCATTTAAAATAATGTAATCATCTGGTTTTAGCCAGGTTTCTGTCAAACAGTGCACATCTAGCTTATGATCAGTGATCATATCATTAACAAAAAGTGCTTTCGTAGAAAGTGACCTGATATTTAATAAGCCAAGCTTTATCGTTTGTTTCTCAGTATTATATAATTTTTTTATTTGTCGAACATCAATTAAATTGTTACTCTTACCTTGCTTTGGACGTTTATTGTATTTTCTAGCTTGGGGAACAGACACAGTCTCTATAGTGTGATATCTAGGTGAAAGGGTCTCTATGTGCTGAGAATTAACTGATTTCTGTGACGTGAGGCGGCTAGCAGACGGTCGGTTTAGCCAGTCTGTCTGTTTCCTGACCTGGGCCCCAGTTAGTCAAGTGCAAACGCTAAGACTATGTGCCATATTTCTAGATAGGAGAGATGCTCCACATCCGGAGGGATGAAGACCATCTCTTTTCAACAGGTCGGGTCTGCCCCAGAAACTCGTCCAATTGTCTATGAAACCTATGTTATTTCGCGGGCACCACTTTGACATCCAACCGTTTAATGATGACAATCTACTATGTATCTCGTCACCACGGTAAGCAGGGAGGGGACCAGAGCATATTACAGTGTCTGACATCGTACTTGCAAGTTCACACACCTCTTTAACATTATTTTTAGTGATCTCCGACTGGCGAAGCCATTACTCACCGTTTTTGTTGAATGGTTCCAACTTACCAATGTTGTTATGAACTCTTGAAGAGAGGGATGTGAGGAGGAACAACGGAGTGAATAGGATGTAAAAGGAATCGCGTTTCGCAAGCTAATCGCCTAACTGAATGTTAACTTGTTGCAAATCGTGGTTGTGGAATAAAAGCGAAACGGTTCGCGAGAGAAAAAGGAGAGCGGTAGTGACCATTAAAATTGTTGCTGCCTAAACCAAAACAATACAGGTAAAAAAAGCTGTACAGGTTAAAACACTAAACATTAAACTCATTTTACTATTTATGTAATTTGAGAAATATATTTAATGTGTGAAAATAACTGAAATGCCCTTAATTAACCCACATGTCTTGCGGTTATGTAATCTAGATATTTTGCCACCTTAAGAGTCATCATCCCTCAGGGGTGTCAGGGAGGCCCTCCATCTTGAGTCATGTCAGAATTGCCCTGATTTGTAATGCGGAGTAAGAGTCATTCGATTCCTGCGGCTCATTCACCATCATTACACTAATCTGTGATGACACCCTTCTCTCTTTGTTCTGTCTGTCTCTGCCCATCAACATTCCTCCCCCTCAACCAGTCATCCAGATGAGGTCAGTGAGATGACATACACACACACACACACACACACACAGAAGGAACTGAAAAATCCATAGAATTTACAACCAAATAAAAAAAGGTATTGTGGTTCATATTTTTAGGTAATGCTGAACCATGTAATGATCTGTCATATGTCAATTATAAATATAGTTATTAAAGCTTAAATATAAAAATATAAATATACTTATTAGTGTCTCAGTGGCATGTACCATTGCAGGTTCCCACCATCCCGGACACACACATCGCCAATGAATATAGTCACAGGCTGAGGCACTGATGCCTCTCCCATTATCTGTTGTGTTTCCATGGTGATTTGTGAGCTCTGGAATCTGTAGCTAGGTGTGAGGACCAGGTGTGGTGACAGCAGAGTGTCTCAATTCTGAGTCCAAACACACATATTGCTATACTTCACAAATGACAGAGAATCTTAATGTTTTCAAAACCAACTTCAAGCATTTAATCCAAGTTTCACATATTATAAACTCTCCCTTTCTAATTGTACTGGACAGAAGAAAATACAATAAACAAGCTCAGTTTGACAAGTCTTACAAAAAATGGACAACAAATGACTAGCCTGTTTGGCAACATCGCCTTACCATTGATATAAGACATTAAAAGTAATCTGTATATGTGAGATAAGTATGTGTCAGATTCGGTTTAAAGTAGGGATGCACCGATCCGTATCGGCCGATCACTTGCGCGTTTTGTCAGTAAAGCCGGTTCTGTAATCAGCGGTAAATGCCATCAGGTGCGTGATTTCACGTTGAGCCGTATATACTACACACAGCCGTTGTTCACTGACGAGCTGCGCACATTCACACTGTTAATGAACATTGATTTGCGCAGCTCATCGGTAAACAACGGCTGTGTGTAGTATATACGGCTCAACGTGAAATCACGCACCTGATGGCATTTACCGCTGATTACAGAACCGGCTTTACTGACAAAACGCGCAAGCATGATCGGCCGATTCGTATCGGTGCATCCAAGGATGGTGAGGACTATTTGATTTCATTTAAAAAATAAAGCAGGGAAGGGAACAACTAGGAACACTATACATAAAGGAACAATTGACGAAAATCTGACACAGTATAGAGCACAGAGAGAATAATTAGGGAAGGAATTGAGGATGTTACAAGGAAGAACATTTGGGCCAAATCAACCATTAATGGAAAAACAATGGGGCAGGTTCAACAAATTAGACATGAAAGCATATGGCACACACATATATGACAGAAGCCAAGTCTCACACCAAACAGGACAATACAAGCCATATGCTAATAATAAACATAACAGAACAAGAGCACATGGCAAGCAAAAACAATTATAAGCCAAAGACACAAGAGCACATGGCATAAAAACAAATAACAAATAACCACCCATCATGTGCCCCTGTGCACAGCAAAGGAGAAAAACCCTAAAGCTGTGCAATCAGCCAGACACACACAAAAATTGATTCAACTGCACTCACTGAGAAATAATAGCATGTTTAAACGTTTTATTGTTTTAGAAATTAGAAATTTTAGAAATTTTATTTAGTAGGAATTAAACACTCTTGTCTTTTCTATTTCACTCTAAATAAGGGGAGGAAGGAGGGCCACAGGCCTGCAGAGTTTAGCTTGTTAATCACGTTCTTCAGGCTTATATGAAAACTGCATTGTATGTGTGTTGGAGCAAGGTTTGGAATTCTGCAGGGCTGTGGCCCTCCAGGAAGTAAGCTTTGCACCCCTGCCCTAAATGATTTATGCCCATGTGTGTCTCTCTCTCTCTCTCTCTCTCTCTCTCTCTCTCTCTCTCTCTCTCTCTCTCTCTCTCTCTCTCTCTCACTTCCGGTGCATTCTGGGAGCGTTTGGGGTGGTGGTGGTGAGGGGTTTACAGAGAGGTGTTTGATAGTTTTTTTTGTTTTGTTTGTTTTGTTTATTTATTTATTAATTTATTTACTTTTCTTATTTCTTTTTCAAAAAATGGGATTTGAGACATAATATTTTTGTAGAGTTGAATTTGGAAATTAAACCGTATTGCTGGTGTTCGCCGAGGCGCCGGTATGGCGTCGTTGCTGGCGGGTGGAGAACCACCTGTTTCGCGGCGTCACGGAGTCAGATGTGTCCCTGCGCAGGGTGTGTCTGTGGAGGATGTGTTGCTGGCGGTCGGAGAGGAGGTTGGATATGACAACATTTCTTCGGCCTCCAGGATGAATAAAGCGGTGGTGGTTTTTGTTAAAGAGGAGAAGCTAGTGAACCGCCTGATAGCCAACGGGATTGTGGTAGGTGGCGATTTTGTTATTGTTTCACCGCTTGTTACACCAACAACAAAAGTCTATGTCTCGAACGTCCCTCCGTTTATTCAAAATGAGGATATTGAGCGTGCATTAGTTCAATATGGTAAATGTGCTAGTGCGATTAAAACGATCCCATTAGGATGTAAAAATGAAGCACTAAAACATGTGATGTCTTTTAGGAGACAAGTGTTTATGTTTCTCAATGTGCCGGAGTTAGACGTATCTTTCAGAGTCGTGCATGAAGGAAAATCGTATATGCTTTATGTTAATACGGGTAGCTTGAAGTGTTTTGACTGTGGTGAACTTGGACACAAAAAGTTGACATGCCCACATAGAGCTCAGGCTAATGAGGAGGCCGCTGGGCCTAGTGGAGTAACTGCCGCTAATGTCAAAAATATAACAACTCAGCCTGTTGAAGAGAGTATCGTTCAGAATGATGAATCATGTGTAAGTGTAGATAAAAATCAGAATGAAGGAGAAAAAGTGGAGAATGTGGTACAAGAGCATGAGGTCTTGGAACACAGCACACTTACAGTGGTAGCAGAGAAAGTAAGTGAAAGTGTTGCTTGCGAAGTGATCAGTATTGAAAATACAGAAAGCTTAAATGATGTTGAAAAAGGTGAGGATTATGAAATGAGGGAGGATGGTACATTGTCTGAGGTGTCGGATGTTTCTGAGTTTGGGTCGCAGAATATTGATGAAACATATTCGGTGCAGGAGATTAATGATTTTTTGGATTTGACGTTTGGAAAAACTGTTGAGGTGAAGGATTTTTTCCCGGAGATAGACAAATTCATATGGTCAGTGGTGTCAATGCTGAAAGTTGTTAGTTATGAAGCTCTATGCAAGAAGAAGAGATTTAGGCTGAAAAAGATGTTGGCTAAATTACGGAAAGAAAAAAGAGCTGTGCAAAAATAGGATGCTCAAATGCACAGGGTGATTTTCATACTTCATGCTTTGTGTCTATTCACATTTGTTTTTCTTTATTTTCATTTCCCTATGGAACTTTTAAAATTCGGTTCCTTAAATATAAATGGGGGTAGAGATCGGAATAAATTAGGCATGATTTCAGAGTTTGTTAAAGGAGTTGATATAGTTTTTTTGCAAGAAACACATACAAGTACTGATAATGAGATTCAGTGGGGTATGTGGTGGGAAGGGAAATATGCTCTTAGCCATGGTACAAACACAAGTGCTGGGGTAGCTATTCTCTTTTCCAAAAATCTAAATGTAAATATTATATCAACAGAGGAAATTGTAAAAGGTAGAGCACTTTTAACTAAAGTAGAGTCTGAAGGAAATATATTTGTTCTAATTAATGTATATGCTCCTAATAATGGTCATGAGCGTGTGGTGTTTTTTATGGAATTGAGAACAGTTATTCAAAAATTTAATGATACTGTGTGCATGATAATTGGGGGTGATTGGAATTGCACAATTAATTATATAATTGATAGGAATGGAGAGGAGCCACATAATCAGTCAAGCATTCAATTGTTAAAAATTATAAATGAGTTTGATTTAATAGACTTGTGGAGAAGTAGGAACATAGGAGTTAGACAATATACATGGTTAAAGGCATCAGATAATCTAGTTAGTGGTGCTCGGTTAGATAGATTTTATTTGGGGAAGATTTGGAACAATAAGGTAATGAATGTATCTATCTTGCCTAATGGTTTTTCAGATCACCATATGATTACTTTTGATTTTAATTTAAAGAAAGTGGTTAAACCTTGTTATTTTTGGCATTTTAATGTCAAATTATTACAGGATCTCAGTTTCTGTGAAAAGTTTAAGGTTTTCTGGGATAGGTGGAAATTTAAGAAAGACAGTTTTGAAAATCTTGGTCAATGGTGGGATGTAGGTAAAGCTAACATAAGAATTTTTTGCCAAAACTATACTTCACATACTACTGCAATGATGAAAACAACAGTGAAAAGTTTACAAAGAGACATTGTATCTCTGGAAAAAGACATGTTAAATAATATGGGATCGGTAAATAATGAAAAGTTAAATAAGAAAAAAGAAGAACTTGGGTATTTTTTACAAGAAAAGGTAAAAGGAGCATTAATAAGATCAAGAATTTGTTCCATCAAAGATATGGATGCTCCTAGTGCCTACTTTTTTAATTTAGAAAAGAAAAGTTTTTTACAAAAACAGATGTGTCATCTAAGACGTCCGAATGGGACTATAACTTCTGACCCTCTGGAAATGAGAGAAATGACAATAGACTTTTATTCTAAATTATATAATGCTCAGAGTTGTGACTCTGCAAGTGTGGACGATTTGCTCTGTGATCTACCTCAGTTGAGAGATGAACAAAGAGATTCGCTAGATGGACAAATAACTTTGCAAGAGCTTACTGATGCAATGAGACAGTTATCCCCTGGAAGATCTCCAGGAGTGGACGGCATACCTGTGGAGTTCTATCAGGCTTTCTGGGATTTACTTGGACAAGATTTAAATGAACTGCTGATTGATTGCATCGAAAGAAAGACATTACCCACAAGTTGTTGCAGAGCAGTTCTATCTTTAATTCCTAAGAAAGGAGATTTGGGACTATTGAAAAACTGGAGACCAGTGTCGTTGCTATGTGTAGACTACAAAATATTCTCAAAGATTCTAGCAAATAGACTTAAAAAATATTTATATGTATTAGTTCATAGAGACCAGTCCTATTGTATACCAGATAGAACAATTATGGATAATTTATTTTTATTGCGTGATGTGATTGATTTTAGTCAAAGTAATAGTCTTAATTTGGGGATTCTTTCGCTTGACCAAGAGAAAGCTTTTGACCAAGTTGATCATGGTTTTCTTTTCAATGTGTTGAAAGAGTTTGGGTTTGGGGATAATTTTATATCTTATATAAAGTTGTTGTATTCTAATGCATTTGTTATGGTTAAAGCTGGAGGTGGATTGAGTGCACCTATCATGATGTCCAGGGGTATTAGACAAGGCTGTCCACTTTCTGGACAGTTGTATAGTCTAGTAATCGAACCATTTTTGTGCAGATTAAGGAAGGAACTAATCGGTATTTCACTTCCAGATTTAAAGAGTACCTTTGAAGTATCCCTGTCAGCATATGCTGATGATGTGACAGTGTTTATAAAAAGTCAAAATGATGTGAAAGTTTTAACGGAAATTATTGGAAAATATGAAAAAGCATCCTCAGCCAGAGTGAATTGGGGGAAAAGTGAGGGATTTATTATTGGTAAATGGGAAGAAGTAGGACCTCCAAAACTACCATGTGGTTTACTTTGGGGCAGAGAGGGGATAAAAACATTGGGTATTTTTTTAGGAAATGAAAATTTTCAGATGAGAAACTGGGAGGGATTGCTGGAGAAAGTGATTGCCCGATTGTCTAAATGGACCTGGCTATTACCACAATTGTCATACAGAGGGCGAGTCTTGGTCATTAACAACTTGGCGGCCTCGACATTGTGGCATAAAATGACTGTTATGGAGCCTCCACTGGAGTTGGTTCGTAAAATACAAAGGACAATTGTGAACTTTTTTTGGAGTGGGGCACACTGGATCCATGCTGCAGCACTCTATTTACCTGTCCATGAAGGAGGTCAAGGGCTCGTGGATGTGAGAAGTCGGTTGATTTCTTACAGGATACAAGCAGCACAAAGACTTTTATATCATAGAGACTTGACTTGGGCCCATACGGCAAGATTAATTTTGAAGAACGCAGGTGGGCTTGGGTTGGATAAACATTTGTTTATAATGGACTTGGGGAAGGTGAGTCTGTCAGAGATTACTCCCTTCTATAAGTCAATGTTTCAGTCCTGGAAAACAGTTTTTAAAGTGGATCGAAGTAGTGATGACACAGGACATTGGATTCTGGAAGAACCATTATTTTTCAATCCAATGATCCAAACAAGGCTGTTGTCTTCAGTAAGCGTATCTGCAGTTTTGAAGCGCAATGGGATTGTAAAAATCAGACATCTCTTGGACGATGATGGGTGGAAGCCGGTTGGAATTCTTAAAGAAGTGACAGGATTGAAATCTGATCGTCTTGTCTCGAAACTGACAGAGGAGATCTGGAATGTATTACCAAGTGGGCATAGAGAGTACATTGAAAGACGTCGGTCAATGGACTTAAGAGGTATAGAAGAAGAATTTCCAAAAATCAGAGTGTCTTCAGCCATACTTGAGGAAACGGTGGATGTAAATATGGACTCAATTTTGTCTTTTGATACACCACAGCTGGACTGTTTTAAATCTGTGTCAAAGAAAGCGATTTACTATTCTTCAGTAAAAGTCATACATCAAGTTTTTCTCAAGAGAATAAAAGCTTCAAAGTGGCCAAGTTTGTTAGGACCAGACTTCCTCGTGAGGGACAGGTGGAGAGCCCTGTATAAGCCTCCTATAGAGAAGCGTACTGCGGATCTACAGTGGAGGCTTATCCACGGGGCGATAGCTACAGACAGACATGTGGCACACTTGAATCCAGCAGTGGGGGGGGGGTGTAGATTTTGTGGAAACCAAGAAGACTTAGAGCATTTATTTTTAAAATGTGGAAGATTACAAGATCTTTTTAATCTTCTTAAAGATTTGTTTAAAGATTTTGATGAAGAATTTTCAGATCAAATATTTATTGGTGGTGTTAAGTATAGGTATTCTATGAGAAGGCTGAAATGCTTATTAAATTATTTGTTGGGAACGGCAAAATTAGCAATCTGGAAAACAAGGAAAAATGAAGGAACACAACTTGGGTCTACTGATGTGGAAATGATGTTTAGAAAACTAGTGGGTGGAAGAATCAAGATTGAATTTGCGTATTACAAACTGGTGAAAAATGAAATCGTTTTTTTGTGATATCTGGTGTTGTAAAGATGTCTTGTGTGAGGTTTTTGAGGGTCAGTTAGTTTTGAATATCTAATTAATGGTTTATTTGTTTTAATTTTTATAGTACTACTGTGAATATGTGTGAGATATTAATGGAAATTTAATAAACGTTGTTTAATCCTCTCTCTCTCTCTCTCTCTCTCTCTCTCTCTCTCTCTCGAGTGTGAGTTGCATGTCGGGAGTGTGGGGTGCGTGAGCGTTTCACGGGTGAGAAGAGCAACTGATTTTCCTATCTTTCTTTTGGGGAAGTTGTTTTAAGTTTTTGATTTGTCTGTTTGGTTTATTTTTTGTTGCTGTCGGTTTCTTTTTTTTCTTTTTTCTTTTTTTTTATTTATTTTTTTTTTAGTAGTTGTTTAGTTTAGTTCCGTGGCGGGGTGTGAGAATGGAGGCTCACCCGAGTGGGTGGGATTCATCTCTTTCACTCCGTCATGGAGTAAGGTGCGTGCCTGTTGCTGATGCATCTGTGGAAGATGTACTTGTTGCTGTGGGTGAGCAAATTGGATTTGAGAATATAGTTTCTGCCTCGCGCATGAACAAGGCCGTTGTGATATTCTTGAAGGAGCAGAGGTTGGTCGGTCGGTTGATTGAGAGCGGCGTGTGGGTAAGTGGTGTTTTTTGATTTCGCTTTCAACTAAAGTTATAATCTCTAACGTGCCACCGTTCATACCTAACTCTGAAATTGAACGAGAACTACTAAGGTTTGGGAAACTGGCTAGCGGAATAAAAATGATTCCGCTAGGTTGTAAGAATCAAGCATTAAAACACGTGCTTTCATTTAGACGCCAAGTGTTTATGTTTTTGGAATCATCGTCTTTGGATATCTCTTTTCGTGTTCAGCATGAAGGGAAATCCTATATGATTTATGCGAATACTGGCAGTCTAAAATGTTTTGAATGTGGAGATCTCGGAAATAAGAAAAATGCTTGCCCACACAAAAAGCAGGTTGAAACAAATGAAAATGCAAATGTAGTTGAAGTTGTTTCACCAGTGGAAGAAGTGCAGAGAACTGAAGTAGGGAAAGATCAAGTTGATATGGATAAACGGATAAGTTCAAATCAAGGTGCTGTAAAGGAGAGTGAAAGTAGGCCCACATTAAGTCATGTGGTTGAGGAAAACAGTAAGAGAAGTGCTGAAGAAGAAAGGTCTCAAGTCAATTGTACTATTGAAACGGGAAAGATAGGGCAAAAAGGTGAAGCTCATTCTTTGGGTTCACAGATAGCAGAAGAAGAAATTGGTCATGGAAGAGAGGAATGTGATGATGATGATGATGATGATGATGATGATGATGATAATAAAATGTCTGAAATGTCCGATATACCTTCTCAGTGTGGGGATGAACAGTTGTATACTGTAAAAGAAATCAATGACTTTTTGGATGAAACTTTTGGCAAAAAGTTTGAAGTAACAGAATTTTTTCCGGACGTTAACAAATTCGTAATTTCAGTAATGAAAATACATCCTCCGCAATTATCAAGAGTATCATGATGGAGTTCGAGGAGCTGATGGCTGAGTAAGGAGGAGCTGATGGCTGAGTAACGCGAGAACCCGCGAGACCGAGTGCTAGACGTAAAATGGCGGCGTCCGTCTGCTAGGAACAAACAACTTCAGTGTTATCTTTTTTTTTTTTTTCTACCGTTTTCTCTTCTTCCACGTATCGAAAATTGGACTAAATCAATACAACTGGACTATTTGCTCTCCATTGTTCACCCTGGATCAAATCGAAGAATACATCAACGCTCACTACAACACACTCTGCTGCAACATGAACACGTCAAATAACAAAGGTAATCCCGCTTCAATCTCCAAGAGACCCCGTTCTGATTCACCTTCAACACCATCCTCACCATCTTGCTGTACCGAGGTAAGCGATATATTACGCTCAATTGAAAACAAACTTTCCGGACTCGACGCAAGAATCGCAATAATAGAAGTTATTCACCAGGAATTCCAAGAATTACGTCACAGTTTAGAGTTCAGCCAAGAACAGATAGACACGCTCACCAAAGAAAATAACTTTCTAAAGGACACAGTTCACACACTTTCCGCTCAGCTCACCTCCGTTGTCACAGAAAACAAATCGATGAAAGAAAACATTCTGGATTTACAAGCACGCAGTATGAGAGACAATCTAGTGTTCACAGGCATCCCGGATCAAACGCCAGACGACCCCGAAAAATTAATCAAGGACTTTATGACAAGACAACTCAAACTACCAGCTGAAACTGTACAAAGCATTACCTTTCACCGTGTCCATCGCATCCGTTCTCAACAAAACAACAACCGACCGCAACCTATCATCGCAAAATTTGAACACTACAAACACAAAGAACTGGTTCAAAAACAAGGCAGACAACTTAAAGGTACAGCTTACGGTCTCAACGAACAATATCCAAAGGTCATCCTCGAACGTCGAAAACAACTCTTCCCAATCCGAAAACAGAAAATGAATGAAGGAAAACGTGCAATCATAACAGTGGACAAATTATACATAGATGGACAATTATATCGTGACAAGGACATTACCCCCTGGCTTTTTTGAACACATTACTCCACATTATCTCTTTACTCATCTCCCTCATATAACTGAGTTATGTTTTTGCAATTGCACTTAGGTCTCATCCTCCCACCTCTTTAAACATTATGTCGGTCTTCAAGTTTTTTTTTGTTTGGTCATTGTTCTATTATGTACGTTTTGTTAACTCCATGTCTAAATTGTACGTCTTTCAGTATAACAATAACATTGCGTTGTCATACACACACACACAGGTACACTACCACACCTTTTCAAATACATACACTCACATATATACATATGCAGTACTAACAAGCCCATATATTAATATACATACATATCATTTACTTATTCTTTTTGTATTTTTCTGAGAAATGTCACCAATCACTTTTTTATCCTGGAATGTCCGTGGACTTGGCTCCCAGACAAAGAGGATCAAAATTTTTAATCATTTAAACAAATTACATGCAGACATATGTCTTCTCCAAGAAACACATTTATCTGAATCCGATCAAAACAAAATCAAATCATCACAGTATCATTTATATTCTGCCCACTACAACACGAAACAGAGAGGAGTATGTATTTTAATAAATAAAAAAATATCATTTGTTCATAACAGCACAATTACAGACCCAGAGGGAAGTTTTATCATAATTAATATTTCAATTAACAATAACTCACTCACAATAGGAAACGTATATGGCCCAAATACAGATGACCCATCTTTTTTTCAGAATTTTTTTTCTTCCATTTCAAATATTTCTAATTGTCCAATCATAATAGCAGGTGATTTCAACACAGTTTTAGATCCAACTACAGATAGATGTAACAACACTGACAATAAACGCATCTGGAAATCTGCAGAAACCATAAAACAGTTCATGTGTGATCTTGGTCTTGGCGATAGTTGGCGCCTCCAGCATCCGGACATTAAAGCATTCTCATTTTTTTCACCAGTTCATCATTCATATTCTCGCATTGACTTTTTTCTCACCAGTAATTCTATTATCTCCAATATTTCCGAATCAAAGATACACCCAATAATCATTAGTGATCATGCTCCATTAACATTAAAATTGAATATAACCACTGCACATAAACCCATTTCTAGATGGCGATTTAATACCTCACTTCTACAAGACCACGATTTCAACAGTTACTTTGAAAGAGAGTGGGCATGCTTTCTAGAGATAAATGACTCCCCGGAAATATCCCCATCTCTTCTGTGGGAAACAGGAAAGGCAGTATTAAGAGGCAAAATAATTTCATATTCCACTTACAAAAAAAAGAAAGAGAAAGAACAACAAGACGAACTAGAACAGAAAATTAAAGAACTAGAAGACATCAACATAAATAACCCAACAGAAGAAACACAGGATATGCTAAGAAAATATAAATCACAATTAAATAAACTAATTAATATGCATACTCAATTCCTTATTCACAGACTACGACAAGAACACTTCCATCATAGTAATAAATCTGGTAAATACCTGGCTAATCAAATCAAACACAACAAAGAAAAAACAACTATATCAGTCATTAAGGACTCAGCAGGGACACCCACCAACTCACCAGAAGAAATAAATCAAATCTTTCAAAAATTTTACAGTAAACTATATTCCCCTGAAAAGAATCCATCCCAGGATGACATAAATCTGTTTCTTAGCAATATTAATTTACCCCAACTTAACAAACAGCAAATAGATACTCTAGAATCGCCTTTATCAGAACAAGAACTATCTAATGCTCTTAAACACATGCCCAACAATAAATCACCAGGTCCTGATGGCTTCCCTGCTGAGTTCTACAAACACTTTTGGTCTATTTTATCACCACTTTTCATCCGGTTGATATGCGAATCAAAACAAAAATCAAAACTTCCAGACACCATGAACACAGCCACAATTGCACTCCTCCTCAAGCCCAATAAAGATCCAACATTACCGTCAAGTTATCGCAGCTTCACTCTACACCGGGGAACTAGACAAGGATGCCCACTCTCTCCATCTCTATTCACCATATTCATCGAACCGCTTGCAGCAGCTATCCGTCAAAACAACTACATCGAAGGAATTCAAACATTAAACATACACCATAAAATAAGTCTTTACGCTGATGATATATTATTATACTTACAAAACCCCCAAAAATCATTACAAGAAACAATAAAACTCATTGATAACTTTTCAAACATTTCTGAATACTCAATTAACTGGAATAAATCGGCTATACTTCCATTAAATTCCACCAGTGTGGATGTGACATCCCAAACATCACAAATCCCTTTGTGCACCAATTACATCACATATTTGGGTATCAATGTTTCCGCCAAGCTGTCAGAGTTGTTTGCACTCAATTATACCCCATTACTAAAAAGAATAGATGATGATCTTCAACGTTGGATGAAATTACCATTATCAATCATGGGCAGAATATCAGTAATAAAAATGTCTATACTCCCAAAAATAAACTACTTATTTTCAATGATTCCAACACAGCCCACTCGTATCTGGTTCAAATCTTTAGATTCAATTATTACAAAATTCTACTGGAAAAACAAGACCCCAAGAATTAAATTAACAACCCTACAGAAACCAAAATCACAAGGTGGATTAGAAGCACCACATTTTTATAATTATTTTCTGGCAAATCAACTCCAAAACATATACAAATGGATTCAACCTAACTCATCAGAATACACATGGCAAGATATTGAACAATCAATCTGCAAAGACATTAGCATCTCAGAATTACCTTTTCACAGTCAAACAATCAAAAAACATCACTGTTTTAAAATGCCAACAATAGAAGCAACTCTGACAGCCTGGTGGAAGTTCCATCAGATCACAAATTCCCCACTCATACCATGTAAATACACCCCAATTTGGAATAACCCTGATTTTTTAGCTAACAAGAAGCCACTTAACTTCCGCACATGGGCAGATAAGGGAATCACACAACTACAGCATATTATTAATAACAACAACCTGGCACCATTTTCCCATATAGCCCAGACATACAGCATTGGGAGTAATTGCTTCTTAGAATATTTACAAATCAAATCGTCAATTAAATCAAAATTACTTAACCAACCAATCAATCTAGACCTTTCCCCTCAAATCTCCGAGTTTATTAATATATCTTCCTCCAAAAAATTACTCTCCAAAATATACAAAATGATATCAAAATCAGACAATGCATTAGTTTTACCAACCACCAAATGGGAATCAGACCTATCCATTACTCCCAATGCTGATTTCTGGACTCAAATTTGCAAAAACATATACTCCATGACTAAAAATACTAACTTACAACTCATACAGTATAAAGTACTTCACAGAACTCATCTAACTGGGCAGAAATTATTTAAAATGGGTTTCACCTCAGAGACATGTTCACATTGCACGCAAAACACCCCTGATACTTATCTTCACGCCTTATGGCATTGCACTTCAATTAAAACATTTTGGGAAAAGGTTACTGACTCACTCTCCAACCTTATGGGATGTCACATCCCATTGTCTCCCTCCCTCTGCATACTAGGTGACATATCCACAATAGATATAAATAATTCAAATGGTCAACTGCTGTTGGTGTTCCTAACTATTGCCAAGAAAACTATCCTCATGAACTGGAAATCAAGAAATACCATTTATATTTCATCCTGGAAAAACTTATTAACAGAATACATCTCTATTGAAGTTCCCCTTCAGTCGAATCACTTCGACGTTACATGGGATCTCGCTTGAGAGACCGATCATCTCTGAGCCTTATATCAAAAGGCCAATTGCAAATTGGCGAGTGGACGTGCGCGGCGGCCACGCCCCGTACATACGGGTATATAAGATGGCCGCGCGCATCACTCAGTTAGACTTTTGCTTTCAGAGCCTTTCTGCTCGAGCCTACAGACTTCAACTAAGAAAAACAAAGACAACGTTCCTGAGCTCTTCTCCGCTGACGTGCTGCCATCTAAAAGAGATTGACTAAAAGAGTGTCTTTGGCAGCCGTCAGCGGTATCCTGCGGGCGGCCGTTTTAACGGCCATTAAAAGCCTCCTGCGCTCCAGCGAGCAGCCCCAGCAGTGCACAGAGTGCCGCGGTTCCTCCCTGGGCAGACCAGGATCTAAAAAGAGCAATTTCTCACGGCCGTGAAGCGTCCTTTTCAGGATGGTATTCCGGCCGTGCGCTACTGGATGTGGCAGTTTCCTCACTTCTGAGGACGGACATGAACACTGCCTCACATGCCTGGGCTTAGAGCATGCTGAGGCAGCGTTCATGGATGGTTCATGCGAGCATTGTGAGTGCATGACCATGGTCACGCTGAAAAACCGCCGCTCTTTTGCGAGACGGCTCCCCTCTGCGCCCCGCGGCCCGTCGTTAAGCCGTCAGTGCTTTTCGGCCGCCGTGGCGAGGCAAAGGGGGGATTTAAAGGTTACGGTGCAGACCGCGCCGCCGGCTTCCAAAGCCCCGCGACCGTCTGCACCCCAGCGTGGCCCCGTTGAGTGGCCAGAGCAGTATGCTTCCCCGGTATCCGGGCCGAGCATCTCCTTTGGCGCTCCTCCAGAGGAAGAGATGTCTGTCGCTGCGTCAGAGGGTGAGTCTGACGGCGAGGCGGATATCTCGCCGGGCCAGCGCCCTCCCGTGGTTGCTGCTCCGGCTGACATGGACGCTGAGCTGTCGGCTATGCTCCTCCGTGCCGCCAGGGGGATCGGCCTCGAGGTGTCAGATCTACCTCCTCCCGATCCCTCTAGGCTTGGCGACTGGTTCCTGAGGGGGGCGCCTGCGGTTCCGCCGCGCCCTCCCTCCGTTCCATTCTTTCCGGAGGTGCATGAGGAGCTGGTCAAAACCTGGCGGGCGCCGTTTTCATCGCGTCTCCGCCCCAGCTCCTCCCCCCTCGCCACCCTCGATGGCGGGGCAGCCCGGGGATACGAGTCGGTTCCCCAGGTGGAGCGCGCTGTCGCGGTGCATCTGTGCCCGCGTGGCGCCGCCACCTGGCGGGACCGACCGCATCTACCCTCCAAAGCGTGTGAGCGCTCGTCCGCCCTTGCGGGCCGCGTCTACCGCGCTGCTGGACAGGCTGCCTCTGCCCTCCACGCCATGGCCACCTTACAGGTCTACCAGGCGCAGGCGCTGAAACAGCTGGACGAGGGTGGTCCTGATCAAGAAGTGATGCAGGAACTCCGCGCCGCCACCGACTTCGCTCTTCGAGCGACGAAGGTCACGGCGCGGTCTCTTGGTCAGGTGATGTCCACAGCCGTGGTCCAGGAGCGACACCTATGGCTCAATCTGGCTCAGATGGCGGACGCCGACAAAGCTCGCTTTCTCGACGCCCCCGTCTCCCAGAGCGGCCTGTTCGGCGACACTGTCGAGGATTTCGCCCAGCAATTCTCGGCAGTCCAAAAGCAGACGGAGGCCATCAAGCATATCCTGCCCCGCCGCGAAGTCAACATCCCGCCGCCGGTGGCCCCGCCTCCGCCTGCCCGTCGCCGAGGGCGCCCCCCTGCGGCCAGTAGGTCAACTCCAGCTCCCGCCGAGGGTCACGAAGCCGGGATGGCTACCCGGCGCAGAGCCGGCCGCAGGAGAGCGGCGCCGCCCGCCTCTCAGGGACCGGCTAAGAAAACCCCCCGCAAGAAACCTGCGAGGCGTCCCTGATGCGGGCAACCCAGAGGTGGTGGAGATTGCTCTTCGGGGGACAGTGACATCAACTTCCCCACTCCTGGTGGAGGGCCGGGAGCTTCTGTGCACACAGAGCTTAACATCGCCGCCGGCCTACGGGTCGGCGGTACCCACTTTTTCACAAAAAGAGCAAATTTCCTCACCTCTGGGGCCTCGGCCCCGAGTTCCCCTCTCGAGCAGAACTTACACTCCTCGACGTCGGACTCGGAGCCCGGCATCGCCAGCGCGGGATCCAGGGAAGAAGGTAAGCGCTGCTTTTCGCGGCCAGACTCTCCCCCAGAACTCAGCGTTCTCTGGGGTCAGTCCCCTTCCCCCCGCCCCCTTAGGCTGCCCCACCGCGGTCACGTCGGTCAACGTTCCCTTGATACCGCTAGCGAGCCGGTTGAGCGCGTGGCTTCAGCTCCCCAACCCCTCGCGGTGGTTGATACGGACGGTACGTCTCGGCTATGCGATTCAATTCGCCAGGCGTCCGCCCAGGTACAGAGGTGTCCATTTTACTACTGTCCATTCGGACACGCACGCCACTGTCCTGCGTGCGGAGGTTGCAGTCCTACTGGCGAAGGACGCAATCGAGCCAGTCCCTCCAGCCGAGATGAAGTCAGGGTTTTACAGTCCCTACTTCATCGTGCCCAAAAAGAGCGGTGGGTTAAGACCCATCCTGGACCTCAGAGCTCTGAATCGGTCCCTTCTCAGGCTGCCGTTCAAGATGCTCACGACGAGACGCATGCTAACCTGCATTCGTCCCCAGGATTGGTTTGCAGCCATCGACCTGAAGGACGCGTACTTTCACGTCTCGATCCTTCCTCGTCACAGACCCTTTCTTCGGTTTGCCTTCGAAGGCCGAGCGTATCAGTACAAGGTCCTCCCATTTGGCCTGTCCCTCTCTCCCCGCGTCTTCACCAAGGTTGCGGAAGCCGCTCTGACCCCTCTTTGGCAGTCGGGGCTTCGCATTCTCAACTATCTCGACGACTGGCTCTTGGTAGCTCACTCACGAGATCTGCTGTGCGAGCAGAGGGACCTGGTGCTCCGGCACCTCAGCCATCTGGGCCTTCAGGTCAACCGAGGAAAGAGCAAACTCTCCCCAGTGCAGAGGATCTCTTTTCTCGGCGTGGAGCTGGACTCGATCAATATGACAGCCCGCCTCACAAACGAGCGCGCGCAGTCGGTGCTGAGATGTCTGGACTTATTCAGACACAAACCAGCGGTCCCTCTCAAAACTTTTCAGAGGCTCCTGGGGCATATGGCAGCTGCAGCCGCGGTCACGCCGCTGGGCTTGCTTCATATGAGACCGCTTCAGCGCTGGTTACACGATCGAGTCCCAAGACGGGCATGGCACCGTGGCACACTTCGGATTGGCGTTTCCCCGCAGTGTCGCCGCCTTTTCAGCCCGTGGTCAGACCCTGTCTTCCTTCGGGCCGGAGTTCCCTTGGGACAGGTTTCCAGGCATGTCGTGGTGCACACAGATGCCTCCACCACGGGTTGGGGTGCTATATGCAACGGGCAAGCAGCCTCGGGCTCCTGGATAGGACCTCAGCTGCAGTGGCATATCAATTGCCTCGAGTTGTTGACCGTGCTTCTGGCCCTTCGTCGCTTCCGATCGACGCTGCGTCAGAAGCACGTGCTTGTTTACACCGACAGCACTGCGACTGTGGCGTATATCAATCGCCAGGGCGGCCTTCGCTCACCTCGCATGTCACAACTCGCCCGCCGTCTGCTCCTTTGGAGTCAAACGTGGCTGAAGTCGCTGCGTGCCATTCACATTCCAGGGGAACTCAACCGTGCAGCAGATCAGCTCTCACGGCAGTCCACCCACCCCGGAGAATGGCGGCTCCACCCCGAGACAGTCCAGCTGATTTGGAGTCGATTCGGCCAGGCTCAGATAGATCTGTTCGCCTCCCCCGAAACCTCCCACTGCCAGCTCTTTTTCTCTCTGACCCAGGCTCCCCTCGGCAGAGACGCCCTGGCACACAGCTGGCCGCCGGGGCTCAAGTACGCCTTTCCCCCAGTGAGCCTCCTTGCACAGACCCTGTGCAAGATCCGGGAGGACGAGGAGAAGGTCTTGCTGGTCGCGCCTTATTGGCCCACCCGGACCTGGTTTCCAGAACTCATTTCCCTCGCGGCAGCCCCTCCCTGGAAAATCCCCTTGAGGAAAGACCTTCTTTCTCAGGGGATGGGCACGATTTGGCACCCGCGTCCCGACCTGTGGAACCTTCATGTCTGGCTCCTGGACGGGACGCGTCAGACCTCGCCGGCCTTCCCCAGGCCGTGAGAAACACCATCATTCAGTCCCGAGCCCCCTCTACCAGGCAGGCTTATGCTCTGAGGTGGGGTCTGTTCGTTGACTGGTGCTCCTCTCGAGATGAGGACCCCCAGAGATGCACGATTGCAGTAGTGCTTTCCTTCCTGCAAGAGAAGTTGGAGCGCAGGCTGTCCCCTTCGACTCTCAAAGTCTACGTCGCTGCTATTGCGGCGTATCATGACGCAGTAGATGGAACATCCCTAGGTAAGCACCCACTGGTCGTGAGGTTCCTTAGAGGTGCCCGGAGACTTAATCCTCCCAGACCGCACCTCATACCCTCTTGGGATCTCTCCGTCGCCCTCCGTGGCCTACGGGACGCCCCATTCGAGCCACTTGCCTCAGTTGAGCTAAAATTTCTGTCTCTTAAGACAGCGCTCCTGACTGCACTGGCCTCCATCAAGAGGGTAGGGGACCTACAAGCTTTCTCTGTCAACGAAACGTGCCTTGAGTTCGGGCCCGGAGATTCTCACGTCACCTTGAGACCCCGGCCCGGTTATGTGCCCAAGGTTCCCACCACGCCCTTCCGCGATCAGGTGGTGAACCTGCAAGCTCTGCCCCCGGAGGAGGCAGACCCAGCTTCTGCGCTGCTCTGCCCCGTTCGTGCTCTGCGTACTTACGTAGACCGTACTCGGCACTTCAGGCGCACCGAGCAGCTCTTTGTCTGCTTCGGAGGTCAGCAGAAAGGGAATGCTGTCTCCAAACAGAGGTTGGCCCATTGGGTGGTAGATGCCATCTCCCTATCTTACTTATATCAGGGAGAGCCATGCCCCTTAGGTGTTCATGCCCACTCCACTAGGAGTGTTGCCTCATCCTACGCGTTGGCTCATGGCGCCTCACTAGCGGACATCTGTAGAGCTGCGGGCTGGGCGACATCCAACACCTTCGCTAGGTTTTACAACCTCCGCGTAGAGGCCGTATCCTCCCGTGTCTTGACGTAAGACTTAGGCGAGCGGGAGGATGGCTGGTGTCGGCTTGCTGCGCCATTCCCACGGGGATCCGTGCGCTATTTCCCAGAATGTTCCCTCCGGCGAACCCTGGGTCCTCCGCGCCCCGCAGTCCGGCCTAGATGCGGAGTAGTTCCTGACTGTGATCCTGCCTGGGTCTCCTTCGCCCCGCAGGTTGTGGCTTAGTTTTTATTATTCCAGCGGAGGAGACCGCTGTTTCCCTCGTGTATCCCTAAAAACCTTTATGGATATATTGAATTATTCTCATTTCCACATGTAAAGATTTCATGTGCTCCGCCCCCCCAACCCATGCTTCAGTACAACTGGCATCCCTGGAAGGGCCCCCTTATTGGGCCTCAGGGCGTTGGGAAGGTTACGTTACACTTCGCCTGCCGGCACGTATACTTGTCAGCACGTGAAGTCGTTGCGTAACGCGGCGTCAGGGTCGTGGCCTTTTCCATAGGGCTAGTTCCCATGTAACGTTGAAGTGATTCGACTGAAGGGGAACGTCTAGGTTACGAAGGTAACCCACGTTCCCTGAAGGAGGGAACGGAGACGTTACATTCCCCTGCCACGCCCTGGCGTCGCGCTGACGCCGGCTCGATCGGCTCTTCAGCAAAAGCCTAACTGAGTGATGCGCGCGGCCATCTTATATACCCGTATGTACGGGGCGTGGCCGCCGCGCACGTCCACTCGCCAATTTGCAATTGGCCTTTTGATATAAGGCTCAGAGATGATCGGTCTCTCAAGCGAGATCCCATGTAACGTCTCCGTTCCCTCCTTCAGGGAACGTGGGTTACCTTCGTAACCTAGACGATTTGAAATATGTTTCGATAAAATATTGCTGTTGAATTTTGCTGTCTTATTCAGTTTTGCATTATGTTATTGTTTTGAACATAAGTTTAACAGTTTTGAAAACAGTATGTAAGCATGTGCAAAATGTCCTGTACGTACAAAGATTTTTGGCAGTTGTTGTGTCTGAGTGAGAAAAGAATTCATGAAATTTGAGAGATGTAGTCATTGGATGCATTTTGTGCCAAAACAATGATAATTGATCCTCAGTTTAGCCCACATAGACTTCTGTTGTGCTCACTGTGTGAAGAGTTTTGCAAAAGTGACCTAAGTATTGAGAAATGTGTCCTAGCGTCTGTAAAAAAACTGTATTGTAAGCTTACAGTACAATGGTACGTTCAGTAATACCGTATGGAAACTGGAAAATGTTTTGTTAGGAATGTTTTGTTCAAATGTTCAGTATTGACTGACTTGAGTACATGAAAAGAAATAAATATTTTTATTAGTCTGCACAATTGGTGTCATGTATTGTTGGTGAATGTATTTTTACACTTTCTCTGTGTAAATGCTAAAAGTGTTTTAGGTTGAGCACAGGAGTGTTTAACTGATTCAAACTGAATTTGACCATATGATGGTTGTGTTTATGTTATGACAACAAAAAAAGGTTTTTATAAGACATTGTATAGTTTTGACAAAAGTGTTCCATTTTGCAAGTTATCTGAGGTGTTGTGCTACTTTGGTGTAGAGTTGTGCTAATTGTGTGAAGGGGTTTGGAAAACCGGGCCCTGTTTTTAAAATTGTGCCTAAGCAATCGTAAAAAAACTGTAATAAACTCAAGTTTTACATTAGACAAACTTTAGATTGTTGTTTTGTAATACACAAGCATTTAATCTGCACTTAGTTTGAAATATTGAATAACCGCAGTCATGGAGACTGGGCTACAACTTCCATCAGGCTACGTGAGTCACGGATAATGAGAATTAGTGTGGCAGAAACGAATCAATCAAATCAATAATGAAAATAATTGAAAATTAATTTGATTATCCATTAATCATGTCTGCCCTCTGTTCACAAAACATCAACCAGTCACGCCACTTTACAGCAGTGAACAAAATTTCTATGGACATCTGAAATACTGTATAGCAGAGGACACAAACTGAGCAGCTGTGGGAAAAACCAAGTTATCCAAATCATAAGAATGCTTTACATTATGCTCTTAAAAATTTTAGACATATAGTATAACAAGGCTGTGCCTGTCAGGCTCTCTGGATGATTTGTGTGCTGTTTAATTAATTTGGATACCTGTTTTCCTTAGAACATAACATTTTATGGTTATATATCTAAATGTTAGGACATCCCATGAGTATTTTCATTTTGTTCCATTTTGTTTTGTTCATCCTGACAGTAAGTGAGTCTCCACTTGTAATAGTCCACACAGACATCTTTGAACAAGTGCTGGCATGAAATGTATCTTTGGAATCCAGAGCCTCTAACGGCTGATAAAGTGATGTGATGGCTCAATTGGAGGTTGCCTTTTTTATTCACAGTGTGTTTAGACACTGCTGCGCTACATTTTAACATCAATGTCTTAACCTTTACAGCTTCTTTCTGCTATCCAAAAAACATCATCTACTCTCGAGGTACCTCAGGGATCGGTTTTTGGACCCCTCATCTTCTCCATTTACAGGACAATTCATCCCTTGGATTCATTATTCATTATTATGAAGAGACACTGCTTTACTTTCCTTTGAACCAGATGATTCCACGGTAGCTGAACATATCTCAGACTGCCTGATGGACATCATAGTATGGATGAAAGAACATCACCTGCAACTCAACCTAATGTAAACACAGCCTCTCAGCTTCCCACCCACTATGACTCTACGGCACAACTTCACCATCTAGCTAATATCATCAACAATAATCTCAACCAGACCAGCCAGAAATCTCAGGGCAATCTTTGATGACCAGATGATCTTTAAGGAGCACACTGTTTCTATTGCACAACATCATGAAGAAGGCCCTTTCTAACAAAGTATGCTGCACAACTTCTCATCATTTTCATTTCTAGGGAGGACTATTGTAATGCTCTTCTGGCTGTACTTCCATCATGTTCAATTAAACCTCTTTAAACGATCCAGAAGCAGCAGAATGACTGGTCTTCAATGAGCCCAAAAAGAGCCCTAGTCACACACCTCCTCATTTCTCTCCGCCAGTTACCAGCCGTGGCTCACATCAAGTTCAAGACACTGATGCTTGCATACAGAATGGCTCTGCACCCTTGTACCTCCTCTCTCTTAAAAGTCTGATAGGTTGGGTGAAAACCCAAAGTTTTGGTAATAAAGACGAATGGTGTAGCTGCAGATAAAAGACAGAAGATCACACAATACCTCAGGGACAAAAGGAGAAGGAATGGGATCAAGAGGGCTTGTTTTTCATAGCTTGAAACGCTGGAGTATGTTTTACTTGCAGCAGAGAGGATGATGGGTACAGATGTATCTGGGGTTTCAGAGAATGAGTTGCAGATGATGACCACTTTGTTTTTGAAGTGTGTGAAGTCATTAGCAAGGACTGTGTATGGCAGAGTAGGTGGAGGAGGCATGGGAAGGTTGAAAAGGCTTGTGTGGGTTGATGATCGTAGCGTTGGTTCCAGAATGGAAGAATGACATATTTTTTTGTTTTGATATTGGAATAAGATTTTCTTTGATTTTCTTTCTGCTACATTTCGGTCCTGCTACTCTAATGAGTCTCTGGGATGCACGGGCTGATCTGTTTTGAGACTACAGGGCAGAGGGTGCACAGTGTTAATGAGATGGTGGATTTCAGGGAGGCAGCTTGTGGGAGAAATAGTTAATAGGAAGTGTGATGAGAGCTAAAGAGGTGAGGGAGGGGTGTGAGGCAGTCTGAAGTTTCCTTAAACATAACCATGGATAGGTAGGAGAAAAAGGAATCGGTCAAGCAACCCGTTCTCACCATTTTGCGTATAAATAGCATGACTTTGCAATAGCGTGTAATACATACGCCAAAGTAAAATTTTGCGTGCATATGATACGCCAATCCTTATACGCAAAATGATGAGAATAGGTTGGGTCAAGGGGAGTGTTAAAGTAATGTTGACTGGGGGCCTGTTCAATCTGGGCCATTAGAGAGCTTGTGCACATGACAGGAAGTAAGTGCGCAAGACTGTCCCATGCCTGAAAAATGCTAAACGCTTAGTGCTCTTAAAACATTAATTCCATACTATTTCTAATACCTATTTGCAGTGGTATTTGAGACTAAGCATATCCCATCATTCAACATCAGAAACTCAAATGCCTCCACATTGCTCATTGTTAAGAAAAACTTATTTTTCATAACAGCTCAAACCACAAGGAATCTTTTTTTTTTTTTTTTTTTTTTCAATTATGATTTAGGACACTAAAACAGATACACGTTTACATGCACAATTTTTGGTTCAATCTGAATAAATTCATTCTGATTGATGAATCTAAATGTAGTGTGAAGGCTAAATAAAGTGATTAGGTTGATGTGTGCATTTATATGTCACATGCTTTAAGTTGGAACATTCACAGAGTGTAAACCACTCCCTTTATTCCGAAATTTATTTATTTATTTATTTATTTATAAATTTATTCCGATCCAGCTCAATCGGATTGCTTAAGGTGTTTACATGAAGGCTTTTCAGTCTAATTGAGACATTAATTCAATTACAAATGGATTATTTGGTTGCATGTAAACACAGCCAGACCTCAGATCGACATTTGCCACAATTCTGCACTGATGGGAGTCACTCAAAATATGTTACATTACATAATCTTTTCATGTCGGGTCCTGATAACCCTGCTGGGGGTTCATAACTGGCTAGATGTACATCTGGCAACTAGATGTACTGTATGTTATCCCACATATTACATAGCTACTTGCCACATAAATAAAAAATTAGACACAACATATTGATTTGAGTTTAAATATTGTTTTAGCTCTTTAAAGGCAAAGCTTCTGCAAACAAAAACTGTTCAATCAGAATCAAGTATACCAGAGAGTCATGTAATAAATACCAGTAGTTTGTGTACCAGTAGACATTGGAGAGACAATGATGTGTAAGAACTCTTACAGTGGCAGCTTTATACAAGCAAAACTTGAGGGGAAGTATTGTAAATACTTACCTTCATCTTCCTTATCGCCTGTTTTGTCTTATCGCCAAATTTGCTGATTCCACTGCACATCACCTTATAAATGATCGTGTAAACACTGACTCCAGTGGCCTCCATGTTTAGTGCTGTATAACAGCATGCTGCACGCTGTCTTTGCTATACTTTGTTCTTTCTCTCATGCAGGTCAGATTATGACCATCACAAGTTCACATTTTAATATATATATTTTTTTTTTTAAACGAACAGCCAAAAAAACCAAAAAAATCTGATCTGAGCAATAAATCTGAACTGGCCACTAAGGCTTCAATTAACAATGTTAATTTCTGTTCCCTTCCGGGAACTCAACACTGCGTCATCAACGCTTTGGGGAACGCCATTGGCGGGCCGCACTCTGAACATGTCTACAACCAATGAAATGACGGGAGTGACGTCACAGGCGCGGTGACGTCAGCGACCAGGAAGTATAAAGCACGTGCTTTTGATGCCGGCGTCAGCTTTTGTCATTCAGCGAGAGCGCTCTGTGTATGTGTCTGTCTTTGCATATTGCTGTTTTTCTGTGCCAGTTTGTACAACTTTATTAATATAGCAATATGCAATATTGTCAACCAAAAGTGGGGGAAAGAAATAAAGTTTTAGAGCAGTTGAGCAGCCACATAGGCGGTGTGCTCCCCCTTGTCAGCGATTAAAAAGAAAACATCGCTGGCGGGGATACACACAACCTATGCGTGGTCTGCTTGGGAGCGGAGCATGCACAGTCAGCCCTTGAGGGGGCTGGCTGCCGGCAGTGTGAACGCCTTCCACTGCGGGTGCTTCGTTCCCGGAGAGCCCTCTTCGAGGAGGGGGCTTTCATTAGCGTTCCTCGCGGGTCTGTTCCCTGCCAGCGAGTTGTTACAGGGCACCGAATCAATATCTCTAGTAACACCAGACACCAGTCTTGAGAGGCTGGTTCCCGTAGTAGACTTTCGGGCAGCTTGAAAACTACTGCCGAATTTATCTACATGGGTCCTGCATATGGGGCATTCCTTTCTTCTGTAAGCCCAGAACAGGGTCTGGTTATTAAATAAGAAGGAGGCGGAACGACAGCTAGGTCTGTTGGGATTTTAGACGGCTTACCAAAGCCTATCTCTTTTCCCTTCTGACAATTGGCAGTCAACTGCTGGTTGTGGAAGCCCGCGGTGCGGTACTTCCTCCAGCAATGACCCATAGCACTCCGCCTATCCTCCTCTGAGGAGCTGGATATGGAGAGCGTCGCCGACGTTCCGCTCCCTCAATTGCCCGCATTTACAGCCAATACAGTCAGGTCAGGTGTCCTGCCGGTTCTCCGTTACAGGGCACTGAGCTGGAAGCTCAGGGCAAATCAGAGGCCAGTCTCGAGAGGCTGGTACCCTTAGTACAATTTCTGGCAGCGTTGATACTACTGCCGAAAGTATCTACATGGGTCCTGCGTACTATGAAGGAGGGTTATTATATCTAAGAACCCCCTTCAGCGGGGTATTTCCCACCGAGGTGGGCCCCGAGCAGGCTCTGGACAGGGGACCATCGAGGTGGTCCCTAGTCAGGAAGGATGCGGTCCTTCTTAGATCTCAGACAGCTGAACATCTCAGTTAGAAACTGAAGTTCAAAACTGTCAGTGTTTCAAATCAGGTCCGAGGACTGATTTGTCACGATAGATCTAAAAAGACATCTCCATCCTTCTTCAAAACAGGAAGTTTTCTGTGGTTTGCTTTTGGGGCAAAGCTTACTGAGACAGAGCTCTTCCTTTCGGCCTAGCACTGGTTAGTGGCTCAACATCGAGGTGTTGTTCTCGCTCGCAATGAGCTGGGGTTGAGACCCAACACCAAGAAAAGTGTGTTTTCTCCATTATAGAGAACCACTTAAAGTGTCGTGTGGGATTCGGTCATGACGCAGGCACATATGTCACCTGCTCGAGTCGATCCTCACTACAGCTAATGCGGCCAAGCTAGGCTTGTCACTCACTGTAGAACAGTGGTGGCTCAAAACCAAGGGGTTCTCCCTGAGGGGAAACCCATTCCGCAGGATCAAGGTCACGCGGCGATGCCTACGTACCTTGGACAAGTGGAAGAAACCTTGGTTTCCGTCTCAGGGCCTGGTGTTGGGAGCGCCTTGTCGCCGCGTTACGCTAGCGACAGATGCATCCCTCACCGGTTGAGGAGCGGTCATGAGTAGCCGCTCTGCCTGCGGTCTGTGAAGCACTTCCTCCCAGACCTGAGACACCGTCATGTGCTGGTCCGCACCGACAGCACTACGGTAGTTTATGACATCAACCACCAAGGGGGACTGCGTTCACGTCCCTTGTACAAGCTGACGTACCAGATCCTCCTGTGATTACAGAGAAAACTCCTCTCGCTGAGAGAAGTACACATCTCTGGATGTCTAAACATGGGAGCAGACATCCTGTCGAGGCAGGGGCCGAGGCCCGGGGAATCTATGCTTCACCAGGAAGTAGTGAAGCAGATTTGGAGAGTGTTCGGCCAGGCTCAAGTGGACCTCTTTGCGACTCGAGAGACATCGCGATGTCCCCTCTGGTACTCTCTAGTGCCTCCAGCTCCGCTTGGACTGGACGCCATGGTACAGACGTGGCCGAGGCTTCGTCTGTATGCATTTCCCCCGGTCATTCTGCTCCCGGGAGTTCTGGAAGGAGTAAGCCGGTTTCAAGTACGGCTGCTGCTAGTAGCCCCATACTGGCCGGCCCGAGTATGTTCTCGGACATAATCACCCCCCTCGACGGCTCTCCGTGGGAGATTGCCGTCAGGAAGGACCTTCTCTCCCAGGCTGGGGGCGCAATTTGCCACCCCCACCCCGAGAGGTGGAAGCTATGGGTGTGGCCCCTGAGGGGGCACAACTCATAGAATCTGGTCTCTCAACTGAGGTTGCTGAGACCATTCTCCAATCCAGAGCTCCCTCTACGAGGAAACTTTATGGCCTTAAATGGAACCTGTTTGTTTCATGGTGTCACAAACACCGTTTAGACCCAGTTAACTGCCCGATCGGTACAGTACTGGAGTTCCTACAAACTCGCCTTTTCGCTGGGTTAGCTCACTCCACCTTGAAGGTGCACGTGGCGGCTATATTTGCCTACCACGCCCCTCACAGTGGTCCCTCAGTGGGCAAAAACCCTCTGGTCATACGTTTCCTCCGCGGTGCACTCAGGCTGAGGCCTCGAGTGAAACCCTCCTTTCATGGAGCCCGACCACCGGAAGTATAACCTAATGTGTCCAGTAAGAGCTCGACACATACGTCCACAAAGCTAGCTTCTAATCTAAAGTGCTGCAGGTTGGTCCTCGCCTCTGACATTTGTCAGAACTTATGAACTCGACCTCAGAGCCACTCCTGGCTCCTTTGTCCTCTCGCCTTAGCAAAGGCTAAGCCCAGAAATTCAGCCCCCTCCCTAGCCAGGAGGAGACTTCTCAAGGCACATTCTTTCTATCAAGAAAGAAGAGAAGTCTTTTTGCCTACTCTCTCCTCGAGTGCCTGAGGGCCGAGGAGCATTTCTCCCCCTGCGCTGGTCATATGAACAGGCAGCGGTTGAGAACCCTATCCTCGCGTGCCTGAGGGCCGAGGATCACATTGCCCTCTTGTCCGTGGAATACTAGACAATGGCTTATTCGGTCCCTCTTGTTCTGGCTCTTCCCAGACAAAGGACTAAGACTCCTCATGCGCCTGAGGGCCGAGGAGTACCTCTTGCTCTGGTTGGCAACCAGACAGAGGTCTACTATCTTCCTCGTGTGCCTGGGGGCCGAGGATTATATTGCCCTCTTGTCCGTGGAATACTAGACAATGGCTTATTCGGTCCCTCTTGTTCTGGCTCTTCCCAGACAAAGGACTAAGACTCCTCGTGCGCCTGAGGGCCGAGGAGTACCTCCTGCTCTGGCTGGCGACCAGGCAGAGGTCTACCATTTTCCTCGTGTGCCCGAGGGCCGAGGAATACCCTCCCTCTGGTTCTAGAAGAATACTAGACCAAGGATTATTCTCCTTCTGGTTCTGGTATGACCAGACCAAGGATCATTCTCCCTCTTGTACTGGCACGTATGGTTCCCAGACAGAGGCGTAATACCTCTCGCGTCCTGGCAAGTTCCACCAGGCGGAGATATTCCAGTGTCTTGGCAGGTAAGTATTCCAGACACTGTTTCCTTCTTGTTCTGGCAACCCAAGTGTTCACCAGACAGAGGGTACTTCTTCTCTGGAGTGATGCACCAGAGACTCAACGCGTTCCTTTCCCTTGGCTTAGCAGCACAGACACTGCGCAGGGATTTGGAATCATGGGGGCGTGGGTATCTCGTTCCCTAAAGCGTTGATGACGCAGTGTTGAGTTCCCGGAAGGGAACGTCTCAGGTTACGTATGTAACCCTGGTTCCCTGAGGGAATGAGACACTGCGTCTCGGACCATAATTCCCGCATCCCTTCGGCGCTCGCTTCATTCCCTAAGAGCTGACGCCGGCATCAAACGCACGTGCTTTATACTTCCTGGTCGCTGACGTCACCGCACCTGTGACGTCACTCCCGTCATTTCATTGGTTGTAGACATGTTCAGAGTGCGGCCCGCCAATGGCGTTCCCCAAAGCGTTGATGACGCAGTGTCTCGTTCCCTCAGGGAACCAGGGTTACATACGTAACCTTAGACGTTTTCTATTGTCTTGTTGATGCCTCATTTGGATCTTGAATCTTGTCATATCGCAAATTACTGACATTATTGTTCTTAGTTAATAAACATTTGGCTTGATATCAACACACACAGATGTGCACAGCATAGAAAGCAAAGCATTAGTGATGATGGAGGTGTGATAGGAAAAGAAGCCAGACAAACAATTAGAGACATATTAGTTAAATTATCATAATGAAGAAATCTATGTGCAAGTCCAACTATTATGCAGATGAACTATAAAATAATAACACTCTAAACAATGACAAATAACTAAGTTTCAAAAGACAGGGGTGTGGAAACTCATAGTGTATTGTGTGCTTCTGGTTAATGGTTTCAGGTTTCAGGTCCAGACACTGAGGGTTTACTTTGGTCTTATGGTCTTTGATTGCAGATGTCTGTGATGTTCATGAGATCATATATTCTGTCACAGTTGCAATTTTGTTTAATCTTTGTAAACCTAGTTCCCTAGTTTTCCTTTTCAAAACCATCACCACACATGCATGAGCCATATTGACTCATTAATACTTGAAATCTTGTAATCAGAAAACACCACATATACGGACAGTGCATATTTACACATCATTAAAGTGTAGAATGTTTTAGAATCTTTGGAACTAGCAAATTCATTCATTTCTACTGAGAGGAGTGATATAACATGTCGGCGACTCACACTCTAATGAAAGCCGCTTCTTTCACATCTTTCCTCTTATGTGACATTGCGGACTTCAAAGCCGTTTCTTCTTGCTCGAAATCAGATTGAGATGAAGCACGGCACTGATGCCGTAGCCATATTAATTAAAATGAGAGCATCTACAGTCCCGCTGCCCGAAAAATGAAGCAGATATTTCAAGGATTTCGAGGGCCCTCTGATCACAGTGTGGTCATGTTAAGTGTTTGGATTGAGATGGGGGACTACTTTGGTGTTCCCAAGGCAACGGTGGACCCACTGAATGTCTGGACCTTTATGGTCATGGGCAAAAAAAAAAAAAAAAAAAAACGAAAAAAAAAGAAATCTAAGCAACAGAAGGAAGACAATAGTCATATTTACTTTCTATCAGGGGTGTGAGGCAATTGCTCATTGTTAAGAACCTTATATTTTGTAACAGCTCAAACCACAAGGAAACTTATTTTTTCAATTCTGATTTAGGCCACTAAAACAGATGCATCTGAATGTTTGGATTGAGATGGGGGATTAGTTTAATGTTCCCAAGGCAACGATGGATCCAGTGAATATTTGGAATTTATGGTCATGCGCAATAAAAAAAAAAAATAAAAAAAAAATCTAAGCAACAGAAGGAAGACAATAGTCATTTTTACTATATATCAACTGTTTGATCTCTAAACCAGTGAAACGTGACAGAAACACTCCTCCTGTAAATTGAAAAAGAGCTCTTTCTTTCCCCGTTCCACTCCTCTGGACATTGCTGTAACCAGTCACAACATGTTCAAAATTGTCAAAACATGAAATACAAATATAGTATGGCAAGTTCAGTCATGAAAGTATAGATGATGCAGGCTTTTTTTCAATCTGATCTTCTAGCAATCCCATTGTTTACATGGCACAATCTGATTATCCTCTGCTTTTTCTGCAGGCAATGAGATTACTTGCTCGCTCCTCTGAAACCCTCCTCCTCCCCTAGCTCCACCTGTCTAGAGCTGCTTCAGGATTTATTTATGCCTATTTGTGCAGCAGCAACATGTCTTACATGATTACAACAGCTAGTCTGTGTATCGATTACAAAAATGTGTAGATTTATTAAAAAGCTCTGATTGGGGAATTTGAACTTTTGAAATCTGGCAACCACAACCATGAAAGCCTGTAAAGGCTTGCTAACAATGCAAGATAACGCAAATGGCAGATTAAAAACAAACACTTTTTAGGATGAATAACCACTGGGCTAATATTGCAAACCACTATGCTTAATAAATCAAGTGAAGCAGAAATATTGAAAACAATCAAAATATGATTCATAGTGCTGTCTTGTCTGAACTGAACCGACACTGAACTGACCTGAGCTAAATAATGACGCTATTGTTTTTTAGAGCTGCTTTCAGAAGAATCTGAACTGTCTCCATAGTTTAGTTTCTAAAATTGATTCTGCTATTTTTCATTTATCACTGTGAAGCCACTATGACACAATCTGTATAAAGCACTATATAAATAAAGGTGACTTGACTATGTGTTGGCAGTAGCAAGTTTATACTTGCTACTCAGCAACAGCAGCAAGCCTAGCAAATCTAGTCCGTTAACACCAATTACTGTACTTTAACACTGTTATAACTAAAGTGTTTTGAGAGTTGTCGTGGTTGCCAGGTATTTCCTCAACTCAAACAAGGAAATAATTTAGGGCTGTTGTCAGGAATAGCCAATAGGTGGCAGTGCCCTCTCAAGAGACATACTAATTTTTATTTTGATGAGTTTGAGCAAGTATTTTCCCGAATAACGTGTATCTTCAACATACCTTGCCCTAATGTCAAAAATGTATGAAGTATGTTTTCAGTGAACAGTGAGAATAAAAAAAAAATGATAATAAAAAAAAAATAAAAATAATAATAATAATAATAATATATATATATATATATATATATATATATATATATATATATATATATATATATATCACCCTGGACCACAAAACCAGTCTTAAGTCGCTGTGGTATATTTGTAGCAATAGCCAAAAATACATTGTATGGGTCAAAATTATTGATTTTTCTTTTATGCCAAAAATCATCAGGATATTAAGTAAAGATCATGTTCCATGAAGATTTTCTGTAAAATTCCTACTATAAATATATCAAAATGTAATTTTTGATTAGTAATGTGCATTGTTAAGAACCTAATTTGGACAACTTTAAAGGTGATTTTCTCAGTATTTAGATTTTTTTGCACCCTCAGATTCCAGATTTTCAAACAGATGTGTCTCGGCCAAACATTGTCCTATCCTAACAAACCATACATCAATAGAAAGCTTATTTATTGAGCTTTCATGTGATGTATACATCCCAGTTTTGTAAAATTTAACCTTATGACTGGTGGGGTCCAGGGTCACATATATATATATATTATTTAGGTGAGTTTGCAGTAAACACAATGTGATTTTTGGTAACTAAGATCTGGCAACAGCACACATTTCTCACTTAGATCAGCAATACACTGCCAGCCTTTTGTGTGTGTGTGTGTGTGTGTGTGTGTGTGTACCTGGTATTCATCACGTTGTGGGGACCAAATGTCCCCACAAGGATAGGAATACCAGTAGATTTTGACCTTGTGGGGACATTTCTCAGGTCCCCATGAGGAAACAGGCTTATAAATCATGCACAATGAGTTTTTTTTGAGGAAGTAAAGGTGTGCACAATCTCCTGTGAGGGCTAGGTTTAGGTTTAGGGTAGGTGTAGGGCGATAGAAAGTACGGTTTGTACAGTATAAAAACCATTACGCCTATGGAATGTCCCCATAAAACATGTAAACCCAACATATGTGTGTGTGTGTGTGTGTGTGTGTGTGTGTGTGTGTGTGTGTGTGTGTGTGTGTGTGTGTTTGTTTTTGTGACATATCAGGACACAAATTGGTGTAATAACATGGGTATGACATAGGTATTACAAGGAGAGGGTGACTTATGAGGACATTGCCCATGTCCCCACTTTTCAAAAGGCTTATAAATCATACAGAATACGTTTTTTTGAGAATGTAAAGATATGCACAGTCTCCTGTGAGGGCTAGGTTTAGGTGTAGGGAAGGTGTAGGGTGATAGCAAATATCGTTTGTACAGTATGAAAACCATTACGTCTATGGAATGTCCCCACAATTCACAAAAACAAACATGTGTGTGTGTGTGTGTGTGTGTGTGTGTGTGTGTGTGAAATGTGACACACATACCAACAAACTAATGAGAACATGCAACAATAATAACTATTTATAGCAACAGAGAGCAGGAACTTGCAAAGATCTGCAAAAAAATACTGTAGTTTGGCAAATAAATTATTTATGAACCGGTACATGTGTATTTTCCAAAATTTAAAGTGAGCTTTTTGTTACACCTCAAATGACACGGGAAATTATAGTAATGTTAATACAAATAAGCCAATCCCCAGATAGATAGATGTTGATGTACTTGCGAAGATACTTATAGAATGTCTGTTGGTGGAGCATCAACATAAACTGTTAGCAGATATTAAGCAGACAGTCTACTAATACTCTAATGACCGCTAGTTGACAAAATACTTATAGTTAGTAGAATGTCTGAAGTGAACTATCAAAATAAAGTGTTACTAAATGTACAGTTTGATAAATAGTTATTCACTCACTTAAAGCCAGAAACATACAATAGCACATAACCAGTTGTGCAGTTGCAAATGCTTAGCCCATGCTTTTCAAGTACCCGTTGTACATAATTAACATGCATTCTTCCATTACTGTGTTCAAGAGGGGTTATTACAGTTGCCGTCTGTGGCATTAAACTGGCTGTGTTGTTTTTCAGGTAGCTAGCTACTGTATAAACCACAGGTTACTTGCTCAGCAAGATTCTTCTCAAACTGTAGCTGTTCTGTGGCAGTAGTTGACCTGACAGACAAAAATGAAGAAGACTGTGTATTATTATCTACAACAACACCGTAATGCACCAACACTGAGAACACAATTGCACTCTGACACATTTTGGGACATAACAAACATAAAATTGAGCTTGGATAGCTAGTAGCAGCTGCAGTCACATACTTGTGTAAAGTACGTTTTTGGCCTCAAAATACAGTGGAACGATAAAAACACTGGCAAGTAATGCAGAGAGAAAAATAACAATACAGTATATTGTAGATACAGAATGTTTGGCAACACAGATCTGTGCTAATCTCAGTCTCCAGATGTGTAATCGATCACACAAACTTTAAGGAGACCAAAGCCATGATCAGGTCTTTTTTTCAGGGTATGAAATACATGTTTTAAAATAGATGAAATCCACTGCATAGCTTTCGTTTTTTAAGGATTTCAAACAGTCAGAAGCATCCCTAATTGAATAACTTCCCACTTTTTTCTGCACAATCCTATCAAAACTTTACAACAAGTCTAAATATCCTAAGGACATAACCCTGTTTTTGTCAAAATGTATTGTTAAGGTTCTAAGAAAACAATCCTAAAGTCAGGCCACGTCTCATTTTCTAAAAGTATGTTCTTATCTTTGACATCTATTGATCCCCTGAGTTGTGACTGAATTGATTAGACCAGAGGAGCGCGTGTCTTGTCAAGTGTGCAGGCATTGTCTGTTCTTTGGACGTGTCCGTTTAACCCTCTAAGCGCCAAAGTCGCAGAATTGCGACAAGACGTCATACCCATTGAAATAGACTGTAGTTCCTAATACGGTGTAATTTCTCATTTGTATTCCTAACTACTAGATGGCAGACATGTAGTACTTCGATTCTAGACCAAAATTACGTCTTGTTCCTGTTCAAAGTATTGGAGGAAATCATAGAGAAAGTGAGCGATCTTCATTGATGCGGAAGCAGTACAGTTCATAGCGTAAATAGAGTAAATTGTCAGATTTGTGAGGAGAAAAGCACCAAACGGCTGATAAAAAGTTGTACCGTGAAGATGTGTTGCAAATGTTATTTGCTGATTGTGACTCTAAAGGGGAATATTTGTCTTTTGGAAATGACGATCGGCCGTCTAATAGACGTGCATCTCGCGGTACATCTTTGCGGAGCAATTGTGCTGCTGTGTAAGACGAGATTGTTCATGAAGCACAAACAAATAAAGCACAAACAAACGTTGCAAATGTTATTTGCCGATTCTCACTCTGAAGGGGAATGTTTGCCTTTTGGAAGTGACGATCGGCCGTCTAATAGACGCGCGTCTCCCGGTACATCTTTGCCTCGCATTGGTGCCGCCGCGCACCACGAGAAAGTGTTTACAAAGCATAACCAGCGATCATTTTGTCCCTTTGCCCAAAAGGAATGGGGGTGGCAGGGGTGAATGTGGTCATAGTGTACACAGGGGTATAGTAATATTCTAATAATTTAGTAATTTCTTCTGTTTTATTGTTGGTTTCCTCTATTCTCATCCATTTGATCATTTTACTACTATATAGTAGTGTAATATGTAATATTTTTGTTTTATTGTTGGTGTTCTCTTTTTTGATCATTTGGAATGAGGATAAAAAAAAAACAAAAAAACATGCAAATAAGTTCAAACATCCATTTATTATCTTTTATTTCCTGAATATTACTTGTGAAATGATCAAACAGTTGGCTACTGTTCACATGCATTTTATTACTACATCGAATAGTAATATAGTAATAATTTAGTACTTTTTCCTGTTTTATTGTTGGTTTCCTCTTTCTGAGTATTTGAAATAAGGATAAAAGACAAAAAAATGAGCAAATAACTTCAAACATCCATTCAATATTTATTATTTCCTGAATATTATTATGAACTGATCAAACAGTTGGCTACTGTTCACATGCATTTTACTATATAGAATAGTAATAATTTAGTACTTTTTCCTGTTATATTGTTGGTATCCTCTTTTCTGATAATTTGGAATGAGGATAAAAGACAAAAAATGTGCAAATAAGTTCAAACATCCATTCAATATCTATTATTTCCTGAGTATTACTGATGAACTAATCAAACATTAGGCTACTGTTCACGTGCATTTTACTATATAGTATAGTAATATAGTAATAATTGAGTAATTTTTCCTGTTTTATTGTTGGTTTTCTCTTTTCTGATCATTTGTAATGTGGATAAAAAGACAAAAAACTAAAAAACATCAATTCAATATCTACTATTTCCTGAATATTATGAATTTCAATAATGCCGCCCCCATGATGACGTCATAATATGCAAATTAGATGAGAATATTTACACCCCACATCAACTTTTGGTGATGCCCAACATTTTTCTAATTTACAGTAGATCTCTATCTTTAAGCCCTTTGAAGCCACAAACTTTTGAAATCTTGATGTCAAAACCCAGCATTTTTAAAAAAAAACCCTGGCGCCTAAAGGGTTAAAGATGCATTGGTCAGATGACGCATTGCTGATAAAGCCAAGGTTCTCTGATGCATCTTTCAGAGAAGAGCTGCCGCACACATAAAATCCGAGCAAGAGCTTCTGTCAGAGCTCTGCAGCACTGGCCTGTCAAACAGGGCGAGACACGCTGCCCGACTGTCCAGTCTAAGACTTTACACCAGTAATCCTGGAATATGTCAATGTCTGCAAGTGCAAGTGCAAAGAATTTTAAAATTCACAGGGTTTTTATTTTCTTGCTTTTCTTTTTCCCCCTTACTTTTTCTTAACAGCTTTTCGGACTAAATATGTTTCTATAATTTTCTTAAAGGTTTATCGGATGCCCATTTTCCACAAGTTTATATGAGTCTTTAGGGTCTTAATGAAAAGTCTATAATATACTTTGTTTAAAAAATCTCAATAGTATTGTAAAAAAACACCCCTTTACCTTGTCAAAATCAGCTCTGCAAAAACTCAACTAATTTTATTGCATGGTCCCTTTAAGTGCAAATTAGCTCTGCTCACCCCGCCCCTCTCTGCTGTGGGATTACGAGCCGTAATGTTTACTTTAGCTGCGTTAAGCTGCATTTAGCCAACAAGCACATTATTAAGAAAGGCCATATGCAAAGATGCATAAAAAACCCTTATAGCCTACTCACTTCTGCTGTGGGTGAAGCTGTATCAGGAATGATTCACACGAACATAGATGCAAATGTAGATCAGGATCAGCGCTTTCCTTTTAAAAACGAAAGTAACGTTATCCTCTGCATCCTCAGCGACTCAGATGTCGGGAGTAAATGATGACTGCTATGTTCATTATTACATCCAACAACAGAACACCTCAATCACTCAATTAGAGACATTCTTGTCTTTCTCTGCACCTAAGTCACACAATGGCGGTTGGAGACTGTTTCAGTTTGGTGAGGGCGGGGCTACGGTAAGGCACTCATGTCAATCAACTATCGTGGGAGGGGCCTCTGTCTGTGTGCCATCACACCCACAAGAAGCTGAAAATTACCTGATATTAAAAAGGGGATATTACTTTTAAAGATTAAAAAAAATACCACTGGGTGGATTTTTATCATTGTAGGGTGGTTATGTACATAAACTGTTAACACACATTAATGTTCAAACAACATGTACAAGTTAGCTTTGCATCAGATGACCCCTTTAAGCATTTTTAAAATTAAGTACACTTAAGTACAGTCTTTTTGCATTTATGGCCAAAATATTAGATTTTAAGTAAAATATATCTAGAAATAAAATTCTTAAATTTAATTTTTAATAGATTTTTTATTATAATAAAATTAAATGTGTTATTAATGAAAATACATTCCAACAAATTTTGAACAACTTTCCTGTACAACTTCAAACATTCTTTGTTCATTTCTGGTCAGGAAAGGCTGAAAGACCAATTTGATGACTTTCTTAAAGATGTGTTTACCAGTTTCTAAATTTCTGAAATGGGGTTAAAAGTAAAGGATATGCTTCAAGTTCCCCAAAAAGAAAATACTCAACAATTTTTCAATGTTTTTAAGAGAAATCCCCCTTTGAAACAATTTTTAAAGTTGAATATTTGGACAACTGTAAGGCCGGTGTTCACAGCGAGGATCAGTATGAACAGCACTGACAGGCTCTCACTTGGAGTGCACACCCTTCATTGAGCAATTACACAAAATCAGAGAAACGTACAATTCACAGTCATTTATAATAAAGAATTTAACTTCTCCTTGACCCACAACCAGAGAGACTGGCATTACAGCCGCATCCCATTAACACATTAAAGGGGCTATATGTATGTAAAAAGTTTAACATATTAACTGATTTTTTGTTCCCAATGTGTGAACTAAAGGTTTTCATGGCTCGGTTTTTATAAATCTGTACTTTGACGTGGATTTGATCGTACGAACACTCTAAGATCAAATCAGTGCGTAAGAAAGTTTTATAAATGAGGCCCCAGAGTGAGTTCAGGTCCGAAAAGCCGGGTTAGAAGATAACCTAAATGCTGTCGGGTCGGGTGTTTCTTTTTACAAAAAAAAAAAAAAAAAAAAGTAGTAATTTTCAAGAAAATTCTTATTTTTCATTTATCAAGATCATGCAATGTTAACGGATTGAATCGTGTTCCCTTATAGTAATCAAATTGGCTCTGTTCACTGCTGACCCTTACCCGCCCTATACCACCAAATCTGTCCCTAACTCTACCTGAATCACCCCTCAATAAAAGCAGAAATGTTGTGCATTAACAAAAGCTTTTAATCATTGTTGAACATCTGGTAAAACTATTTGTAGATTTCAAGATGTGCATGATCATATGAATTAGAAGTTCGATGACATTTGTAAGCATTTGGATTTACATGAAATGTTAATAAGGTAATGTTTAATTTATAAGTTAACATTAACAAACACTTTATTTCACGTTTCTAGATTTGTGAATATATATTAACTAATGATCTGTTAATCATTATATAATGCTTGTTAATGATTTATAAATGAAAGTTATAATAAAGTTACCAAAAAACTGATGATCTGAATTCTGTTCTGAAGACCTTGATTAGCTTGTTCAGGTGTGATTGATTAGAGTTAGAGCTAAATTCTGCAGGAGAGCGGAACCCCAGGACCGACGTTGGCTCTCCCTGTTCTAATGCCGCGTTCCAGACAACCCGTAACCCGTGTTTTTCCGACCTTCTACCACTGAAAGTGCACTGGAACGGCAGTCAAATCTGTGACTTCCCACTCGTGAACTCGTACTAGATCGATGTACTCCCAGTTCCGAGTTCTGACGTAACATAGCCCGCGAAACAACAAAGTCAGCCCTAATGCATGCGGTGTTTATGCAAGTGGCACACGGTGGAAAAATAGAGCCTAGGATAATATAACGTTGCAATCAAATTAATAATAATATAAAAATAATAATGATTCATAAATGTGCCCAGGCAGTTTGGCGCGACTTGCCTGGAACGCTACAAAGTCGTGAGTCGTGGTTTGAAGTGGTGATTTACCAGTTAAAAAACCTGCCTGGAACGCAGCATAACACAACAACTTTGAGGACAAAATGTTCACTTGCTGCCTAATATATCCCACCCACTAACAGGTGCCGTGATGAAGAGATAATCAGTGTTATTCACTTCACCTGTCAGTGGTTATAATGTTATGCCTGATCGGTGTATATTGCCCCTTTAAAGACCATTCGCAAAACAGTAACGTCTTGGTTCACTGCTGCTTCAGTGAAAAAATAAAATAAAATTAGTCACTACCATAGACTCTTTGACCTTGGACTTTTTAATTATTATTATTCTTCTAACCACTGATGAAAATAAAGAAACGTGACTTGGCTGTGAATATGTTTTACATTCAGTTTAACTGTACTGTAAGAAAACAGGGGTTTCAGAAATATTTAAAATCCTCATGTAGTATATATATATATATATATATATATATATATATATATATATATATATATACACACACACACACACACTAGACTTTATGATTTCTACATTATTTCTGAAGCTCATGAAAAAAGTTTAGCCATTTATTTATATTTTAAGTTGCACGTTCTTGTTATTAATTCTACTAAACATCATTATCATGTCAATGTGACAAGCTTAATTTCCCACCATACTGGAAATGTTTTCAAGATGCATCTGTTGCCTTCTGTGTTAGTGAATTGAATCGCTGTAAAGGAAAGGAGTAATAATTTCATAAACAAGCAGCTTAAGTGATTTATGAGATAAAACACTGTAAATTTTTAAAATTGACTTTAACTATTTTATTAAACTTTAAATATTCAGTAGGACATTGTGATTTTATTTATGAACAAAGACGTGTGAACACAATAAATGTTCTTTGTTTTGAAAGCAGATGGTTTACTGTACTTTTAATGAGGCACTTAAAAGTTTAATATTGTGGTACAGTACAGTTTGAAATGGCATTGTTTTCTGTATAATGTGAACCACTGCTGCCATGTCAGATTAAATACAGATGTCAGATATTAAATCACTGTGTTTTACAGCTGGCTAACATTCAACAATAGCCTGTGTGGTCTAGGTGACATTAGCCAAAAAAGAAAGCTGTTTCAGAGGCGGAACAAGTTATAAAAGTACCACAGCTCCCTGTAGAGTAGGGCATAAACTGCAGTCCCAAGTGGGGCATCATCTGGTTGCCAGCTCTGGATGAAAGACTGTGAAAATATTTAGTTTTTTCTTTGGGAAAAACATGCACTGAATTGTGCACAGAGCACACTAAGATCATTACACTTCGTATTAAGAATGTACATTCTGATTTCAGGTTGATTTTAACCTATGATAAATCCTGCAGAGCGGTGATATTGAAATTAATTTACTACAGCTCTCAGAACAGGACACCCAATAAACACTTGAGGTGTCAAAGTTGAAACCCACTGAGGTTGCCCAGTGCACTTATGTTTTGCAACAGTAAGCTAACCTTATTTTAATGAGCACTTTCAATGAGCTCAAGGAGTTCCAAAAAGGTTCTCTAAGGAGGTGAAGGCACTGAGATTAACTGTTTCGCTCCCATGCTATGAAAGCTTTTACAATGAGCATTAGGGAGAATTTCAACTTGCACACTAGCTGTTCGCTCACATCCGCTCTGATCTCCGCCGTGAACCCAGTGATGCTTAACTCCTGCTGTGCTGTATTCTCAGAGCCGTACAACCAGCCTGTGGCTTTCAGAGGCGCTCTGTAGAAACAGAATGAAAATTTAATGTAGAACAGAGGATGTAGAAGAAAACCAAATCTGCTCAAGTCCTTAGGCTGTACTATAGCCTTCGCTTTGAGTTTTCTTCTAAAGAATCAGCCAAGACATAATATTTCCCTTCCAAACTGCCTGCCAAGGGCTTCATCAGCTCCTCTGAGAACAGAGTAACCATTAGTATCAAAGTCACACAAAACTAATCACAATCCTAAAAAAAAATCTAATCCAAGATTGAAGCAGGGAATAAATTCTTAAAAAATCCTTAAAAGTCAAACAGTCTCTTCAAGCCAACAGATTAGTCTAGTTTAGAGTTTAAAAACGTTCTTAAAAAATACTTAAACTCTCTTTTTCCCCATTAAACAGAGCAAAAGAATATATTAACCAAACCATGACTCTGTCTTGGGTTTCCCAAACTCATGGGGCTGAACATATCACAATAGATTCCTGTCCCAAAGTCAAGCCATTAATATGCAATGTTGGTCATATACAGAAAAACATCTCTAAGTCTCTACCTTTTATGAATGGTCATTACTTTTTTTTTTTTTTTGGAGATCAGCAAATGAAAAGAATATGGAGTATACAGTATTTTAATATTGACAAAAAAATCTCACATGCACAAACTGGTACTCCTATTCTTTATGAGTGCATTATATAGGTGTACAGTGAGGGAAAAAAATAATTTGATCCCCTGCTGATTTTGTACTTTGCCCACCAACTAAGAAATGATCAGTCAATAATTTTAATGGTAGGTTTATTTGAACAGTAAGAGACAGAATGACACCAAAAAATCCAGAAAAATGCATTAAAAAAAAAAGTTATAACTTGATTTGCATTTTAATGAGTGAAATTAGTATTTGACCCCTTCGCAAAACATGACTTAGTACTTGGTGGTAAAACCCTTGTTGGGAATCACAGAGGTCAGATGTTTCTTGTAGTTGTCCAGCAGGTTTGCACACATCTCAGGAGGGATTTTGTCCCACTCCTCTTTGCAGATCCTCTCCAAGTCATTAAGGTTTCAAGGCTGACGTTTGGCAACTCGAACCTTCAGCTCCTTCTACAGATTGGAGACTGGCTAGGCCACTCCAGGACCTTAATGTGCTTCTTCTTGAGCCACTGCTTTGTTGCCTTGGCTGTGTGTTTTGGGTCATTTTCATGCTGGAATACCCATCCACGACCCATCTACAATGCCCTGGTTCTTACCCAAGATTTGATGCTAAATGGTCCGTCCATTGTCCCTTTGATGCGGTGCAGTTGTCCTGTCCCCTTAGCAGAAAAAAAAACTGCCCGATAGTATGTTTCCAGCTCCATGTTTGACAGTGGGGATGGTGTTCTTGGGGTCATTGCAGCATTCCTCCTCCTCCAAACACGGCGAGTTGAGTTAATGCCAAAGAGCTTGATTTTGGTCTCATCTGACCACAACAGTTTCACCCAGTTCTCCTCTGAATCATTCAGATGTACACTGGCAAACTTCAGACGGGCTGCACATGTGCTTTCTCGAGCAGGTGGACCTTCGGCGCTGCAGGATTTCAGTCCTTCATGACGTAGTGTGTTACCAAATGTTTTCTTGGTGACTATGGTCCCAGCCTTGAGATCATTAACAAGATCCTCCCGTGTAGTTATGGTCTGATTCCTCACCGTTCTCATGATCATTGAAACTCCATGAGGTGAGCTCTTGCATGGAGCCCCAGACCGAGGGAGACTGACAGTTATTTTGTGTTTTCTTCCATTTGTGAATAATCGCACCAATCGCACTGTTGTCTCCTTCTCACCAAGCTGCTTGATGATAGTCTTGTAGCCCATTCCAGCCTTGTGAAGGTCTACAATCATGTCCCTGACATCCTTGGACAGTTCTGGCCATGGTGGAAAGTTTGGAATCTGATTTATTGATTGCTTCTGTGGACAGGGGTCTTTTATACAGGTAACAAGCTGTAACAAGCTGTTATACAGGCAAACATACAAAATAAGCAGGGGATCAAATAATTATTTCCCTTACTATACATCGTTTTTTTTTCTACTGTACAGCTGTATTTTCTATCCCCTTACTCTAACCCTAGCCCTTACCCTCACACAAGACTTTCTATTTTAGATTTTCAAAACACTTTATTCTAATAATTTAAAAGCTTCCTTCCTCATGAGGACCAACAAATGTGCTCACAAGGTTAAAATGTACTGCTATTACTATACTTGTGTATACCAGTACACACACACTTTTAAATGTAAGCATATTTGTCCACCCAAGTCTTGTTTTCAGTATTCATTTTTTTTTTCTTTTTTTAAATGTCATATTGCTGTGTGTGCTTATGCTTAATTTCATTGATGATAATGATAAGCTGGACTTTAGTCTGCTAATTGGTGACCTCAATCTTTTTAAAGGGAAATTGAAGAGGAAAGGTTGCAAAAGGACTTGGTACACAGTGGTAGAGGGACTTTGTTTGTGTTCAGTGGTAGATGCCTTTCTGAATGAAACAAGATTTGAAAAGGGAGAAAAAATTTCAGCAGAAGGCGGACTCAAACTCAGGTTGATCGCGTCAAAAAGACTACGATATGTGCCATATCATCTGGAGATTTAATAGACACATAGACAATTTTGTGTTCCCTGATATGCCTTTTTTGACTCACATGTTGGTAGCCACTGCATTTTTTGAATCATCAAGGACCACGGTTTCAGCTAAAAATTTTCTTTACTGCTCTACTCAGTCATACAAGTCACCTACATCTTGGGTGGCCTTAGGGTCAGTAAATTCACAGCCAATTTTCAGATTTGGCTGAACTATCACTTTAATGTTACAGTTCTCTTAAAGGTGCAGTGTGTAGATTTTTGCGGCATCTAGCGGTGAGATTGTGAATTGCAACCAACGGCTCCCGTCCACCGCTCACCCCTCCCTTTACTGAAGCTACGGTGGCCCACACGGGATTAAGATGTCGTCGTTTTAGACAGCAAAGAGTAATGAGGTTTCTTTTAAAACGTAAATTAAGTAATTATATTTACTTAATAATTAAAAAACGATGTTATTGTGAATATTACAGTTACTTGTTCATCACTGTGTCAGTGTTTTTCCGCTAGAACAACAGTGATGAAACGCGATCTGTAGAGCAGTTTGTCCGTTTAGGGCTACTGTAGAAACAATACGGCGACTTCCATGTGAGGGGACCCGCGGTGTATGTAGATATAAACTGATATTTCTAAGGTAATAATAACATAATGGTTCATTAAGTAAGGTCTTTATACATCCCTGAAAACATAGTTATGTATACTATACTGCATTTCTGTCTAGAGATCCTCTTAAATATTACACATTGCACCTTTAATGTAATCTACCTAACATCATGCCACCAAAAAATTCCATGCACTGAATACATTGGTACATTGCTGTGTTTTCTTGATTATACTGCAGACCACTGGCAGCATGACTGGCAGTACATTACAGCATTAATTAGCAGAATTTCACCAAGAGATTTTTATTTATTTTTTCTCCAGCTGGAGAAATTGTCACTCATAAAATGATGGTGTTGGTTTTAATGCATCTTTAAGACTCGTATAGATCACATGTTTGCAAAAGTGAACAAGATATATGGCCATAGTGATGTGTGTAAGACCATTCACCACAATTTCATTCACAAAAAAAAAAAAAAAAAAAAAAAAAAAAAAAGAGATCAACAAGACGATATTATTGAGATACTGAGTTATTATTCTGTTTGCCCTTATCGTCTTGATTTCCTGAAGGGAATTTTAAAGAGCAGTTTGTTTCAGTGCAGCAGTTTTGAGCATCACATCGATAATGAAACAAGACAAGCCCTTCAAAACAGATGGGAGAAATTTTAACAGGCAGTCACTGAAATAATCAAGAAACCATGATGAATGTTTAAATTAGTAACTGTAAAAGTAGTCTGCATATAAGCTGACAACTCCATTTGTCTTTATCGAGGGACTAATTAAACTGGCCTGACAGTAGATACAACCTGTATATAGGGACATTAATTGGTAAGCCCTGAGCAGCCTTCACCAAAATATATGCAAAAGCAAATAATTTGATCTTTTGAATATGAGACCCAATAGTCCATAGTTTAGCTTGATGCTCTGAGGAGGAAGGCTAATCGCACGGCTCACTGAAGGAAAGCAGACATCGCGGGTCCTTCTGCAACCCAGCAGTTAATTAGCTTTTGGTTATCAGCGATCAGACCGGCTTTCCTGGACGCCAGAGGTGTAAATCAGAGATAGATTGTGTTAAATTTACCACAAATGATTCACAGCAGAAGCACCCTGGGGAAAACTCATCTGACGGAGTAATTACCTCAATCACTGACATCCTGTATAGTGCAGGTGTGTGAAGGACTGAGATATGACCTTCCGGTTTCCCCTTGCAGATGTTCAGAACACATCACAACACAAAAGATGTGACACTCACAGGCACTGAAGACTTTAACTCTTTTAACCAGAACTATTTCAAGGAGTACATATATTTTCATTCTCCATTTCTGATACATTATATGTGTTTATCTCTGTGATGTGATTATCTTGCCGCTGTCGCCTCTGGCTTGCTTAGTTAGGGACACTTTCCAGCGATATCGTATACTATTTGAACTGAACTGACGATGATATCACTGAATTCATTGATGAACTGCCTTTAACTGAAAATTGATTGTTTACAATAATGCGTTACTTACACACTATTGTGCTGTTTAAATACTGTGCAGTTGCTTTGACACAATCTGTATTGTTAAAAGCGCTATATAAATGAAGGTGACTTGACTTGACTTGACATCTGCAGTATAGAGGTGTTCACCAGCTGCACACACAATACAGAGCTGTTGTTTGTTTTTTACAACGGTACATTGTAGGTACATATCCACCTCATCCAGCATTCTTTTTGTTTTCTGTATTATAAAGTATCCTGTCACTGTTTCACTGTCGTACACCACTGCAAACAATGGGCCTTATTCATAAAACTGTCCTAAATACATGAGTAGGGTTGGGTATCGAGAAGCAGTTACATTTTAGAACCGGTTCCAAATTTCCAAGAACCGGGTATTCGATAAGACACATGCATTCCGATTCCAATTCCGCTTCCTGTATTCGCATTTTAATGTGATATCAAATGATTTACGTGCAGGACGGGAAAGAACTTGAGCACTATGAGCATGCAAGTGCAGTGGGCCCAGTGTGTGTCCATTCTCAAAGTGTTCTGTGCATTTCCACTGCAGAAGATTTGTTCCGAGCCTAAACATGCTTCTCTTTCACATTTACCGACCAATATGCACAAAAAATAAGTCAGTACATTATCATGAATGTTGTCTTAAGCAGGGCTGGAAATGGTGGGGGAAACAGGGGGACGGAGTCCGGGGAGTAAATTTTAAGGGGGGATGGCATTTCACTTCCAACTGGATAGGTTCTTTTGGTAATTAAATTGATTTCTATATTTTATCCATTCAAAAGACTACGAAAGCAATCCCAGTTCTGCACATAAATGTAGCACAAAGTGTAGGGACGATGTAAATAAAAGATTCAGTGTGCAGTGTGGTGGGCTTCTTTTATTGAAATGGAAGTTTATGAGATCGCGATAAACTGATGAAGACAAGTGACAGCTTTTTGATTATTATAAAGGAAGTTTACAAACATACATTTTAGGAATACTGTTGTCTGACTATCAGTAGCAACTGAGGTGCTGCACATCTCCAAGCAAACACCACAGTGTTTCGTTTATGAATGAATCTGCACTTTCGAACAAATCTAGTGAGTCAAAGATTCAATGACCCATTCATAAAGAGAGTCACTTGTTTTATTCCTAAATGAATTAGTCGTTTAAACGAATCAAGTGAATTAATGATTCAGTGACAAAGACTGTGGCAGCAAAATGACTTGCTGCCACCTATTGGCGAATGCAGTTTCATTTTTAAAGTATAAATGGAGTCATTTAAATAATTTACATTTCTAAATTCAAAACTTTATATTTAAAACATTAATCTAATGTTGTTATAAAATGCATTAATACCACCTTCCTGATTGTATCTTATGTTAACTATTTTTATTTACATTTTTGGCACAAAAGATGACATACATTTAATAAAGTTAGAAAAATGGCATTACAAAAGTTAAAACACACTTTAAGGAGTCAAATATTGCCTAATGGGAAGGTTTATTTCTGTCATTGATCAGATAGATCGGAATGTAATGTTACCTTTTAAAAATTTCATTGCAAACATAGTGTAAACTATTAAATATAATCTACAAATCATGCAATACTGTACCACTAAATAATAAGTGTTTTGAGGGCTTAGCTAATCAGGCCAGTGAGAGACAATTATTAATCATTCAAATGTTAATGTTAATCAAAGAACAAAAGAAAATTATTCACTGGTCTTGACTGAATATTGTTCGTAACTTTAAATTAATTGATGTACAGTATATAATAAAAGAAAACAATAGTGTTTTAAACTTCTGTACATTACCTGAAATTTGTTCAGTTGTACTTATTTATATATTGCTAATTGATTTACTTGTTCCTATCTTAATTCTGACTGTTTACTTGTCTAAAACAATGTAATAATTTAAATTAAATAATAATTTAAAATGTATTAGTCTAGTTGTTTTTGCTGTCGTATTTAATTATGTATTTTTTTTTTTTTTGTTAAATCCATAGGCAAATGTTCCTAAGTGTAAAAGTGTTCTGTAAGCTGTTCTGTAAACTTTGTAAAAAGACAGAATAAGTATGTTTGATTTAAACGTTTCACTTTTTTTTATCTTATTGGAATCGAGCTAGAAACTGTTAAGAATCAGAATCAATATGCAGCATCAGAATCGGATACCTAGTGATACCCAGCCCTATACATGAGTAAATTCAGATAAATGCCTAATGTTATTGAATTTCAGTCTTTCGGTTAAAGAAACATAATTCCCAACTATGAATTATACAGCTTTCTTCGTTCTTACTGTATGCTATGATTAAGGCCCATTGTGCATGGAGTACTATAAACTGTTTGAATAAATCAAACTGAATTGCAAACAATTTCAGGTCTTTTTGTAAACCAGTGAAGTCAGTTTGATTGAAAGAGTGATTCATTCTTGCATCTGCCATCATTAGTTCTGATTTAGAAAACAGACACATGCAATGATTGTTGAAATATTATCAGGGACAATAAGTCCTGTTTAGCTTAGCAGCTACAATTTCACAAGTGGGGTGTTACTGATGTATTCTATGTTGTAGAATAAAAGAATACAACATATAATAAAACATTTTAAATCTTGAGTTTGTGTACACTGCAGACCTTATTTCAGGCTTTTAACTAAAAACCAATTGACTTCAGGATAATAGTATTGGAAGTGCAAGAATGCCAGCTCATATCCAGGTTTTGGTACTCATCCCTGCAGCATTTCAGAACTTTATTGCCATCTGTGATTGATATAAACATAAATTTGCACGATGCTTGCGGAATACTACATTTGTATGCCAGTTGTTCTGTATCACTTCTCTTCTGTGCAGGTGGATCTGTTGGTTTGAGTCCTTATGGTAACCATCAGAGCGGATCTGTCATGCCACGAACCACTGACAGTAAAAACAACTTCCCAACAACACATACATCAGAAGAAAATCCATGTGAGCAGCAAGTGTTGTTGTGGCTTGGATCTTATTTTGGCAGACTCTCTGTTTTCTTTTTTGTTCGCAGACTCTTCGTTCAAGGTTTGTTTGTTTTGAAAATGCGCTTCCCAAAGTTCTACGAGGGATGCAGCCCAAATAGGTGCCAAAACTTAGTCCTGGAGGGCCGATGTCCTGCAGAGTTTAGCTACAACTTGCCTCAACACACTCTGTATGGACGTTTCTATCATGCCTAGTAAGACCTTGATTGACTGGTCCAGATGTGTCTAATTGGTGTAGGAGCAAAACTCTGCAGGACACTGGCCCTCCAGGATAGTTTGGGTAAACTGGCAGTGGGTGGAATCACACAGACCCCAAGAAATTCATTCTGACAAGGAACACACATTTAAAAGTAGAATAACTAGCTGTAGTGTTTAGCATGTGAGTTTAGCATTTTTTTCTAAATACTTGCAAACACATGCTTTAGTATGTTAAAAAATGACATAAAACACCTTTAATATTAAAGGTGTTAAAATCAATTACCTCAAACAGGAAAATAGTGATGCTAATGAAAAAACAAACAAACAAAAAAAAAAAAATAAAAAAAAAAATAAAAAGATACTAAAAGTAGTAACTGCACCATGATCTGAGAGTGAACAAGAGCATATTGTATTTTCGCCATTTTTTAATTAATTAATCCTTTATACTTAATTTTTGAAACGTTTACTTGTCTTTAGCAGATGGTGGCCATCTAAAGTAACTTTCAGGATAAGAAGTGCAGAAAGTCCCTCAGGACTTAATTCACAGTCTATGCATTATTTGTAAATTATTTGTATAAATGCCTTAATTGTCTTGACTTTTGTTGTATTAATGTTTATTTCGAACATGATGATCTTTAAATAATATGGCTGTCAGTCGATTAAAATTTTGAATCTAATTGTACGGTGTTTTGATTAATTAATCAAATTAATCACTAAATAAATGTGAAAGATTGTTTAAAGCTATTTTTGTGTTGACTGAGAAAATATTAGGTAGCTATTACAATATGTACCTTTAGAAATAAATATTTAATTTGATTCAACATAAAATAAACTATGGCATATAAAAATAATAATAAAAATAATAATAATTTGAGAAACATCTCAGTATTTTTGTTCAAATAATAAAAGTCATGGTAACCAAAATAGCTTTGTTACCAACAGTCTTGAAAATACCTTCTTTTATGTTCCACATAAGAAATGTTTGAAACGACCTGAGGTGAACTATCCCTTTAATGTTTTTATTGTTATTATTTATTGAGCTAAAACACACCAATATCTTGGATTTTAGGGCATAACTGCATTTGTGAAGTGGTTGCCCTGCATCATATTTGTCAACAGTCAACTATATAAAATATAGGATGATGCACAGGTATGGGGCGGGGCTAGTGCATTAAATGTTCAAGTTATTTTTTCATAACTAATTAAGTTAAGTTAAACTGACAGCCCTAATATATATATATATATATATATATATATATATATATTGTTCCATTATTTGATCATTGTCTTTTCTGTTTGGTGGTTGACATGGGAAAATAAATAATTTATTAATGAATTAAAATTAGGCGGGATGCATTTTTAAAATTACTCAGCAATCAGTTTAGCTCCATCACTTAAGCGGAATCAGATATTATTTTCATGCTAAGCTCATTATCCTCATCTCCTAGAGCAAGCTGCCTGCTATGAATGTTTTGATTAGCTGAGGGGCATAAATTATTATCGCACATCCTCAACCACTAGACTAATACAGCCTCCAACATTAACACCATGCCCTATTTATTAATATATTTACTTCCAATTGTGCTCCAAAAATGCAGCATTCAGAATTTATTACAGCTCATAAAGCAATCTACATTTAGCTTAGAAAAGAGCTGTGCTGTCTCAATGCATTCAGATATTTGCTTTGACTTCCTTTGACAATGAAAATGTTCATCTGGGATATATCATGATTTTTTTTTAAGCATTTAAAGTGCATTTGTAACCATTAGTGTCATGACAAAATATCATCATGTCAAATACATTTATTAAGAAAGAGTTCAGCTAAACATAGGGCTTCTATAAAACCAATAAGAAGGACACTTTGTAGGATTCAGTAGCTCTTGAATAAAAACTGAGAAATAATCCTAAACCAGTGGCAGAAATGAACTTTTCCATTAAGGAGAAATTTTTAACCCCTTGATTTCCTAGTGTTTTTACCTTAATAAATGCAAATGTGTAATATTTCACATACATTCTTAAAATTACTTTGAATTACATTCTTAAATTCAATTTGAATATTTGAAACACTTAAGGACTGAAAGAAATTAAATGAAATTACTATCAACAAACTACCACAAAATCTGGCATTTAGATGTTTTTACACAGTCTTTTTAATGCAGCTCAGAGATGCCATGAATGCATTTACACTGTAGTTACAACTGCATAAATAATGTTATGAGATTAAAGTTGTAATAAATTAATACAGAACTGTGAAGTGATGCTTTAATATAAAACTAAAACTGCCACTAGTATATCATTGATTCAAAACAACTGTTTCATTTAGGAATAAAGCAGATGACTTGCTGTTTGGAGTGCACTAGTATACTACTCTTCCTATGTCTGCCATTACGGATGTGCTAAAAATAGTAAGCACAGTTATGCTAGTATGCAGTACCAAATTTAGCAGCTGTCTTTATGAATGGAATATTGAATCACTGACTCACTTCATTAAAAAACGCTGAATCATTCAGGAACTAAATACAGCTGTGTTGACTGGAGACACAGAGGTTGGTGAACTAGAGCAAAACAGTTTATACTGAAAATATTGTGTCTAATGTTGAGTCTAACTTGAAGATTACATTAATAATTTTTATTTATTTATTATAAGCCATTGTATATAAAGTATAAAATAGTTCATTTAAAGGGGTCCTATTATGTTCTTTTACAAAGTCTTTATTTTGTTTTGGTGGTGCACTAGAACATGCTCTCATGCTTGGTGGTTCGAAAAACCATTGCTTTTGACACAATATACATTATTACAATAGCTTTCTCCTCAGGCTGGCACAAATGGCTCAGTTAGTTCCAGGTTTGATGAAGGTCCGCCTTCAGAAAAAACAGATGTGTGATTGGTTAGCAGTCCCACTGCGTCGCGATTGGCGAACAGCTCAAACAGTGTTTCAGTCCTGCCATGCCCCTTCCCAAAGGAGCAAGTTCCGTGTACAACTGCACTAGCTAGATTAAAGTGATTCTTACGTTTTAAATATGGATATTTTTCAGATCGCTAAAGGAGGCTTTTACTGTCCCCTCGGAGCCATGTAAGGCACTTTTTAGCATGGATCGACTTGTTTTGGACTGATGGAGAGAAACACTTGTCTATGCCATTCTACAGTTTGGGAGTGCCAGGATTATTTTTATTGTAACTACGATTGTATTCATCTGAAAGAAGGAAGTCATACAGGTATGTGCCAAAAAATTAGAGTATCAAGGGAAAGTCCATTTATTTCAATAATTTGTTTCAAAAAGTGAAACTTGTATGTTATATTAGTTCACTACACACAAAGTGAAATATTTCAAGCCTTTATTTGTTTCAATTTTAATGATTATGGATTAAAGATAAAAAAAAAATCCAGTATTTCACAAAACTAGAATATCATGACAAAGTTCAACATTGTATGCTCCCTGTGTCCCAATCTAGTCAGCTAAATAACGCAAAACACCTGCAAAGGTTTCCTCTGCCTTTAAATTGTCTCAGTCTGGCTTAGTAGGCTTCAGAATCATGGGGAAGACTGCTGACTTGACGGTTGTGCAGAAGACCATCATTGAAAATCTCAAAAGGCAATTGCAAAAGAAGCTGGATGCTCACAGAGTGCAGTATCGAAGTATATTATCAGAGTGTTAAGAGGAAGGGAAAAATGTGGCCGGAAAAGGTGCACAAGTGACAGGGATGACCATAGCCTTGAGAGGATTGTCAAGTAAGGGTGGTTCAGAAATCTGGGGTAGCTTCATAAAGAGTGGACTGAGGCTGGTGTCAGTGCATCAAGAACCACCACATACAGATGTCTGCGTGACATGAGCTACAGCTGAAGAATTACATGCATCAAGCCACTCCTGAACCAAAAACAATGTCAGAAGCGTCTGTGCTGGGCTAAGGAGAAAAAGTACTGGTCTGTTGCCCAGTGGTCCCAAGTCCTGATTTCAGATGAAAGCAAATTTTGCATTTCATTTGGAAATCAAGGTCCCAGAGTCTGGAGGAAGACCAGAGAGGCACAAAAGTCAAGCTGCTTAAATTCCAGTGTGATGTTCAGTCAGATAGTTAGAGATGGTTTGGGGAGCATGTCATCTGCAGGTGTGAGTCCATTGTCTTTCATCAAGTCCACAGTCAACGCAGCTGTCCACCAGGAAATTTTAGAGCACTTCATGCTTCCTGTTGCCGACAAGCTTTTTGGAGATGATGATTTTATTTTCCAGCAGGATTTGGCACCTGCCCACAAAGCTAAAACTACCAGTACCTGGTTTAATAGCCATGGAATAACTGTACTTGATTGGCTGGCAAACTCGCCTGACTTAAACCCCATAGAAAATCTATGGGGTATTGTCAAAAGGAAGATGAGGGAACAGAGACCCCAAAATGCAGACGAGCTGAAGGCCAATATCAAAGCAACTTGGGCTCCATAACACCTCAACTGTGTCAAAGGCTGATCGCCACCTTGATGCTGGAATTAGTGCAAAAGGAGGCCCAACAAAGTACTGAGGATATAATACAGTATATCAACACACTTTTCAGAAGGCCAACATGTGTTTGAGATCCATTTTTATTGGTCACATGAAATATTCTAATTATGTGAAATACTGGATTTTTTTTGTCTTTAATCCATATTCATCAAAATTGAAACAAATAAAGGCTTGAAAAGTTTCACTTTGTGTGTAGTGAACTAATATAACACACAAGTTTCACTATTTGAAACAAATTATTGAAATAAATGGACTTTCCCTCAATATTCTAAATTTTTGCACATACCTGTATACACCTAGGATGCATGGAGGGTGAGAAAATAATACACTACAGTAGAGTTGTTCCTATCGTCAGCCTCAGAGATCGCCAGATCACCTTAGTTAGCCGAATCCCCCACCTCATCCCTCCCACCCACCAATGATCCAAATTTCTGTAGGCGGGATTTATTTTAATGATATTCTATACCGTATTCAGACCGTGTTGTGACATCATAGCATCCGGAAAACAAACACTGCTTTTTTAAACTACATATCTCCCTTTGGAGTGGACTTTGAGATTTGTAACTTTGTAGATTTTACACACTGGCTACAATTCAAAAGTGAAAAAGCATAATAGGACCCCTTTAAAATAATCTGACTTAAAACCAGACTGATGGCCACCCTACCTAAACATGAAAATCCTGCCAACTTGCCCTTATGTCATCCAATACCTGTGGAAAATGTGGAATGAAAGTGTGCAGGGCCTGCCAAACTCCAAACACAAAAACTTTCAGCAAAGCAGTCCATGCAACTTCAGTGCTATATTTCAAGTCTTCTGGTGTCATTTTGATAGCTGATGATTTGTAGTCTGTAAAATATTGGCTGTTAAAACTGCTCTTTGTGAAGGAGCTGTTGATGTTCTGCAAGGCAGTGCAGAGGAGGAGAACGTTAACACTGCGCTGAAATCTCAATACATTCATGAAGGTCAAAACTCTCATTCCCCTTCACGCATTATCAGAATCTCTCATATCATTAAAAGCTGCAGCAATAGGTTTATAGAAATCGTTTTTTCTCTCTCTCTCTTGTTGCAATTTAATAGCCATTGCCAATCATTTTAAAAGGTGCTTTTTTTCAACAGCAGATTGCAATTTCATGGATTTATTCAGGTGTATTATGTTTCGAGATTCAGTGCTATTTAATGTTTTGCAAGCTATCAATAAACAGTAATTATCTGTTTCACAGATTTTAGTATCTCATTGTGTTAGAGAGCCTGCGCAGGTATTGTTTTCATGCAGCTGTAGGCTGTCCATTTTATTCAAACTGACAAGTTATCTGCGATTACTGAGGTGAGGCACCATTTCTTAAAGTGCTTTGACAGAACCAGCAGCTATTCCTGACAGCAAGCCAGTCAACTGCAAAAGCCCTTTCCTCCCCGGGAAAGTATGCGAGGCTGAGATAGAGTGCAAACGCACTCATAAATGCAGAGCTGGAGAGCCATTTTAGCTGGAGTCGCCAGGCTGCAAAAAGCCCACTTCATGTAATGCAATGTCACTGAAACAGCAGAGCAGAGCCCCTCCGGTGTTCAGCTTAATCAATAAATTAAACAACACCTCCATCACCATCACACTTCTGAGTCTTCAATCAGGTTCTCTGCTTAAGGTATAGCCTGTAACCTCCCGACCAGGTTACTCTGAATAAAAAAATATGTTTTGAATAGCTTTTTAAATGCTATGGAAAGAAAAAGCACTTAAACTCAAACCGGAGTGGAGGCTTAATTTTTTTTTTTTTTTTTTTTGTATGACTGCATTAATATTTACAAAGATCCCTCACTTAGTAGACTTCTGTTCTTTCTGTGGGTAAGTGGTTAAAAGAAAAGTCGTAGCAAAGGTTCAGCACGTTATTACAGTACCTGGACTTCTTCTTTCTTTAGAATGAAGTGGACCAAGGAATTGTGCACAATGCGACTAGGAATGTGCATTGAGAAAGCAAAAAAGAGTCAATTCTGATTTAAAACTAGTTTAAAAACCAGCTCTTATGCACTTCAACAAACATAATCTACATCCAGCATTCAAATAATATTACAGGTATGTATTCATTTATATGCAGGGCCTAAAATGAACACTCGCCAAGAGTACAAATTGGCGTTGGCGAGTATATGTAACAGTGTCAGTCTCCAGTTGGCAGGTAAAAAATAAGCAAATAAAATAATCTTTTCTGAAGACAAGATCATCGTGATTAGCTGTTCTGTCATAAGTGACAAGAGCGAATAAAATAATACAAATACAAAGGATACAAATGGGCTGAGAAGGTCAAAGCAATGTGATGGCCAGCCTGTCCCTAGACACAGTTCTAATAACTTTTACCTGAGAAGATATTGCTGCTTCAAATCGGAAGATTAATTTTTCCCTTCTTTATTCTTTATAACCTGAGAATGTGGCGACACATGCCTGGGGTTACGCCGCCTAAACGGTGCAGTGCAGTATAGTTTGAAAGGTTGCACTTTCGGCTCTGTGCATATGCTGAACTGCTTCAGACAGCGCACCAGCAGCGACTCAAAAGACAAAAACACACACTTATGTCAAAATGTGCAGCTTTGGCGAGTTACCTCGTAAACATAGTCTTAAATGAGTTATAAAGTCTTAAATGACCATAAAGAGTTGGGAGAAAATCAAATATGTGTCAGATAATTCAGGTTTTAAAGAGGCCGCACTACATTTAAAGTGAAACCTGCTGAAGTCTGTCGTTGATGGAAATCAAAGAACAAAAGAAAAAGAGAAATCATCACTTGACTGCTCTAGTCGCTGATTAACTTTGGTAGCTTAAATAAAGAATAACTTGAATAGTAGTTTAAGTGAAGACTGTTTTAAAATCACTTAAATTAAAAGTTTTTATATATTTCAGAGCCTAAAAATAAGAAATAATAGTTTTAAATTATACTGTAATGTTGAATAGCTATAATTAATGGATAAAATAGGTCAAAATATAGTTAATAGAGACACAAGTAGCAGGGCAAATTAAAAACATTGTAAATATGTTTAGTCATTGTAGTAGTAATAACTGCCTGTTTCATGGTCGGTAAAAAACATTTTGGCCGGTAAATTTTATCATGTCCCTGGCCATTGGCAGGTGTGCCAAAAAGTTAGTTTTAGGCCCTGTGTATATGTATGCATTCAGCATTTATAAATAGATTTCTTGTTTGACTCATTTAGAAACTCAATCATTTTAAATATCATCATCATCTTGGTTCTTCTGCAGCCATGTTATTTTGGTATTTGTCACAATGGGGGACTCGGGAGACAGACGTTCGGATCCAAATGCAGGCTTTATTTGGAAGGCGTGGTAAACAGACAGGGTCAATCACCGGCAAACAACAACAACGAGGATAATCCAAAGAGTAGTCAAACACAGGCAGAAGGTCAGGGCTGGCAGCGAGAATCAAAACACGGGGAGGAGTTCAGGAATCAAACACAAGGGGAAAACAAACACGGAAAGAAACGCTCAGAATAAAGACCATATGGAACAATAAGACTTCGCAAGGAAGCTGTGTGTGTCTGTGGCTTAAATGCATGTGGGTAAATGTGAAACAGGTGTGTGCAGCAATCAGTGCAGTGGAAAACGAGGAGCAGGTGTGTGCAGTGATTGGTGCAGTGGCTTGTGGGGATTGCAGTCCAGAAGTGTGGTGCAAGAGTTCATGATGACAGGATCGACCAGATACGTGACAGTATTACTGATATACTATTATAGTTGTAATCCATTTTGTTGTGTGTTTTTGTCATTTTGAGCAGATTTAATAATTAAATTTTAGTTTTAGTCATTTTAGTACAGCAGGTTGAAGTACATTAAAAAACAAAAATGTTAAATTCAGTTAACATTGTTGCCTTTGTTGTTTTTGGTCACACTGTAGTTTGGGGACCAGTACTCACTATCAACTAACTTTTAACTACAACTTTTTGCTGTTTATTATTAGTCAAGGTAGTTATAAAGTTTAAATATGGGGTAGGATTACAGAATCTAAAGTATAGTCATGCAGAATACGGCATTGATATGTGGTTAATACGTACTAATAAACAGCCAATATGCTGGTAAAATGCATGCAACTAAGCAACTAGTTAATGGTGAGAATTGGTCCCTAATTTTGAATTTTAATTTCAGTTTTAGTTAACTATAGTAACCCTGACTGCAGCACAGTATCACAGTCTAATATTCATAAAACACTGATCGTTCATTTGAATGAGAAACGAGTGCTGTAAGACATTGCATTCTCCGTTTTCTATTCATCCTTTTCTACTGAATGTGCTTCTCCATTTGCTAAACACAGCACATCTTCATCTGTCACTGTGATTAAAGCTCAGCAACACTATGCAAAATGGCGTCTTCTGTGACTTGAGTAGCTGTAAATTACAGGAGGCTGTAGGTCGGCTGTAGTGAGGAGGAAGGGAGGGTTTTTCCTCCAGCCCTCTATTTGCCTCCTCAGCATTTCTCTTTAACGTCACACTTTACATTTTGTGCCTCTCCCTGCTTTCATAAAGCTTGTGAGGCTGTAACCACTGTAAAGGTTATATTGGCTGTAGTGAACATGGCCCAGTGGCTTCAACATAAACCCCAGAGTCAGCAAAAAAAATCACAAACCCATTGAGAGTCCATCAACCGCACAGCTGGACCCTTTGCATTTTTATGAATAATTAATAAAAAAATTTGTTCTAATTAAAAAAAAAAAGAGAGAGAAGATAGTAGAGACCTGCAGGGGCAATTGTCACACACTAAATTTCTTCAATGACAGATAACCCTGCATATGACATTTCATTAGCACAGGAAATCCCGCTCTACAGTCTTAAGAATAAAAGTGCCTCACAATGCCATAGAAGAACCTTTTTTTTTATCTAAATGGTTCCATAAAGAACCTTTAACATCAGAAGAACCTTACTGTTTCACAAAAAATTCTTTGTGGTGAAAGAAAGTTCTTCAGATTATAAAAAGGTAAATAGATGGTTCTGTAAAGAACCTTTGACTGAATGGTTCTTTGTGGAACCAAAAATGGTGAAGAACCTTTTGAAGCACCTTTAATTTTCAGAGTGTACATGAGGAGAATAACTGTATTTACCTTGGCATAGTTGAATAATAACAGTTCTGTTCATGGACATAACATACCGTGAGTCTCAAACCCCATCGTTTCCTCCTTCTTATATAAATCTGGCATTTGCAAAAGACCACTGAAAAATACATTAATCCTAACATAACACCAACTATTACGCAATAGTGCCGATCGTTAATAGTTACACCCCTAACATTTCCATCGCCCCATCATCAGACGTTCTGCAGGTAGGCTATTGTGAAAAAAACAAAGTGAGGACAATAGCAAAAATGGCAGATCACGGGAATAAATGCTATGTTTCTGGTTGTGCAGGAGATGTTAAGTGCAGGGATGGTTGGTGTCTGTACTCAGAAAGGCAAGGAAAACAAATAAGGCTTTATAATAGAATAAGGCGAGCAACTGAAGGGACACGGTTAGCTTCTTGCTAGCACTAGCCTGTTACATTGCAGTTCATAAGATTTCACTTACCACATAAACCGAGAGATGACTGCGCTGATGATGGAGAATGATTTACAGATCCTGAGCATCACTAACAAGCATCTAAACGTATGTGGTAAGTACTGCTGCTGTAGTATAATGTTAGAGCACATGCGATCACAAAAGTGAAAGTAAAATGATTGTCCATTCAAAATGGCAGCTTCAATAAATCGCATATTATGCTGCATTCCAGGCAGGGTTTTGAGCCCTAAATCATGACTTCAAACCACCACTGACGACTTTGTAGTGAAACAGCCAATCAGAGCAGAGCTCCTCATTATTATTCATTAACCTTCCAAATAAGGCAATAACAGAGCATTTCATTCTAGGGACAAAGCTTAGGGTTGTAAATGGACCTGTAAAACCATTTCTGGAGAATTGTTGCCCTTTCCTATGCCATATATCTTCTATGTAGATATCAGAGAACAATTTAAAATATTGTATCAATGCATTCTATGGCACCTTTAAAAGATTTAAAAGTTTTAGAAATTGTAGAAATTTTATGGTTTTCAGTCAAAAAAAAAAAAGATTTAAGTTTAATGTAGTTTTAGTTTTAGTAGTAGTTTAGATAGCATGTTTTAGCATGCTGCTAGCATGTTTTTAACTTATTTAGCATGTTGCTAAAATGTTTCTAACATGATTAGCATGTTGTTAGCATGTTTCTAACATAACTAGCATATTACTAATGTGTAGCTACATGATTAGAATGTTGCTAACATAATGTTAGAATTCGATCATCATGTAAGTGTAACAACTGCATTTACCAGGCCTTTGGTGACCTTTTCAGGCATTTCTATTAAAATTGTAATGTAAACTGTTAATTTTGTATTAGATTATGCATTTTAACACTGTTATTTAATTACACTATATGGTCATTATTAATCAATAATCATAATTACCATAATTGTTTTAATATAATGCATTTTAAGTCATTTTGTTTACTTAGATCTGCCTGTATTCATATTAAGAAAGATGCGTTAGTCGTGAAATTATTACCGACATTAAAACACATTATTAACGTCGACAGAATAATATAAAGTTTCACAGGATTATGAAAGTACCTGAAAGTGATGCACAGGCTTCATCTTGGGCTTTTTTTTTTTTTTCTTTCGTCTCTCGGCGCCGGACTGTTGATGTCTCTTTCCAGGACCAGGCATATTGTTCATCAATTATTATCATCATTTTTGGCCAAATAGGCAGCCGTAAACAGAGGTGAGAGCGCGTCGCGGCGCAGATGCTGCGCGTCATCACGTGTGCTTATGCTGCCTTCATGTGATATGGGAAAGATGATGCTTTCCACTTGTGAAGTGGAAATTACCAGTGTGTCGTGTTCAGGTGCTTTTGTTGTCTCAATTTGTTGACTCAAATTTGTCCTCACATGCTATTTGGGTAAAAGTTTTAAAACGATTATAAACTCCCTAATGCATCTGCTACAGGAAGAAGAGGATGCATCAAAACACAAACGATAAATGATAGGCTGTATATCTTATTGATCATGAATAGCATAGTTTTTTTAAAGACAATAGTACTAACTAATGGTTCTGTTTTAGCTAGCCTGAATAAGTTTTTATATAAGCCTATATAAGTATATATATTTTATATAGCCTATATAAGTTTTTTTAACTTTTAACATCATGCAATGTTTACCATTCAGTATATTTTCGTTGCTGTCCGCCATGTTGAAAGGACAAAGTTTATCCCATCTCGGCAACTCGGGTATCATAAAAAAATTCGAGCTTTCCAGTGGAAATTACAATGTGAGTGGATGTTCATGTGCAATTTAGATGTCGGATTCTGGTATTTACCATAATTACGATAGCACATGAAGGCAGCATTACTAGCCTAGTCTGCGTTCACCGTAAAATGCAATATATACATTTATATTTTTGTTTATTTGTGTATGTATATTATTAATATTAATTTATTATTATAATATATAAAAACGATTTTTTTGAGCAGCTGGGATGGTGCCCCCCGGGAGTTGGTGCCCTACGCAGACTGCGTACTGTGCGTATAGGGAGCGGCGGTACTGGGCAGGGTCAAACAGAATTGCAGACAGGTATAACGAAGGCGAAGCACAAAGAAGTCTGTGAGGCAGGTGTAAGTCCAAACAGGGGCGAACAAAGTCCGTGAAGGGTGATACGAGAGAGAAGTCCAATAATCCGAGCGAAAGTCCAAGAACTAGGAAACTAGGGAGCTAGAAAACAGCGAAAACATTTACAACAATCCGTGACGTGCATAGGAAGGTCCGGGACTTATATAGCGCCACTGATTGGCCACAGGCCTATGACGCAATCAGTGCGGTGGAGGATGGGAGATGCAGTCCGAGATGATGAGTGACAGTCTGCATGTAGTGATAAGGTGAATGTGACATCTGGTGGTGGGCGGTCCGCAGAGCACCGACCAGATTTGTGACAACTCGTTTCCAAGCATATGTAAACATAATGTTTAACAAGACTACACTTTAAACCTTTAAAATAAATAACATTTCTACAATCGTTTAACCATTTATGTAATGTTAACTTCGTTTGTAGCGGTGGGACACAACAGGCGTTTTCTGACATCCCTGCGACTAACAATAAAACCATAAAATACACCGAACACGCTGTCACAAGGAGAGTCAGAGACGTGCGGATCCAATTGCAGCATTTATTGAGAATAGTCAACAAGCAGGAATAATCACCAGGAAAACAGGAACAACGTAGGAAATCCAGGAAACAGTTCGATACACAGGCAATGGTCGCAATGGCAGGTAGCAGGAATCGTCAACGGGGTACACAGTCCAGAGTCATACACAGAGAAACCAACACAAGGGAAAACGCTCGGAATTACGACCATAGGGAACGGTAAGACTTCGCAAGGTGGCTGTGTGTGTGAGTGGCTTAAATGCAGACAGTGTGATGAGGTGCAGCTGTGAGCAGTAATCAGTAAAGTGAGAGCAGGTGAATGCAGTGATTAGAGCAGTGGCTTGTGGGGAATGAAGTCCATGAAGTGTGGTGCAAGAGTACATGAAGACAGGATAGACCAGATACATGACAGAGCCCCTCCCCAAGGAGCGGCTTCCAGACGCTCTAACCACATAATACAACCTGGAGGGTGGTGGAGCGGAGGTGGAACAGGGGGAGGGATGGAGGGCCAGGTCCATGTAGGGGTACTGGAACCACGAACTGAGGCGGAGCCGACGGAGGGAGAAGCCATGATGGAGGAAGGGTTGGCTCCTGCCTGGGGCCGACCGACGGAGGTGGAGCCGGTGGAGCCCGAGGTGAAACTGGAGAGTCGAAGGTCCTGGGCGACACAGAGGATCCGGAGGACCAAGGCGGAACCCAAGGCTCTGGCGACCCCGGCGGAGATGGAGGTCCGGAGGTACGCAGCGGAGCCGGAGTGACAGAGGATTGAGGCTGTGCCCACGGGAGGGAGGAGGTCCACAGAGCCGGCAGGACGGAGTGACGAGGCGCAGCCGGAGGAGTAGAGTCCAGAGGCGAAGGTGGGGCGACGACTGACCGGGGCGGAGCCGGAGAGACGATGGAGCACGGAGGAGCTGGTGGGCCGACGGCCGACAACGGAGACGAGGGAGCACAGAGCCGGGGTGGAGCCGCAGGGTCGGAGGGCCGAGGTGTAGTCCAGGACTCTGAGACTGGAGGTGATGGTAAGGGATCCTTCAGTCTGGACACCGATGGAGACTGGCAGTCCCACGGCAAGTCCTCTGCACCGAAGGTGGGATTTGGGTGAGCAGAGGGACTGTCAGGAGACAGAGGTGGCGGGACTGGAGCAGCAGGGAGGGTGGGTGGGAACAGTCCATGCATGAGCTCCGTGACCAGAACCGGGCAGACAGGAATCTCAGGACGACTGGATGGAACCAGCGGAGGCTCTGGAAGGCTGGGCGGAACCAGCGGAGGCTCTGGAAGGCTGGGCGGAACCAGCGGAGGCTCTGGAAGGCTGGGCGGAACCAGCGGAGGCTCTGGAAGCCCGGGCGGTACCAGCGGAGGCTCTGGAAGGCCGGGCGGTACCAGCGGAGGCTCTGGAAGGCTGGGCGGAACCAGCGGAGGCTCTGGAAGGCCGGGCGGAACCAGCGGAGGCTCTGGAAGGCCGGGCGGGACCAGCGGAGGCTCTGGAAGGCCGGGCGGGACCAGCGGAGACTCTGGAAGGCCGGGCGGGACCAGCGGAGGCTCTGGAAGGCCGGGCTGAACCAGCGGAGGCTCTGGAAGGCTGGGCTGAACCAGCGGAGGCTCTGGAAGGCTGGGCTGAACCAGCGGAGGCTCTGGAAGGCCGGGCTGAACCAGCGGAGGCTCTGGAAGGCTCTCTTGAGGAGAGGGCTCTGGACGGCGCTCTTGAGGAGCGGGCTCTGGAGAACTGGACGACCCCAGCGGAGACTCTGGAGGGCTGGGCGTCTCCAGCGGAGACTCTGGAAGAGCAGGCTCTGGGCGAGCGGTCACAGGAGAGCGCTCTGGCGGCGGAGACTCTGGAAGGCTGGGCGGAACCAGCGGAGGCTCTGGAAGGCTGGGCGGAACCAGCGGAGACTGTGAGAAGGCGGTTGCCATCTTGTGCTGTGGCTCTACCTCACCCATCGTAAACGGAGAGCCACACAACAAAAGAGCCAGATCCATGTAGTGATGCAGAGTCCAGTCAGGTTCAAAATTTGGCATGTTGGAAGCCAATGGCTCCGAGAGTCCTCCACGAAAAAAAATCATGAGGCACGTCTCATCCATCGAAGACAGATTTGCCAAATCAATGAAAGCCATGACATAATCCTCAATTGTCTGCTCACCCTGCTTGAGAAGCATGATCTGCACCGTTGGATTCATGCTGGAACCGGATGACACCATAAAGCCGCTGGATCCTTGTGTCGGCGAAGTCTTCTGTAACAAAGAGGGGTCAGAGACGTGCGGATCCAATTGCAGCATTTATTGAGAATAGTCAACAGGCAGGAATAATCACCAGGAAAACAGGAACAACGTAGGAAATCCAGGTAACAGTTCGATACACAGGCAATGGTCGCAATGGCAGGTAGCAGGAATCGTCAATGGGGTACACAGTCCAGAGTCATACACAGAGAAACCAACACAAGGGAAAACGCTCGGAATTACGACCATAGGGAACGGTAAGACTTCGCAAGGTGGCTGTGTGTGTGAGTGGCTTAAATGCAGACAGTGTGATGAGGTGCAGCTGTGAGCAGTAATCAGTAAAGTGAGAGCAGGTGAATGCAGTGATTAGAGCAGTGGCTTGTGGGGAATGAAGTCCATGAAGTGTGGTGCAAGAGTACATGAAGACAGGATAGACCAGATACATGACACACGCATCATAATTATAAAATGAAACAATTTTATTTGTGCGCTATAATCAAGATCTTCAGAATCCATACCATTGTGAGGAACATGCCCAAATTCAAATCTTTATCTTTATATTATCTTCTATCTTTAACTTTATTTTACGAATTCAAATACAACCGCGTCAGGAAACGGCAGTTTTTACGGCAGGAAAATCAAGCTCTCATTGGCTCTCGCCAGCATTCGTCACAGTTTACGACATGCCGTGTTTCTGGTGAGATGTGTTTGAATGATGCGCGGGCGCATAGTCTTTGGGCATTTACGGAGAGGATCAGGAAAATAATCTGGATAATATTTTCAGCGAACAATAACTTTAATTCTGCTTTGCACCTCAAACAAACCTACTGTATTCTGCTAGAGAGGACTGCGGCATTGCCATTTGGATTACTTTTTGGTATGGTTGTTGATATTTTTGCATTAATTAAATGATTGTGATTGCAATTTTCTGTCATGTTTTTTTTTTATGACTGTACTGAGAGAGATATGGTTAACGTTAGGTGTAGAGGTAGGAGTGTGATTAGTGACTATAAAAATATTTATGCTATATTGTTAGTAAAAATGGTAATTTTCCTGCATATATTTTTGTCAGTTACGATTTATATCCTTTTATATTTGCTATAAAATGGGTAGCTTTAGGTTTGGGGGTAGGTTAAGTGGGCTAAAAATGTAAATCGCTTATTAATAAAAGGCATTGATACGAATATTTAATGAAATTAAGGATACGTAAATATTTTACGTTTTTAGCAAAAAATACGTAGCTATTTGTACGTTTTAAACGTTGAAATACGTCTAAATTGTACGTTTTCGCATCAATAAAAACGTACAAAAATGTACATTTTGTGCATCTAAAAATTACGTATAAATACCAACGTATAAACAATGAAACCAGGCTGGACCATTTTACACTTTATATTAAGTAGACAGTTCCTGAGGAGTTATCATGTAAGTACACTGATATTACAAATTGATACTTTAATTCTAATTCAGTGTTCACAAATACATGAATACAAAAATTATATGTAGCCTACATAGGAATCGTCACAATTTCAATAATGTTTCAGGGCATTCCAAACTGGTAACTACAGTATTGAAGACTGTGTGGAAGTGTAAAAACTTCTGTGAGTACATATTGTTGTTACAAAATGTAGTTACATAATTCTTGTTACACATGTGTACTTCCAGAAGTGAAAAAAGTGTTGTTACCAATGTCCTGTTACACATTTGTACTTACACATGCTATTCAGTGAGTTGTTACATGTGTGTAATTACACCAGTATTAGAGCTGTAGATACAATGTACCAATGTGTACATGTGGTTACATGTGACATACACATCTAGTTACCATGTAAGTTCACAGGTATTAGGGACACTTATAAAGTGGGACCAGAGGGATTTTAATCTAAAACACTGTCCTTTTACTTATTCAGCAATTACTGAAAACCTGCTGATTTAATCAGCTACAGCAAAACTGAAAATCTTTAGTCCTTTGTCTCACAAAATGAATTTGCAAGAAGTTCACATTTTTGAACAATTTTACAGTTATTGCATCTAATTGCATTAGATATTTGTCATTGCACACATTGACTTAATGACGTTGGAACAGTGACAGCAGTAGACAGAGCTGCTCTAATGCATGGGTTTCACATCAAGATCTCTTTTCTTTTGCTTGTTTTAGTTTTCCCTTGTCACATGTTCCTCACCTGCATGTACCGCTCTGCTTCTCACCTTAGAATTATGTTCAATTATTACGTTTCACCTGTTCCTAGTTGTTCTTTATACTCTATTTGTTTGTCTGTTTGTTGCGGATAATTATACCCTGTTTCTGATCTCATTGCGTACTCTTCTGTTTTCCGGTATCTTCTGTCTATATTCTGCTGCTGAACACCTGTTAGCTGTCGTTTGATCCCTGACTGTTCTGTAGATGTTGTGCCAGCCTGCTGATTTTGGATTTGTCTACTTACTACAGCTGTATTTGGATTACTAAGACGTTTGACCCTCTGTCCTGTGATTTCTCGATGACTTCCCGACGCATCTTGCTCTCTGCATTTGAGAGGAGTTTTGTGGGCAATTTGCCAGCGGTCTAAAACCTTTTTCATGTGTACATTATTTACCAGAGGAACGGTGGATTTTAAAGACTTTGAAAATGGCTTTAAATCCCTTTCCAGACTTACAACAGCACTGCTTCTGAAGAGCTCAGGAAGATCTTTTGATCTTGTCATTATGGTACATTGTACTTCAATGATTATGAGCAAATCATATTATCCTACTGACAAACTGTGGCCTTTTACTTTTAAACAATGATCTACTAACGGCATGTTTGCACAACAATGATTGTACTAAAAAAAGGAAGTTTTCCTTTGTGTTTTTGAAAGGTTTCACATACAGGTGATGTTTTCAAAATGACCTGACTGTCTTAAAAATGCTGTTTTAGGCATAAAACCAAAATTAATGGTTATTGATCATATGCCAGGGGTTATTTCAAGAAACACATCAGGGACAGACTTTTGTTTTAATTAAAAACTTTCATAATAAGCTCCACTATGCTGTGGTTTTTTAAACTAATTTTCTTTTTTGTAAACTTCTCTGGGCTTACGGCTTACAACCGTTCCTACATTCAACAAAGTTTCATAAAATAAAATACATGATTTATTAATAACCAATAATATTTCTACCACCAAGTAATAGCATTCTTCAGCAGTAATTAGCAGAATGCTTGCCAAAGCAACACGGACGGAGCAGCAGCAAACAGGCTATTTGTTAATTCTAAGAATGGACTTGTGTTCTCATGGAGACTGTCTTACCAGGCTACCTTGAAAGAACAAACTCAGATAGACGTGAGGACACACAACGCATCTTTATGAGAATTGAGATGTGATCTTGTTGCTTAACTGACCATCCCAGCACATTATAAGTAACACTTTAGTTTAGGGTTGAGTTCTCACTATGAAAAAGCAGCTTACTAGCATGCATATTACTAAAATAGTGCACTTCAAAAAAAAAAAAAAGCTTTTCTTATTTAGATGTTTTGTTTTGTCTCCAGCCAAAATGTCTAAAAATTCTTAAACCAAGAAGGATTTTCAAGACGAGTAAAAAATGATTGACTTGTTTTCAGATAAAAAAGAAAAAGAAAAAAAAAAAGTCAAAATTAAGTGCGTTTTTGCTTGAAACAAGCAAAATAATCTGCTAATAGGGTAAGAAAAATAATCTTGTTTTAAATTTGAAATAAGATTCTTTTTGCTTATCCCATTGGCAGGTTATGTTGCTTGGTCTAAGCAAAAACACACTTAATTTTGACAACAAACAACAACAACAACAAAATAAATAAATAAAAAAAAAATAAAAACGACAAAAAATCTAAGTAAGAAAAGCATTTTTTGCAGTGTTGTTGTTTATTAGTACTTATGAAGCACATGTTAATGCTTTAATCTGCCTGAGAATATTCTAGATCTCTTAACCCTATCCTATTTCTAAACTCAACAATTTACTTACTAACTATTAATGAGCAGCAAATTAGATGTTTATTGTGGCAAAAGTCTTAATAGTGAATATGTGTTACATTACATATTTGCAAGCTTGCAGTAGGAAGTTTAACGCTGGTATTTCAGCTTTCCTTAAATTGTCTACCTGCAGTGTATTTTGGGAACCATTGATTTCTCTCAAAATCTGCATTCGATGCATTGTTGATATCAAGAACACATCCGGGTACTTTCATGTGTCCTCCGTATGAATTACTTGTGTGTACTTTTTAATAACACATTCAGCTGTGAAATTAATTTGTTTTAAAATTAAGCTGAAAAACTTACTGAAAAAAAGTGGAGAGATGGCTTCAACAAAAGAATATACCATAATTGAACAACATCAGATCTCACCGTAGGTCTGTCATTAAAGGTTTGTAAGTTATCATTTATTATCATCAATTTCCCTATGGAGAAAATGAATAAGGTTTTTACTTCTGGAACCTGACTGTTGCACTCTATAGGGTATTTTACAATGTCAATCATAGTTAAGGACCCAAAATGTCTGTTTTATAAAAATACAGAATGCATTAATACACAGGGGGTCTAAACTTTTGTACTTATTTTGTCTTCTGCACTACAAAAAGTTTTCACTAGTTTCAACTTAAAAACTTAAGTTTAGCAGCCGACTTAAAATGTTAAGTTGAATCAACTTAAGTCATTTAAACTCACAAGTTAAATCAACTAATTTTGAATGTAATAACTTGACAGCGATGCCCTAGAAGAACCATTTTGGTTGCACAAAGAACCATTCAGTCAAAGGTTCTTTAAAGAACAATCTCTTTTATAATCTGAAGAAGCTTCTTTCGCCACAAAGAACCTTATGTGAAACAGAAAGGTTCTTCAGATGTTAAAGGTTCTTTATGGAACAATTTAGACAAAAAAGGTTTTTCTATAGCATCGTGAAGCACCTTTATTTTTAAGAGTGTAAAGGACAGTAATAAATAAAAACAATGTCATCTTCAGAACAAAACAAAACACAAAACATCACACAAGAAACAATCAGTGATCATCTAATGACAAAGTATTAAGTTTAAAGGGTGTATAAACTTTTGAACTTGTTCATTTGTGAAAGTTATTATTTTATCTCATGGACTATGGTTATTTAGTTCATTCAGTACTATAAATAAAAATATAAAAACGACATGCAATTTGTATGATTTTGCTTATTTTCAAAATCTTGCATATTCTGCAAGGTGAATGTAAACTTGGAGTGGAACTGCATTTTGCTGTTCATTACTGTGTAGCTGCTTCGAAACAATCTGTATTGTATTAAACACTGTATAAATAGATGCGGCTTGACTGGAATAAACAACCTTCATATTTGTTGCTTTGCTCTCCATTCCTCATCGCTGATGACGAACATTTGGTGGCTGGCAATGTTTCATCACAACCACCTGGCGCCTAGCAGACTGATGTCGTATCAAGGGAAGTCAGCCCACATCAGGGGGGAGACACCAGCAGCTTCTAGGGCTGATAGGTGTTACAAGAAAGATTAAACCTGCCTCTGAAGTTTCAACCACACAAAAACAACTTCTTCATAACCAGATGTTGCCTCTCTCCAGTCGCGCGGGGCTTTGAAGTGAAGGAGACCATTAGAAATTCAAAACAAACAAGACATCAGGAGCTGAGGAATTCTGATGTACGTCAAACGGGCCAAACTAAAAATAGCATCTGGAGTGATGTAATAGACTGCCTTTGTTTATTTAGGAAGTGCATATGAATTTTGAATTGAAATATTACCACTTAATGACTTCGGACTTGACAGAGAATGATAAATACTTAAATACTATGAAATTTTTATGATATCTTCTGGAAGAGACTGTGATTAGTTTTGACTGAACAGAGCATCCGCGTCTCCCTGGCAGAGATATAATTTCATGATTATGGGTAAAAGCATGTGCCATTGTGATGGTAACTGCAGGGCTTCTGATTAGTTACTCCTTTCTATCTGTGCTACATGGAAGAACTCTCTCACACAATACAGTTTTCAGATTTAGATGGACTGTTTGCTCCAAATTCATTCTTCCATCTCTCCAAACTGTGTTAGTATAACCCAGGTTCCCTGTGGCGCAAGTCGCAGTTGTAGGTTTATCTGGGTAACAGCTCAGAGATGCCAGTTCACTGTGATATTGAAATATTTGTCCCTGGAGGATTTCCAAGCTAAACTTCACACACATGCATGTGCTCTTGTGTCTGTCTGCTGTCGATCCTTCGCAAGTGATGCAAAGAATATGAGATGCTCTCTGAAGGCAATATATGTGATGACAAATAGCTATGAGAAATGTTCCGTAAGTGTCTAATAAATTATACATCATTATTAGTGGTTAAGATGCACAGGTTAAATACAGAGCTGGGAAAATAACTTACAAATCATAGTCTGTTACTGATTACAAAACACATGATGAAAACATGTAACCTCATGGTTATGTATTCTGACTAGTTTTTAGATTAATCTTTAGATTTAGATTATCAAACTTGTTCTTAAACAAAGATAAAGAAAATATATTCAATGTTTTCATCAGCATCATAAAATAAGTTAAAATATAGATGTAACCTACACCCTGAAATGACAAACTATACTCCAGACCATTTTTTTCTAGATGTGATGTGCTGGTAGAAACCCAAAATCAAACTGAAATCTGATGTCAAACAGTCCACAACAAAACCTATAGTGTGAAAACACCTTAATAATACACCAGTAATATTATGAGTAAAAAATTAGATTTGGACATAGACAAACACAATTTGGAGGCAGTCTGAAATGCATGTGACCACAGTGTGTTGATATACAGAAGTTCGTGGTCTGGGGGTTTTCCAGAAAGTATCTTTACAGATCAGTAAATGGATAGCTCCAACTTTTGTTCTAAAAATGGAGATAACTTTCAGGGCCAAGCAACTTTTTCTCTGAGCATAATTATCTGATCAGGAGCATTATATGCTTCAGGGTATTCAGTAAATGTATGCCTCACTGATGAGACTCCAGTAGATGTGACAGATTTCACACAGTATTAGTGTATATGTACTATATAAAATTATTAGACACTATTCTGCCCTCCAGAGGCAAAAAGCAGTAACTACGCCAACACTGTAACTGAGAAAAATGCTTTTTACGCCAACTAGTCAAACATGTTGACGCTCTCGTTTCTCTGAAACGGGACAAAATTGAACCAGGAGACTTTGCCACAAGACAAAACTGTTGTCACAAAGTCCATTTTAAGCCTTAACACAATTTTAACCAAATGTGTAGTTACTGCACTTTGCCTTTGGAGGGCAGTATTGTAATGAAGCAATTATTTTAGTTTATTTTATTTATCTCACACAGCAAGAATCTGCATTTAAAATCATTTTTTTAAGTTATACAGCCATATTATGTTTGCAGGCACACTGTGTTTGTGTTTGTTTGTTTGTTTGTTTATGAGTGGAAGACATTTATTCATGTCTTGTTATCTTGATTTTGTTGTTATTATTATTATTATTGTTATCATCATCTTTCATAACACATCACGTGGATTCAACGTCCATAATATCAGAGCCCATAGTTTTTTTTCCCCCATATGACACACTATACATTATGCACTTATGCACTTGATTCTTATTAAAGCAACTGTATTAAAGTTCTTCATTCAAGAGCTGTGAGTGATTGTTCTCTTTGTGTTTTGTTGTTTTATTAACATTAAAATAATAGTTCACAAAAAAAAAAAAAAAAAAAAAAAAATCTGTCGTCTGTCAATTCTATCATAGTGTTTTATTTCTTTTTCCTCTTGAACATTATCTGTTTGATCATTTCTATTATGAAATTCAATTGAGACCAGCTACTGTTTGGTTACCCACATTCTTCAAAATATCTTATTTTTTGTGTTTAGCACAAGAAAGAAATTAATACAGGTTTGGGACAACATGTAAGTGAGTAAATAATGACAGAATTATAATTTTTACTTTGTCCCTGTAATGACAAGTGGCAGCATGTTTAGATTTGTTGCCTTAAGAGCTGCAAGCATCTAATATACATGCACGTTTTTCTCTCAATTGTTTACTTTTACTTTAGACATAAGCAACGGTGTTTATATGTAAACCTTGTGTGTTCTGACAGTTTTATAGTAATCAGACGAGATACACAACTTAGTTCAGTGACAATTAGGCACTGTATGACAGGCTTCAGGTGTACGCGCACTGGAAAAGCACGTCAGAACAGCATGCATTTAAAATGTTTAACAGGGAAGACTTTAAAGCAAATAATGTACCTTTGTGAATGTGAATAAGTGTCCTGTGAGTGTAATTCTAAGGCTGAGTTAACATTGATGTAAATGTATGTCCTGTTGCACAGTATATTGAGATGGAGGAGCCAGAACTGCAGATGATAGAATAGCAAGATAAGGTACAACCAGGGGCGAGAGGCACACCTAAAAAAATGCTTGTAAAATCTGCAAATATGTTTTCAGAAAAACATAGAAGTTTGTATTGAACATTAATGGAGCAACAGAATTTGTGTAAAAATACAAGTCGTTTATTTTGTTTAAAAGTCTGATAAATGTATGAGGTGGCAAGTGGGGCCTTTTACCCTACACACAAGGTAAAAGTGTAGTGTAATATACCATACCAAATACCATACTTTTACATATTCTTTCATTATTTAAAAACTTCTGTTTTAATTATCTTAAACAAATCTGAAAATCATTAAAAAGACCTTTGTCTCAAGATACAGTGCCTACACTCCCCACTCCATAATGGCAAAGCAAAAAATAGGTTTTTAACATTTGTGCAAATTTATTAAAAAATAAAAAACTGAAAAGATCCCGTTGCATAAGTATTCATACCCTTTTCTGGGACACTCGAAATTTAGCTCAGGAGCATTCATATTGCTTCTAGATGTTCCTACACTTGGAGTGGAGTTAAACTTTGGCAAATTCATTTGAATGAGTCTGATTTAGAAAGGCACACACCTCTCAGAAAAGGTCTAACAGCTGAAAATGCATATCAGAGCAAAAACCAAGTCCTGAGGTCAAGATAACTGCCTTTAGAGCTCAGTGACAGACTTGCGTTAAGGCAATGATCTAGGGAAGAGTTCAGAAACAAATCTGCTGCATTGAAGGTTGACAGAAGCATTCTCCATAATGGAAGACGACTGGAACAACTAGGACTCTAGAAAATGTCTGCCAGCCCCCATCCAAGCTGACAGAGATGGAGAGGTGAAAAGGTGAGGCAAAGAATGGCAGATAATTGCCAAATGCAGATGTGCAAAGCTTGTCACATCATACCCAAAAACACTTGAGGCTGTAAAGGTGCTTCAACTATGTACTGAGTTAAGGGTATGAATACTTATGCAATCTACTTATTTCAGTGTTTTATTTTTAATAAAATTGTAAAATTTGCACATCTGGTTTTGTCATTATTATGGTGTATGGAGTGTAAATTGATGTGGGGAAAAAGAAATTTAAAGCAGTTTAACATAATGCTGCAACAAAACAAAATGTGAAAAAAATGAAGGGGTATGAATATGTATATTCAAGAATTTTGGTGATTCTCATTTGCTACTTAAATCTACAACATTTTTAAAAACATCAAATACTAGATACTTTTCTCTTTTTTTGCCATCTAGTGGTTTAGAGGAAAATAATATCAAACAACATGACCAGCATAAACCGGCAAAGGACCAGCATAAACCGGCAAACAAAGGACCAGCATTAACCAGCTAAGGACCAGCATAAACCAGCTAAAACCAGCATCCCAGCACCAAAACCTACCTAACCAGCATATGCTGTTTTTTTTTTCATCAGGGACAATAAGCACAAAACAAAATTAAAAAAAGTAAATAAATAAATAAAGTATGGCGTGCTTCATTTAGCATGCTTGTCCATTGTGACTCATGGATTTGGCGATCTGTTGAGAAGGTCTACAGATTAGCAATCACCACTCTAGTATACTTATTATTTTTGCCGTATAAGGTATAGAAATAGCCAGAATAGTATGCTAGTGTGTGGTTCAGCCATAGTGTGTTTACTGTGAACATACTCTGAGTTGACTGAACCCAGCTGTGTTTTCAGAACCGATGCAGGTGCAAAAGGCAATTTGTCTCAGCTGACCACATGTAACCGAATCTCCCTAGACAGGCAACATTAGCAGCTATAAACAAGGCCAAGGCTCATTCAGTGTAATTCCTAAATTCTGCTGTTGATTCTGTCCATTGAAAAGTATATGCACCAGTGCAGTTGAAATGAGGTGTGCCCCTGCAGCACTTGGATTAATTACACAGCGAGGGACCCGCGCTCTGCTCTCATATTGCATAAATCCCTGCATTAATTACGGCCTATACGTTTTTAAGGCATCGATCAGTGGAGCTAGTCTGTCGACTTGCTAATGAAAGCATGGAGTGGGTGTTCTGAAATGGCTCCCTGAGCACCTCACACCACTAATTCATTACCAACAGCAGCCCAGCGTTACCAGATGTACTGCGGTCTGAACGCGCTGCAGTTAGAGGCGACACATTGAGACAGAAGGTCTTTATAGCAGCAAGAAATCTTTGAAAAGACTCTCGGCTAAGAATCTGAGGGCCGAGCTCAAAGCTCAAATGCGCCTGAGAGCTGTTTGGACACCTAATTGGATCAAAATTCTTGATCCACTAAATAAATCATTCAGCGCTTATTGAATGCTACATATCAATGCTGCCAGACAGCAAATGTCAGCGATATGTGTTGATTTAGCATGGCGAATATGGCGCACACATGCTTCTGATGGTTCAGATGGCAGTGCTTGTGTTGTGTGTTCAAGCTAATCTTTTGCAGATATTTACAAACATATCTGCTAGGCCTTGTGATGGCTTTGGTGTAATGCAAAGAGTAACTCTGTGAGCTCTAAAATCCTCAAAAGTGAGTAGTGCAAACCTATGATAAGCCAGTAACACAGGGCTTTAAAAAACAAAAAGCAGGGATATATCACTGTCACCTGCATAGGGGTCCAAAACATCCTCCAATCAAGTACTGGCTTTTTAACCTTTTTAAGCTGTTCGGTCATTATAAAAAACAAACAAAAAACACTTTTTTGAAATGGCACACAATTTGGTATTTACATTTGCCATGTGAAAACACAAACATACACACACACACACACACACACACACACACACACACACACACAGGGTTCGAAATTAACATCCGCCAACCCGCAAAATCATTTTGGCGGGTATTGATAAAAACTTACCAGCCAGTTTGGCTGGTGATGCATGAGCCAATCATACAAATAATGTCCGAGACGCTCTGGGTTGTTTGTCCCCTCCGTCCTACATTTCACATAAACACTACACTACGAGTGACGTTTTATATACCTATTGGCAGCAGCGCGCAGATACTATACGCTTCGGTTTGCGGGTCCAATCAACGGCGAGAGCGCGAAAATACAAACAAGAAATAGGAAATATCGGATGAGCAAAGAGGACTGAGCTGGACAGCGAAATAAGCTAAAATCAAAATGCTGCGGAGGTTAGGACAGACGTCAGACCTGAGATTGTGCGCAAAAAAAACATAAAAAAAGAAACTTCAGATTCAGAGGAAGAAATGAGTTCAGAGAGCTCTAGGTGTTTCCATCCAACTTGGAAATGATGAAGATGTATAGTTTATAACTGTATAGTTTGTTGTGTGTATTGCACTTTCTGAGCATTTTTCATGCACTGTTAATAAAATGATCAAATTTTCATTCAGTGGCATTCATAATCTCTTCATCTTCAGAAAGTTACCAGCCACTTTGGCTGGTGATCAAAAATTTCGAACCCTGCACACATGATACAATATTAGATATGCAATGAATGGGAAACTAATTTCATTTAGTGGAAACTTTTGGTACTGCACCCAAAACAAAGTCTTACTGAAAGCTGATTTTTTTTTTTTTTTTATTTTTTTTTATGTTTTATTTACATCAGCAATGATCTACCAAGTGTCTTTAAAAAAAGACCAAATTAAATTAAGAGACCAAAGTAAATTAAGGAAATGTAATTTTCAGGTCCATGCTCAAAAAGTACATAAGTAATAAATAGATCATAACTATTCCATAAATATAATTTAGCACACACTCACTGTAGCAACATTACTGTAGTAGTGTTTTTTCAAAAGGTAAACATTTGTGCCTTATTTACCCCTAAAGTGTGCATATAAATACTATACCTTAAATGTAAATATTACTACCTTAATGATACATATTTGTACCTTTCAAAAGGTACTCTCCCAGGGATAGCTTTTGTAGCTTTTATTTTTGTGTAGAACGTCCCATAAAATTACCTTATTAAATAGTAAATAAAAAGCATTATCAGACTAAATATTTGAGTGAATAATAAATATACTAAAACATATATAAATGCATTTATTTCATGCTAGGCATACTTCAAATACATTTACATCTTAAGTACTTAATAAAAATAGCATGCAATTGTACTTTTAATATACTAAACTGGTGTATTTAAAGTCTGCTAAACTGGGACAACTAGTTTTATAACTAATGCACTTTAATTGTACGGAAGTAGAGCTGAAGTCCAAATAAAGATATTCTTAAGTATATTTGATTGTGCTAAAGTGGAACTATTGCAAGTTTAGGTGCACTTTAAATAATAACAGGCTTTAAATGCCAAATATTTAAAGATCATACAGTCCTCATCAACAGTGACATTAAAACATATTTTAGGCTTAATATTTAGAAAGGTGCATTGTGCACAACACTGTAAAAAACTATTTGTTGAGTCAAGTTAAAATAATTTGTTACCTGACTGCCTTAAAATTTTAAGTTCAGTCAACTTGAAATGTTAAGTTGTACTAAGTGACAACTTAGATATTTGAGTTGATTCAACTCAAAATTCTTAGGTAGCTGGGTAACAAATTATTTTAACTTGAATCAACAAATTGTTTTTTTACAGTGAAGTAGTACTCCAAATAAAGTTTAATTTTTTTTTTTTTTTTTAATCAGCAAAGACCTTTCCACACAGCACAAGAAAGCGAAATGAATATCACACGCGATGACATGCTGGAGAAGAACAACAGATTCCTAAGGATGCTTCCACATAGACTGCGAACATTCGCGCACCGAAAAAGCGACTGTTTTTTTTTTTTAACAACCAGTCCTAATCTTTTCAGTTTTGCAAAGTGAAAACATAGCTGTCCAATAAGATTTGAACATTGCATCACGTGCCCGGAGCAGCTGCTGTTGCACAAAAGGACAAAAGTGGTGGTGCAGTTTAGAAAACCAGTGTAAACAAACACAGAAGAGGAGTATTACGAGAGAGAAGAGGATGCCTTCTTGTTATCATCGCATCTGAGAACAGATGGTTATTCTCACATGTTCTTAATATAATTTCTAATAATTCTCCAATGAATTATGTGATCTGGAGGAGAACACTGTCCATTCTCTTCTATGTGCGCGAGTGTTATATGAGTCAGAGCGTGTTCACTCTCTATTATTCCATCTATAATACTTCCGTATTTAAAAAAAAAATAAATAAATAAATAAAATATTGAAACATTTTCTACTGTTCTACACATTAAATATGAAGTCAAACAGACATGTGATTATTTTATAATATATATACGATATATTTTCTGTATCTGTTTTGTATGCAACTCATGGTACTTTTATAACAATAAAGGATGTTTATGACAATAAGCAGGTGGCATTATTAAACATACAAAGAGTGCATGTCTGCCTATTATAGAATCAAAATTAACTGCAGATCACAATCAGAAGTTATTACAAGCACTCAATGGACGATGTTAAATCCATATACAAGATACATATCTAAGGAAAAATGCATTGTTGGTCAATGCCATCTACAGGTAGGTGTAAATTAGCGTAAATAAGCAGAAGGCGAAGATTCGGTTCACACTCAGTGTAAAAGCACCATTCGTCAGCGATTCCCCTCACGTTTTCGCATCACGCTCAATGTGGAAAGGCCTTAAGTCTCGAGCGATATGTCAGTAAATAAGTTAATAGACTTAAACTACTTAGTTTAAAATAAATGCATTTTAAATATATTACTTAAAAAAACTGTAATTTTTGACCACCACAAAAGCAGCAATAGAAGGTTAAATATTTGTAAATAGTTTATCTGTGTATATATAGCAGGAAGGAAAATACTGGAGCATTGCTTGCCTTTTAGTCAGCATCTCATGGCATGAGTTTTTAAAGGTGCTGTCAGGTTCAAGACAGTTCAGCTTTGAAAAATGTGTCTCATTCAGTTCCATTGCATGGTGCTCCATCCAGCTCTATTAAATAGAAGAATGTGTCCTGTGTGAATAGTCTCTTAATTAAACAGCCATGGACTGTAGCTTTATGGGAATATTCTCAACATTTAACTAAATCATTGTGAGGCATGAAGACAAATCTTATTTATTTATAAGTTTGTGGGTTGGGTAAGGGCTTAGGCTTTATGATAAGATTTTAGCATCTCATTTGAATTATTATGACATATGAGACTGGCTTGTTAAAAAATTATGAATCCCTTCAAAAAAGGTCACTGATGTATCAAAGATCACCACTGATCTACATTACACAGAAACACTTTTGCAGCACCAATACATGTATACTCATTTATTTATGCAACAGTCATTCCTACACCACTCACCATCTGATATTACCATAGCATAATTTTCTTCCTTTTTTTTTCCGGACGAACTTCTTTCTATGCAAATGAGGCACATTATATAATGCAGCATATTCACAAAGGTCAGCGCAATTCGACTAGTCTGTAGTTGGTGGTATATTGAAGGATGCTTAGGTACATTTTATAGTGATTGTGGCAGCGGTAACTAAAGCATTTTCTTTCCCTGTGCAAACTGCGATCAACAATTTGTGGGCACGTTTGCAACATCACCTGATTAGCATAATTCCTTTAGTGAATCATGAGCAAATAGACAACGCTATCATGGCACAATTCATTTGAACCCTACCCATTACATACATAGCAGGCATGCACAATTCAACACACACAATGCATACTCAGTGTAGCCCATGAGGTGCAGATATTCAAAAGAAGATTGATCTCAATCACTTTTGCAAAGCTTGCATCACTCATACAAATTTAAATAAACTCCACATTTTTGTGTGTCTGCCCACCATTATCACACAATCGCTCCCAGCTGCGGCACTGGATTTAGACTCCGAGTGCTTTGAAGGGACAAAGATGAGATGAATACAGAGCTCTACCTGAACCAGCGTGCTCAGTGCTATTGTTACAGGCACAATTAGATTAAGAGAAGCCACGGGAGTTACCGCTGAATTCATAGGGTAATGGTTTTGTGTTGTGCCACTTTCTATATGCTGTAGTCATCTATCACAGATAGCAGAGGTCTCAGGATGTACACAGGACCGGGAGAGGACCGGCCTTTCACTCAGCGTGTCTTTGACCCATCGACCTGCAATTCATCTCTAAAAGCAGGCATGTTTAATATATGTGACACCTAATTACATTCACAGCTGATTGCCAATTAATCTCTGCCCCTAGTGAACCCCCGGGCTTAACACGAGAGCCATTTCACCGATGAAAATCACTCGCAATTATTTGTGTCTTGACCACAGAAGACATTATCTTCTTCTTGTGCATTTCTTGGAGTGTTTCAACTACTTATCTCTCTCTGAATAGCTTTCTCTAAGATTTTCTGGCAAATTGCATTGTGGTACAGAATATTTTGTAACATTGTTTTTAAGAATTTAGAGTTTTCAGCCATGTCAATTTAAACCTACAGAAAGCACAGAAAAGTATTCAGTTAGGTAATTCTAAATTTAAAAAATATAGCAAACACCTTACATTTTCTGGAAACCTCTTATGCATTTAGCTCTTGGTTGTACATGTACAGTGGTGTGAAAAAGTGTTGGCCCCCTTCCTGATTTTTTATTTTTTTTGCATGTCACACACCTGAGTGTGCATTATCACACCTGAGTTCAGTTTCTCTAGCCACAGCCAGGCCTGATTCCTGCCACACCTGTTCGCAATCAAGAAATCACGTAAATAGGACCTGCCTGACAAAGTGAAGTAGACCAAAAGATCCTCAAAAGCTACACATCATGTTGAGATCCAAAGAAATTCAGGAACAAATTAGAAAGAAAGTAATTGAGATCTATCAGTCTGGAAAAGGTTATAAAGCCATTGCTAAAGCTTTGGGACTCCAGCGAACCACAGTAAGAGCCATTATCCACAAATGGCCAAAACATGGAACAGTGGTGAACCTTCCCAGGAATGGCTGGACGACCAAAATTACCCCAAGAGCACAGCGACGACTCATCCAAGAGGTCACAAATGACCCCACAACAACATCTAAAGAACTGCAGGCCTCTCTTGCCTCAGTTAAGGTCAGTGTTCATGACTCCACCATAAGAAAGAGACTGGGCAGAAATGGCCTGCATGGCAGAGCTCCAAGACGAAAACAGCTGCTGAGCAAAAAGAACATAAAGGCTCATCTCAGTTTTGCCAGAAAACATCTTGATGATCCCAAAGACTTTTGGGAAAATACTCTGTGGACTGACGAGACAAAAGCTGAACTTTTTGGAAGGTGCGTGTCCCATTACATCTGGCGTAAAAGTAACACAGCATTTCAGAAAAAGAACATCATACCAACAGTAAAATATGGTGGTGGTAGTGTGATTGTCTGGGGCTGTTTTGCTGCTTCTGGACCTGGAAGACTTGCTGTGATAAATGGAACCATGAATTCTGCTGTCTACCAACAAATCCTGAAAGACAATGTCCGGCCATCTGTTGGTGACCTCAAGCTGAAGCGAACTTGGGTTCTGCAGCAGGACAATGATCCATAACACACCAGCAAATCCACCTCTGAATGGCTGAAGAAAAACAAAATGAAGACTTTGGAGTGGCCTAGTCAAAGTCCTGACCTGAATCTTATTGAGATTCTGTGGCATGACCTTAAAAACTGGTAGTGTATGTACAAAAATACCAGGGTTTAAAATGTCAAATGAACTGAGCTGTCAGCCAGTCTTGTCAAAAGTTACCTCAGTGTCACATAGTTCAGACTTCAGTAACTACCAACAGTTTGAGTCAGCTTCAGATGACTTTACATTGTCCCAATGAAGCTATTCTATTATGTTCACTTTAATGAAGAGACTCCTCTTATTTTGAACTACAGCAACAGCATACTCATTACACCACACACATGTAATAACACTAGGCTTTTATTAGGCAAAGCACGCCCAGTACAAACATTTCTAAAGAAGATTATATGGGGAGCATTTCAAAAATGTGTCCCTAATGCATTCGGATAAGGAGAATACGAAAGCATTCATTTGAAGAAGACTTTCTTTTTATTGGCCCCAGAGGAATATATGCCACCGCATTGCTATCACCTCCAATGATAGTCTGGTCAGGGTGGTTCTGGTGCTTCCTTCAGTTGTATAGTTGTATAAAAAGCTTAAAAAGTACTAGCTGACTATTTAACAAGATGTATGATATAAAGTATTCTTCATGTCTTTGTAACACAAGCAGTGCGAGACAAGTTAAAAGGATAGTTCACCCTCAAATTGCTGGCACCTATTGACTCCAGTGTTAATTTTGACAGCAAATTTTGATTTAGTTTTAGTCATAGTCTTTTGACTAAAATGCTGTTTAGTTTAAGTCATATTTTAGTCATCTAAATTGTTTTTAGTTTTAGTCTACTAAATCAGCACAGTAGATTTAGTTGACTAAAATCGACTGGGTTTAAATACAGTGTAATGCATTTAATAAACATTTCTCTAAAATTACCAAACTCATTATATAGGTTTCATATTAAGGTTTTATCATGATAGACACAGATTTATCTTCTGTGACATGCAACATGCTTTTATATCAAAATTAAATGAAACCACTTCTCATAAAGAAACAAGAACATGGTCTTCTTTTCAATTAAATGGTTATAAAGGCTAATTATGCATTCTTTATAACAACTTGTTTAAACCACATTCTTTATTCTTTCAATCAGGCATTTATTTATATAAATAAATTTAGATTAATCTTTATTAGGGCTACTAAAGTGACTCGTCAAGAGCAGTGGTTGATTTTCTGTCTTTCTTTTGTTGCTTTATTAACATCAATGCCACAGACAATAGCAACTAAATTAGGCTGCTGTCCCTTTAAAACCGAACACACAGATACAGCGTACTGATACACGTACACATCTCCCAATTGTTTACCTAAGATGTAACCAAGAATGTTTACATGAGTACTCATCAAAACAGACAATTTAACATCATTTTTTGTGTATTTCTTCATTCATGAGCCGCGAAAGAGTGACTCACTCGTGTGCTGTGTGAGAGGCGCTCAGAAAACCGAACCAAATTGAGTTCTTATTGGTGTAATTTATCCATATGTCTGCTCTTCTCTTACTCCCAGATACTGACATTTTTTGTGCAGCAAATGTATGCCAGCTTATGTCCCACAGGGTCATCAATAGGCTATGCTATTGTTCATATGTACGCATCTAACCTCCTTACAGCGCAGCAGATTTGTTCTGAATGAATCTCTTCCTAAATCATCCCTCCATAACATTTTTGTCTCGTTTTTAATCGTTGACGAAAATGTCAATAGAGTTTCGTCATTCAAAACGAGTTTTCGTTTAGTTTTCTCCTTGCTTTTGTGGTGAAAAAATGTTGTTGACGAAAATTATGACTAAAATTATTCATCAGCTATGATTCCCATAGTATTTATATTTTTTTTTTTTTCAAAACTATGGAAATGAATGGCTATCGTCAACTGTTTGGATACCAACATTCTTCAAAATATCTTCTTTTGTTTTCATCACAAGAAAAAAGCTCATACCGGTTTGGAATGATATGAGGTGAGTGATGATGACAGAACTGTCATTTTTGGGTCAACTCTCCCTTTAAATGTCAACGTAAATACGCTCAACTTGCAAAGTGTACAATTTTAGCAAAGATTTCAAAACATTTTTAAGCACCTTCTGGACTCATTAAAACCCACTGACTTCCACTTAACACTTAATTAGTACTATGTTAATTAGTGGTTAATTACTCAGTAAATAATTAGTGATGTAAGATGGTTGTGTTGTGAGAGTTAGTTCCACACTATGTGATTTCATCTTAATGACCTCAGTCCCCCTCCTCATTATTCACCGCTGTGGGCAATGCAATATCCCTCATCTCACAAGCTTAAACACCGTCCTGATACCACTTTCATCATTACTGCTCATTTGAGCACAACTTGCAGTTTAACCAAACTTGCTTTTATTCCTATAGTGTATGACACAAGTTCATATCCTTTAGTGAATTGCTGTGCAGATGAGGTATGGTGGAGGGATTCCAGAAGAATTGTCACAGGAATTAGGATAAGTAGACCTTTGAATATGGATCTGCTCTTGAGATGTGACTGGCAGGAACACATGAACATGCTGCTATATGGACTTTTGTTTGAACCTCAGATTTCTTCATATGGAGTACAGCAGCTCTGGAGTCCCATTCATTTTTTTTTTTTTTTCCATAGAGAAATTGATTTTTTAAACTAAACCATATAAACCTTTCACAGTGAATACTGAAGAGAGATTGACCAATCAGAGAAGTCACTGTTACCATGGAAATGAGAGCTGCAGCATTAGAGCTCAGCAGCGATCAGCCACTCCCATGAAGTACAGCGAATGACGGAATCCAGTTAGTCTCTGACACTCTCACTTGCCTCATACACCTGCACACATGTCACTGTTTTGCAACAAACTAATGTAAAAACAATGACTTATGATTGAGCTTATTAAACTGCAGTTTATGATTTGATTGCATCATTCGCAGGGCTTCATCACAGTAATTACAGTTGTTTACAATCACTCTGACACTATCAGAACTTTGATGTGAGATTTGTGTCAGGAGTTTTTAAAAAATCACAACGGCTGATCAAAATGCAAATTTTTCTAAACGTAACATTTTTTACAGTTGTTTGAATGTGATGCACATAAACCTAAGATCATTTGTTCATTGAATCAACTTTTCAAAATGACACAACATAACATCAGAGTATTATTGTTTAATGCAATTATATTCATCATGATCATTATTCGTCTGAGATGGCTGTTTGTTCATTTCACTGCAATGATCTAACTGTCAATAGAAGCAGCTGCTGAAAATAAGTAACTGTTGCATTGCTCTTAATGAAAACTGAACAACAATATTCCATGTTTAAATCATGAAAGTTTCAGGATAGAAAGATCCATTGACACCAATTACTGTGGAATAGAAAACTAATGGATTTTATTATTAATGAATGTGATATTTAGTTTTCAGCTATTGTTTCTATGGCCCTACTATCTTTTCAGATCTGACATTACTGTATGTATTGAGGCCATTGTAATGAGAACCTATAGCCAGATCCACAAGACAGAGTTGATGGAAAAAAGGAGAGCAGTTATCTTTTTCTTTTAGTTTTTTTTTTGTTTGTTTGTTTTAGGTTTTTGTAGCAAATTAATTAAATGGAATGAATTATGCATAATTGCATGCAAGTAACCCTAAACCAAACCCTAATCCTAACCTTATAGTGCATGTTGTGATTATTATTTCAGGTTACACTTTATTTTAAGGTGTCCTTGTTACGGTGTAATTATACATTTATGTACTGAGTAATACTAACTAATTACATGTGCTTAATATATGGTTATGGTTAGGATTAGGGTTTGGCTTAGGGTTACTTGCATGCAGTTATGCATAATTCATTGTTATTATAATAGTAAGTACATGTGACATGTAACATCATATTTCTCAAAACATAAATGTATAATTACATTGTAACAAGGACAGGGTAAAGTAAAGTGTAACCTTGTGATTTGATTGTATTTATCAATGATGTTGTTTCTGTATTTGTTCAGTGATTTACTTTGATTCAAGGGTGTACTAAAATATTTAAAGGGATAGTTCACCCAAAAATTCAAATTTGATGTTTATCTGTTCACCCCCAGGGCATCCAAAATGTAGGTATACTTTGTTTCTTCAGTAGAACACAAACAAAGATTAAACTCAAACCGTTGCAGTCTATCAGTCATATAATGGCAGTCAATGGGCTTTACGGCTTTGAGTTACAGTTACAATTACAGTACCATGGTACAGTTGAGACACCCATTCTTATTGCTCTAAAGCTGGCTAACCATTTATTGCAAATATAAAAAAATTTACAAAATTACCGTTGTGCAACAATATTTAACACTAGAAAAGATATGGCAAACAGTGCAAATGTAAACATAACAGTAAACATAGCAATATACACACAAGCATCAGTCCAAACTTTCTGCATTTTTACATTTTCAGCCATCCTGTATGAATTATAAGCTTGTTTCCTTATGGGGACCTAAAACACATTCCCATAAGGTTAGAATTGACTGGTATTACTATACTTGTGGGGATATTTGGTCCTAATAATGTAGGTAATACCAGTACACAAACACACACAGCCTCTGAATATGCATTTTATTTTCTTTGATTGATCTGTTACTGTATACATAGAGACCTACAATGGGTGTATCAACTGTGTACCAACTTTACCACCTTGTATATTTCCTAAAATGCTATGGTATCCTTTAACATTCATGTTCGAGAATATGTCCATTAATAATAGACAACTGAAATCTCACAAAGATATCAGCGTAGCATGTGTGTAAATGTGACTTTTAACCTATTATCATAACACTGTACAACTAAACAGCATGTGACACAACAGGGCACCAGTCCGGGTAGAGCTGATACACTGTGTCTCAACTGTACCCCACTGACATACTCACACATTTCTCAAGATTATAAAAAGACCTTGCATGGCACAATGTCATAAAATATGTCTATTCTTAGAGCACAAAGTAACGTTTGCAATGATATATGTTAAGTTTAACAATCAACAAGAATAATAAGCTATTTATTGTGGGAGTGACATGGTGAAATAAAAATCTCACCTTGGAGAAAAAAAAAAAGCATTTGTCAATATCTTCGCACTGGCAAGACAATTGTATTAATTTTATCAAATGCACACATGTCTCAAATGTACTTAGTCTACCCTACTGTTCAGTTTCTTGCACAGACCAATTGTTTGGTGTCTTAACACCTCAATGTATCGTCACAAGCTGCAGGGTTTAATCTGTGTATGTTTTTTTGACTCTCAAAGGCGTGGATCCCATTGACTGCCATTATATGATTGACAGACTGCAACGGTTTGAGTTAAAAATCTTAGTTTGTGTTCTACTGAAGAAATAAAGTCACCTATGGATGCCCTGGGAGTATTCAGATAAACATCAACATTTATCATTTTTGGGTGAAAAATCACTTTTAAGATATAAATGCACAATACAGTGTTGTGAATACTGGACAGACTGTGGGAGTTTTGAAAGATTACATCAAGGATCTAAAATTAGTGATTAAAAAGAAAAAAAAAACGTGCTTCATAAAGACATTATGAACAGTTTTGTAACATTGTTTGTTTTCTTGTGCTTTTCAGACACATTTATTAGAGCTGGTTCATGGCCTGAAACTCTTTATTGATTTTTTGTTTTTGTTTTGTTTGTTTATTAATCCATGGGAGAAAATGAATGGGAATGATACTTGTGAAGATGTGGGCGCTCACTCTTGCATTTGCACAACAGCAGTGTTGCCAGAATGTTAATGATATTAATAGTATGGTTTCCCTCTGTTAATCATTGTGAAAAATGTGCACTGCTCTGATAAATATGTCATCAGTAGTTGTTCGTGATGGGTGAAGCAGCCCTCCTGCTACTGTTGCTCACCTTGACTGACATGTATGTGTCAAACTGTGGTTTTGATTTGGTTTTCTAGGTGGGCATGTCATCACATTCTGAGTTATTTTTGACTAAAATCAGCTTTCTATGTTTGGTGTGAAGCGATGATCTAACAGCAACCGATCTACACTCCAGCTCTCCCTGAAATCTCAACAAGTGTAAAATGGTTTTGTTAAAAAAGTGAACAAATTGCTCACACTGATGTAATGTCTCCTACACTGCATTGCTTCATTGCCATTCTATCTTTATCACTGGTTTTCTTAAATATAGAATTAAAAATATTAATTATTGAAATATTTATATAATTAAAATTATGTCATTAATAAAATACATTTGGCATGATTTATTTCCAAATGGAAAAAGATGACACATTAAAATTATCACACATTATTTTTGATTACAGAAATAATATAACCTAATAATTATTTATAAAAAATGAAAACAAGCATACAAAGCCAAGGCTAGAACAATCATCATAAGTAAACTGACAGAGTAAAGCCGAGTTCGGACTGCACGATTTTCAAAGCAATCGCGTCACAGATGTTTTCACACCGCATGACTATCTGGGGTAGCATTCCGTCGCTGCTGTGTTCACACTGCACGATGGATCGGCGACAGGGGGTTTCACACTGCATGACTTTACAATAGGAAGAATCGCCGACAACTTTGTCCCGGTCCGCAAACTACGTCTCACAACCAAACACACGCGAGAAGTGACATGGAAACAACGCGAGGTCAGGCGTGCAAGTTCTCACGTGAGACTGGGATTATTATTAAAAAAATGGTAGCCCGCAAGAAGCTTGTCATACAAATTGCATGTGCACTCATTTGCAGCGAATAGAAAATAAGCCAAAGCTATGCTTGTTGATATTGTGGTCTATACCTTCGTAACTCCTCCCCCACCTTCCCGCTGGCCTGGATGTTGCTCTCTCATTGGCTGTAGGTAATCGCCGATGTGATTTTCAGTCAGATCACCTTTCACACGGCATGATTTTGAATCGCCGACAGGTCCAGATATTTAGCATGCCAAATATCTCACGGGTGTCGGCGACACGTCGGCGATTCTCTCAGATCGCGTCTTTGATAGTTCACACTGTGTGATTGTCACTCGCATGAACGAGCACCGATTTGCCTGTGATTTCAGGCATTTGTCGGCGATTTCTCAAAACCTGTCGGCGAGTCAAAATCGGGGCTAAAATCATGCAGTCTGAACTCGGCATAAGAAAGTCATCAAAAGTGTTCTTTAGAAATAAACAAAGACTTAAAAAGACTGTTGTGTCTTACATGTATGCATGTTTTTAAGCAGTTTAATGTGGAAAAGTTCGGACTTCAAATTGTCATTATCAGTCACTTTCATTTCATTATGCAATTCGTTGACATTTCAAAACACTTTACACTGACCTTTGGTGATCCTAATCCTGATGTGTCTGATTCTCTCCTGCTTTAAAAGCTTTTCTATGTGGGTTGTAAAGACACAAATAGTCACTCTCATTTTCCCAGATA